>NC_060148.1:10215589-10566839 GCF_021461385.2 Schistocerca piceifrons | reverse complement strand
CCCACACAGTCAGTGGGTTAGTATTGTTGTCAGTTTTTAATTTCTAACAGAGAGAGAAGGAACTGTGATGTGAATGCAGCATGACCTGTCAGAAACAAATATTTTCAGAAACTTTGCATTAAAACTGTCATTAGTGATGTGAATGTTTGTTGTTGAATAGTGAAAGTTAAAGAAGCTGTGTTGAGATTTAAGTTTTTGCCTGTCACCTGCAAAACGAAAGGTGAACGGTGGTACAGTATTTCGAGAGGAGTAAACGAGCTTCAGTTAATGATTAACTTCAGGAGCTATAGCAATAGTGAATTCTGTTGCCAGTTAGAAAAGTATAATCAACAACACATTCCCCTTGGTGGTGATAAACAGTATGCTTTCATTTCTCATTAGTACAGTGCAAGAATTGTGAAGGGAATGATCCCAGAAGAAAACATTAATCACTTTCTTGTGCTAGCATTGAGTACATTGTACATTGGCTGTAAACATGCTATTAGGGTAGGGATTTCTGAATGCGAGTTGGGGCCTGTACTGTCTTCCAGAGGTAATACCCAAGTCACACGCATTGTAGTGTATATGATATGAAAATATTCTGTCTGTCTGTCCATACAGAACAGTGCCAAGTACCAATATATTCCAATAAGCCACACATGGATGAAAATATTCTGTCTGTCTGTCCATACAGAACAGTGCCAAGTACCAATATATTCCAATAAGCCACACATGGAAAAGGGATATTTCAGGTCGTGTCTTCGTGTTCTGCCGATCGCAGAGATAAGGCGTCAAGTGTTTCGGACAGCCCTCAGCGTAGTGACCATTTGTATACCTGTCTGAAAAATGGGCATTGTGATGTAAACGTCACAGTCACATTGGACCCGTCACTCTCTCAATGAGCGTTACCTGTAATAAATCGTGCAAATAGACGGTCGCCTTTATTGATCGCCCTTGTGGTCCAGCTAATATATCCCACAGCCATGTACGAACTACTTCTTCTCTTGGACTTTGTTTCCTGGCTGGGTGGTGCTGTGAGAAAGTTATGAGTTACTGTTATGAGTTACTAAATGAATTCGACCCCTCCGGAAAAACTCTTCTGTATTTGAACTCTTCAATTCAGTAATAGACAGACCCCAAATCATGTGTGTACAAAAAGCTTTATAAATCACCAATGACATATCATATGTATGCCGCCTGACTCAGTTCGTACACCAAAATTAGTTGTCTGTGATTCCATCCTGCATTTGTTGTGGGGTCTCGTTGGAATTTTCAGCAGCTCTCTTACTCCTAGGAGTTCAGGATGCTGTCATGTCTTTGTCCCAAAGTATAAATGGCACCAACAGCAAGAGACTCTCCTACCTTACGTTACAGCTTTCCTACCTTACGTTACAGCTCGCCACTGGCCTTAGCTTTTACTGCTCACACGCCTTCTGCAGGAACTGCGATCGGAGCATGCACAGTGAATGCTTCCCACTTCCATACTATTTAATAAGTTATTAAACGTCAAAATCATCTTTAGTTGTCTTGAAAGCTCATAGTGGAACAGAGTGTTTCTAAAAACACTATGTTACTTTACAGTATTCTGTAGCTGTCCTGCAATACAGAACCAAAATTTAAACATTACGCACTTCTTCGAGCCTAGACAAATGTAGCAAATGGATGGTTCTTTTCCGTTAGGTGTGGCCTATGGTGAACCTTAGGCAGATTATAAAAGCACCATTTGTTCATGGGTGTTTGCTGAGAAATTTTTGGGACACCACTTCTATAATTCCTGTGCGTGTATGGCAAACTGTCAAAATTTTTACCACATGTTTCGAGATGATGATCTCGGAGAACTTGGAAACTTTCTTCAATATCATTATCCGTTGAAGAGACAGAAAGGTGAAAGTTACTTGCGCACCTAAAATACTACGTAATGTCCGGTCCGAGATGTGAATGTAGTTAAAATATCTACGTAATATCTGGTCTGAGGCCTAAATTTAGTTTTAACTGACTTAGTGAACATGTGGCAAAGGTTCTGAGTCACCACAAGGGTTCAGACATCACCGATCTATGGTTTTAGTTGCCATTTTTTTTTTTTTCAGCAATAAAATTTGACATGCATGGGCACTTCACACCTATACAAGTTCTCTCTACGTAGAAGTTATTCGGTGTTACCATCTGGTGCCGTAAGAAGCCTACAAAAAATTGTTTTGTAATACGAGATTCTTTGATTGTACTTGAAAACCAAACACGGAATTTTTTGCTGCACCATAGAGGCAGTTCAAAAATGTTGCACATTTTTATCGACTAATGGAAAGTGAAATTGCATTGGGAGGAAGACAATTTTGTGTTCACTTCATATTGTGGATACTTATCTTTTGTTTGTGTGTGTCAAAGTATGTAAATGTGTCGAAGTATATAACTAATTGTCAAAACTTATTGACTTACATAATTCCTTTTGTATAAGTAATACAATCTGCTGTAAAAGGAAAAATAAGTGAATCAGTTGAAAAATGCTCTGACAGGCGAATATCCTTCTTTTTTATGAGATTCTGACAGAAAAGTGGAGATGAGCTGACTCAGTCGTCAAGAGAGAGAAGACACTGCCAGTGGGAGAGAAAGAGAGAGGAAACAGTGATGATAGGAGAGAAAAAGTGGCAGTGAAAGAAAGAAAGAGAGAGAGAGAGGGATGGATAGAATAAAGGAGGGAGGAAACAGTGGAAATTAGAGATGATGAGTGGAGACAATGTATAGGCTTGGGGGGAGGGGAGGGGGCTGTATCTGGACACCCTGGACTGGTGAAGTTTAACATGAAAAAAACTGCCCATTTTCCCCACATACCCTAATGTTACAAGTTTCCCAGTCTAGGGGTCAACAGTACAAGCAAAGTGTGCCCGAGGACGTACGGAGAGAAGAAAATGGTAGTCAAACAGAAAGACGGTAGACTCTCAGCGAGAAAGAAAGGTCAGGGCACGAGAGAGGAAAAGATTGGGATGAAGACAGTGGCAGAGGCACAGTGGAAGTGGCAGAGAATGAGTCGACAGTAACGAAGAGTGGGAGGAAGGTAGGAAGACAGTGACAGTGGGAGTGACAGACAGCAGAAAGTGCAAATGGAAGAATAAGGAGGCAGTGGGAAAAGAGAGAGAGATACATACGGAGTAGCAGCAAGAGGGAGGCAATGAGGATGAATGCTTCACTGCAGAGGGAGACTGGATAAAAGTCTAGAATGTTCCATTTTAAAAGAGCATGAAAATTTTTTTGAGAGGAAGGTGGAATGTGGATTAAGGCAGGTGGTCCCCCACTTTTCTTCAGAATCTTTTAAAGAGAAAAAAAAATTGTCTCTTTTGTGCTCTCACAGGAGCATTTTTCATTAACTGGAAACATAAACCCTTAGATTTTTTCCTCTCTTTTTTTAATCACATAGTTAAATGGGCTCTTATTGTAATAAAAAAATTAAAAAAAAAGAAAAACACTTGGCTGTGCCTCACTAAGGCAGTGAGCTGAGACTGTATCAGAAAAAATTTCATGTTCTTTGAAAGAATGTTAAGTTGTACGTCCGATGTTTTATGATATTACCCATGTTACATGTCAGTTTCAAGCAGTAGCATATACACTGTAGTGTAATACATATGTTAACTAGTAATAAGATGGTGCCAATTGTTTTATGTTCCATTTATTTTCAACTGAAATTGTTGTATTGCTGCTATTTTTTATGTTTTCCAGTAATGATAAATTTGATGACTGTGTGCAAATTAAATAAATAAAAAGTAAGTGTGTTTGTTGTGATTGCCTTAGGTTTCAGCAACTGAGCACTTACAACAGACACCTGCTGCACGCGCACAGGAGTGAAATGACCTGCTCCTGGTTGAAGCAGGAACAGCCCGAGGACGACCCGGGTGACGTGTCTGCCGGTGAAGACTCTAATCGCAGTGAGTGTTTCTCCGTCAGTTTTAATTTTTTCTCTTCTCGTCGACCCTAGAGGTCTGCTAGATACAGCTGTCCATTTCTGTCACTTTTCTCTGTTATCCTCTCAGTTTTGGCATAGCTGCTGCCTCATAAATCGCTGATGATGTGCACCTCTATTTCTTCCTCTGTCCTCCTTTCAGCCACAATTTTCAGCATTGCCTCGTGTCCAGATATCCCTCTATTTTTATTGTACTCTTTATTACACTTATATTCTTGCTTGCTCACTGCAAGTGTTCTCATTCCTTACTCGGTAATCCCACGTGAAGAACAGTTTCTTGTAGCGTGACACTTCACAGAAATGTAATCTCTTCATTTCCGTGCTCCCCATTGTCCACAGTTCACCACCAAACACAGTTGTTCCTTTGTCGTTTCCATTTTATGCACAGTATTTCGACCTCCCACGGAGTCATCGTCTCGAGGGCTGAACGTTGTCATTTGTGCTCGGACTCCGGACGGACAGAGAACTATTGACGTCATTGTGCCTACGTTAAAACCCCGTTTCACTCCTGATGCCCACTACGCCCTTTGATATTCTTTTGCTCTTCAGAATCCTCTCTGATTTATGTGTAAAGCACATTCTCTCAGAGTTTCCCAGCACTGGTTCAGAGGATGACCGGTGAGACTGTAATAAATTCAGTGCTGAACAGTGACTGTTGTAGAAATGGAAAACTCTTTTAAGAACTCGTCAGCCTCGATATCCGCCGGAGCTGGGAAACGCTGAGAGAATGTGCCTGTCTCGTGGACTGTCACTACGAGAACTGAGAAACAAAAGAACGTCAGGGGCAGAATGGGCATCGGGAATCGAACTCGACGAGCAGCTCTAAACGGTGGCACGGGACCGGCGATAGCTGAACGGTGGTTAGAGTACGGGCAGTGAGTACACATACCGGCACAACTCCTAGTCACAGAAATATTGTGTGTAAATGGAAAAACCAAATTTGCTGAATATCTTGAAGGACAGTATTATTTAGATCTTTATAAGCTGAATATCTTTCTTGGCGTTAAGTGTTATATTTTTGAATGTTAACAGGTGTTCCCTTTTATAGAATGACACTGTAGTTTGTGCAGTCCTCCGCTATGGTGTCTTTCTTCATCTTTATTAATTCAGTTTCTGATATAGCAAAATTCTTCTACCTCTTCAGCATTCTCTTGTCAAAGTTTACCAGTTAATTGCCTTCATGCTTAGCTTAGTTTTATTCTTTTCCGTGTGCGTCTCGTAACCATCAGTGCATCGTGCTGATTTTCTGTCTGTGACAGACATCTCCCAAATTGAGATTCTTCTACTTCCACCTTTGCCTCTTCTGAATGCAAATGGAACTCCATTTTGTTCCATTCCATACTACCAGCACCTATTCTGAATCTACAAATGCAATGCACATTTCCATGTTTGTTTGGAATTTGACATCCGTTGTCAATTGCTGTTTTGAAATGGCATGTAGAGTGCCCTTACTTCTCCTGTGTACAAAGTTTACCTCTCTTATTAGCAAAATTGCCATCTTCTAATGCATTTTCCTGTCTGTATAAAACATAAGTTTAATCATCAGCTGTGAAATGTGAAATGTGAACTGCTACGTCGTAAAAGAAAGATTAATTAATGAACTAACTTGACCTTTTACTTTAATGATATGAATATAATAGAAGGAAACATTTCACGTGGGAAAAATATATCTAAAAACAAAGATGATGTGACTTACCAAACGAAAGTGTTGGTATTTTGATAGAGACATTAACAAACACAAACACACATACAAAATTCAAGCTTTCGCAACCCACGGTTGCTTCATCAGGTAAGAGGGCAGGAGAGGGAAAGACGGAAGGATGTGGGTTTTAAGGGAGAGGGTAAGGAGTCATTCCAATCCTGGGAGCGGAAAGACTTACCTTAGGGGGAAAGAGGGACAGGTATACAGTCGCACACACACACACGTATCCATCCGCACATATACAGACACAAGCAGACATTTGTAAAGGCAAAGAGTTTGGGCAGAGATGTCAGTCGAGGCGGAAGTACAGAGGCAAAGATGTTGTTGAAAGACAGGTGAGGTATGAGTGGCGGCAACTTGAAATTAGCGGAGATTGAGGCCAGGCGGATGACGAGAAGAGAGGATATACTGAAGGGCAAGTTCCCATCTCCGGAGTTCGGATAGGTTGGTGTTGGTGGGAAGTATCCAGATAGCCCGGACGGTGTAACACTGTGCCGAGATGTGCTTGCTGTGCACCGAGGCATGTTTAGCCACAGGGTGATCCTCATTACCGACAAACACTGCCTGCCTGTGTCCGTTCATGCAAATGGACAGTTTGTGGAAATGATAATTTGTGTCAAGTACTATAAATGCCTCCAACCCTACCTTTCCCTATGATTATAATGAAACCTCAAAATTTCTGTCTTATCGTGAAATCCTATTTCTGGGTTCCAATGAAAATTCCTTCTTTTATTGCTTCCCGTGTGATTTATAGCCTTCATATTTTTTTTTTCTCTCAAACTTAATTTTACATCATAGTAAGCAAGAATATTTTCTTCGGATCCAAGCATTCTTTATTGCACATTCTTAGTGTTCATGCTTGGGCAACACTCTTAGAAACTGATGACTTAACTCTACCTCAGCTGTCCCACTCACGTGTGAACATTAAAACTTTGTATAATGTAACTGCAGTTTTGTAAGAAGAGCTGCAACAGTTAATCTCCAATTACATACTGATAGTGTATGCTGTAATGCATAGAATGTAACACGCGCGCGCGTACACACACACACACACACACACACACACACACACACACACACACACACACACCTTTTTGTCGTTCCCATCTATGTCTCAGCATCTCCGCTATAAGGTGAGCAGCAGCTATCCTTTTCATAATATTGTCACATTCCGTGCTGAATTTTCCATTGTTTGCAAAACAGTCACTGTGTTGTTGATCACACCTCGTACATGCAAATGCTCTAAACACTATTTCTCCAAAAGTGTGGGTGGTGGAAGTGACTAGAGTGCAAATTAACAAATCATTAGTTGTATATAAATTTAGATAAATCTCATCAGGAAGGAAATGTAATGTGTCCGTTTCCATTCGCAGAGTCCACACTTTCGGCCCCCGAGTGCCCTGGCGAATCGGCCGGCCGGCCGGAGACAGGCGGCGCAGGAGCGGCAGGTGGCGGCGGTGGCTCGTCAGAGTCCACCGCGGCTGCCGAGGCCTCGGCTCCAAATGTGACTGCCGACTCGTCACACGTGCCGGCCTGTCCGCACTGCCGCATACTGCTGGCGGGGAAGGACGCACTGGCGACACACGTCGCCGAGGAGCACCCGGCCAGGTAGGACCGAGTCCTGTGGTGCCGTTTCATGGCCTCGACGTTGCCGTACTGTGTGAAGATGGAGAAGGTGTGCAGGAGCTGTCGAACAGAGTAAGTGACGTAGTGGGCAGAATCAGATTAAACGTAAAAATTGGCCAGGTGTGAGTACAACACACACACTGAGGATTCAATAAAAACTTAGTTATGCATATAGACTGTTCGTAATTCGAGGATCTCGTCTATTTTGCCCGTTATCAACATTCGTACTGCCGAGATATCGGTCTGAGAGGTTCAGAGTCTTTCGAGAATGTTTTACACACATAAAAAAAAGTTTTACACGTTACCTCGGTTCCGAGAGTTTCGGAACCTGTACAGAAAATTGGAATAGAAATAAACATAAACATCATTTCCGCCCTTTTTGTTGCTCACGAAAACCACACATTGCATGTTGTACCACCATACAGCGAGACCTTCAGTGGTGGTGGTCCAGATTGCTGTACACATCAGTACCTCTAATACCAGTACCACATTATCTTGCATTGATGTACGACTGTATTCGTCGTGGCATACTATCCGCAAGTTCATCAAGGCAGTGGTGGTCCAGATTGTCCCACTCCTCAACCGCAATTCGGCGTAGATCCCTCAGAGTGGTTGGTGGGTCACGTCGTCCATAAACAGCCCTTTTCAATCTATCCCCCAGACATGTTTGATAGGTTTCATGTCTGGAGAACATGCCGGCCACTGTTGCACTGTGGGTCGGAGGGTGGCATTCGCGTATTGTACAGCCATTATGGTGCCCTTCGTGACCACCAGCAGCGTACCTCAGCCCCACATTATGCCACCTCAAAACAGCAGGGAACCTCCGCCTTGCTGCACTCGCTGGACAGTGTGTCTAAGGCGTTCAGCCTGACCAAATTACCTACAGACACGTCTCTGACAATTGTCTGCTTGAAGGTGTATGCGACACTCATTGGTGAAGAGAACATGATGTCAATCCTAATTGGTCTATTCGGCATGTTGTTGGGGCCCATCTGTACCGCGCTGCACATTGTCATGGGTGCAAAGACGGGCCTTGCCACAGACGTCGGGTGTGAAGTCGCACATTGTGAAACCTATTGCGCACAGCATGCCATTGTCGATTTCTTCTTCAGTTGCATTACTGCGTACAGAAACATTTCTCTTTGATGCTCCAAATTTTTTTCCTTCACTTGTTTTCCTCGGTATCAATATTTTATCTCTGTGTGACTTTTTAATGAAAAGCCCTCTTCACTCTTCTAGCAGGAAGGTTTGCATCGATTTCCTCATTCTCAAACATGGGTTTTGAATATGCTTTTTGTGGCAGAAAAACTACTTTTTAATTTTCACTGGATAGTTTAAATTTCAGTGGGTAGTCTTCTCTTCCTCTGGTATTTTACATTTTGTCCAACATTTGTTAAATAGTTAATTTTTGTGCTTTTGGTTGTTCGGTGGAGTTGTGGATTCCATTTTCCATATCGAAAATTTTTGTGTCCAACTTGCCTCTTCGTCAGCTGCAGTGAGCTAAATTCTTACGTGTACTAGGTGTGTGGCCCGTGATCGGACTTGGAGTATTGTAGCAGTTGTGCTTATATTTATAACACAGTTAGACACCCGGCACCCACTTCATCCTTCTACGCTCTTTTGTT
This sequence comes from Schistocerca piceifrons, assembly GCF_021461385.2. Lineage (NCBI taxonomy): Eukaryota > Metazoa > Arthropoda > Insecta > Orthoptera > Acrididae > Schistocerca > Schistocerca piceifrons. The sequence goes on along the minus strand of NC_060148.1, from coordinate 10,557,958 downwards.
TCGAGGTTCCCGCACTTACTTTCCACAAAACACAAACTACCACAGCATTTCCTAGTTCTGGTTTAGGTATCAAAATATTGTGCTCGAAATGGAATTTACGACTTCGCCCGAACACTCGAAAGAACACCATTAATGAATCGCAGAGAAAACTTTACATACAAAGAGTACTCTAGAGCCCCACAGCTTTGCCGAAAGGCATTATTAAATATACCACCGAGAAGTTTCTGTTAAACTACTTGCCACAAAATAAAATTCTCTAGCAAGTTTTGAGTGATACGTGTACAAAACTGTGTACAGTTTTTCTCTGTTTCACTGCTCCACTGCTTGCTGTCATTTTTTATCTTTCTCAGTTCCCTTACTCTTTTCTCTGTTTCTCAGTACTTTCTTCTGCTGGGTCTAGTTTACCTCACAGTTCAGTTTCGCGTAGCACCTCACACAGGCGTCATTCTGGCCGTGTTGCAGTGTGGCGACAGACGACTCCGCCGAGTCGACAGTGACGCCGGGCTGCAGTGACGATTCGATAGGGCTGAAGACGCACATTTCGTCAGCTCTGGAAGGGCTGCTGGACCGGGCCCTCGACAACTGGCCGGAGAGGGGACTCGGCCGAGGGTAGGTGGAGCGGTGCACACTTCTCTGTGGCCTTCACAACTGGTCGTGTATTCGACTCTAGCAACTTTGTATGTTTAAATTGCTGTGTGGCATGTGGTATCTGCTGGATAATTATTTTGAGAGCACTGAATGTTTGTCACGGCTACTATTTATTACTGGATATTCGTGTCTCCAGTCTTGGCATGCTATTGCCACAAATAGATGCGGTGTGTGCATTTACCGAAAAAAAAGTTTAATCCGTAGCTAAAGGAAGTAGTTCTATACTCCGGTTGGCTATTTTGGCCGTAATAATACCACATTTCTCCTTACAGTATGATCCTATTTTGTAGTGAAGTATACAAGGATGTTCAGTAAGTAAACCAACACATTTTTTTTCTTCTCAAAGCAGGTTGTTTTTATTAAGGATTCCAATACACCATTTTATTCCTCACTCTTTTTGGCTACAAACCTCGATTTTTCAACACAATCTCCTTCAGCGCGACGGCCTCACTACACCTTACGTGGAACAATACACACACGGTACCACTCTACTGGTCAGCGTCGGAGCCGAAGCCTCGCTGCGTCGATAACGTCACACGTACTGCTTGCTGTGGCGAGGATCCTTCATTGGACTAAACAGGTGGAAGTTGAAAAGTGCGAGATATTTGCTGTAGGAAGGATGAGGAAGAACAGTCCAATAAAGTTTTTTTTGCTCCTCTCTGGAGCGCAGAATTGGGTGAGGCCTCGCATTGTCTTGGGAAAGGAGACGTTTGTTTCCATTTTTTGGCCTACGAATATCTGCGATGCTCTGGTTTTCCACCAAAAGAAACTCGGTGACCTCTCTCTGCTGGGAACGCACCTCCATTACAGAACCATTTTCGAGGCTTCGTGGAAGTATAGGAACTGAAGCGGGAGTATTCCGTTGTGTCCACAACAAATTATGCATTTTTTTCAAGTGAAATTGGCTGAAACAATAATTGTGTTGCCTTAACTAAACTGTTTTCCTTAGCCTCTGGATGAAACTTTTTTTTTTCACATTCATACAACACCCCTCAGTGGAAATAGTGTGTCACATTCGGTAATGCGAAGATCGGTAACCCTGACTTAATAGAAAAGTTACTGAAGACAAGGTGGGCTGCACGAGTTCAGTGACAGTATGTCAGCCCTTGCACTTCTAAGAATTAAGGTTTCAGTCGGCCACCTACTTTTCCTTCTATTGGAGTGCACTGCATCCCACTTTTAGTCATATTTTTATAGACATCAGCAGAGTATTTAAGTGAGAGCTCATTACGTCATTACGTGCAACCAATTCTAGAGATCACAATATTCACATAGTGATAAAAAAATTTTGATGGCACATAATATACAATTGAAGGCACTACTGAAACAAATAAGGAGCTATAGTTGACAGTTTTGTCATGCTGTCAGTCACCGGTTTTACCAACTTGCAACCTGCCATTCTAACCTAGACCTCAAGTTATATTAAAAGTTACTTTGTCACCACAATCCTTTGTTCGAAGAGAACAAATGCCGAACATGTCTGTTAGGCAGAACTAGTGTAAAACTGCTCGCACAAGAAATTGAAACAAACGGTGAACTATTTGATGAGTAAGAATGTATTATACAGACTGAAGCGACAAATGAAAATTTATACGATCGTGTGGTGTTCAAAAGAACAGACACCACACATTCGTATAATTGATTCGCTTAGATAGGCAATGGATCCACCTTGCACGAGTACTTCTGAATTCCTGCGGGAATCTCAGAGAAGCGAGCACAGAGGAAATGAGCATGTACTGTGGATAGGTGGCACTCTGTGGGAATGTGGGTCAGCCGTGAGGCGTACTGAGATTGTCCACACAGTTGCAGTAACACTGTGTCCTGGGTGGTGCAGTGGTTAACGCACCAGCCTACTAAGCAGGAGATCCTGGGGTCGAATCCCAGTCCAGTACACATTGTCACTCGTCGCCGCTGATTCTGCAAAATGTCCGATGCAGCTGAAATCGGTAATTCCTTCTCTTTCCTTGCCAGTTGTCTATCCAAACGCCATCATCTGGGTGAACAGTGACACAAAGTGTGCAGCGTGCCACGGTCGCAGGCTGTTGGGAACAGTATCATTCTATGGGACATATTCTCCTCTGTTTGCACGGGACCTGTGGTAGTAATCGAGGACACGCTGACAGCTTCGAACCACCTGCATTCCTTCGTACTCGATGTCTTTCCGTGTCATCTGTCAGCAGTTTAATTCTACGTGTCATGGAGCCAGAACTGTGCTACAGTAGTGTAAGGAGTCCTATAGTGAACTCACATTGATGTCTCGGCAACTAAATTCACCTGATGTAAATCCGGTGGAACCCATCTCGGTTGCTATTGGGCACCATCACAACATACGCAAATCAGCAGCTCGTTACTTAGGTGAATTACACGTCTTGTGCGTACCTCGACAAACCTATCGACAAACTGTCAGATCCCTGATACGCAGAATCGGTGATTATTTTGTTCTAAAGACAGACAAATACAGTGTTACGCAGGAGGTCACAATGTTTTGGCTCATCAGCGTATACTGGGTGGAGAAAAATTGTGTCAAGAAAATTTAACCCTGGTTAGCTGATGCCAGTAGGAACCAAAGTTACTGATGTTGTGTAGGTTGACAACGCACAATTTTTTAACTACGGAAACTGGGCACCACTTGCTCCGATTGGCTGTGGGATTGCCCTGTTGCCAGATGCTCTGGACTATGCGTGCTTTGCCTGCTGGATATTGTGATGCATCCGAGGCACGCTCGGTGGTAGTGCGCCAGCCGTCCACTGTGGTGGGCCTGGGGGCGAATCCACCGGCATCCCGACACGTCCATTGTACTTTCACGATATGACGTACTGGGAACAAACACGTCAACAGCTGTTGGTTCGTGTACAGAAAGTCTTTTACAAATTGTGTCGGCCCTGAAAAGGGCCTTTTTTGTAGCTAGGACATTGTTTACTTAAAGCATTTGCCAGAACTGGCGACCCTCTGACGTGACACGAGTTCGGTAACGTCAAATGGTGTTTTGCTGAACTCTTTGAAAGATTCCTAGCATTGCACTGATGTGATTGGTGGCATGTTGAATGCGTTTCATGTCCAGGTGGTTGAACTAGCACCTCGAAGAAGGAAAAAGTCCAGTAGCGTAAGGTCTGGTGATCGCAGGGGCCTCGTCCTGCTAGCACCTCTGCCAATTACCCCACCGTCGAAGAGTTCGTTCAAATATCCGACAACGGCACCGTGCTGCAACCACGTGCGTAGCCGTACGTCTGGGGAACGTCTTCCAGCAGGCTGGGTAGAGTTTCTCGCAAGAAGTGAAGATAATTTGAAACGGTAAGACGAGGAGGTAGACGTACTGGCCTAATGAGATGGTCACACCGCAATGCCTGCCCAAATGTTGAGTGAAAATCGTTCCTGGCGTCTGTGGACGTACACGATCCGAGGGTTTCCCCTTGCCCAGTAACAAACACTTCGATTGTTGTAAAGCCCATCCCTGTCGAAGGTACACTTATCGGTAAACAACACAATGGTGGGGAAGTTGGGATCTCGTGCAACGTGTCGCACAAACCCCCGGCAAAACCCTAGCCTGTGTTCCTAGTCCGCCACAGGATTTAGGTCTCCGACATGGTGGAAACTGAATGGACGGTGGCCATCAATCATCAAAACCTCCCAGATTAACTGACGAGTGACCCCCAAGTCATGCCCAACCGCTCGAGTACTTGTAGACACTTCCTCAAAGCACTCGAGAACAGTGTCTTCAAATGCAGCATCCCGTCGTATTCGATGTCTTCCGGCATCACTATAATATCCCGCTAACTAGCCTGTTTCACCAAGTTGCTGGTGAATTGTTGTAAATGTTTGCGGGTGTGATTGGTGTATTGCTGTGTATTGTTCCTCGTACAAGTGTCGAGCTTCTTGCATATTACCGTCGACTAGCCCATAAACGAAAACCGTATCTCGTTGTTCTTCAAACAAATACTGTGCCACCGTGCTTACTGTATGACTAAATCGCAGGTGACGTGTCTGTGCTTCGAAGCAGAGCTTACGTGTGAATGCCTCTGACGTGAGGTGGAGACAAACAGCAAAACCTACTCGACATGTTTGTGTATCACATCGGGACAGTGTGAACCGACAACCGTAGCGCTTTCCGTCAACCCACAAACGGCAACGGGGCAATCACATGGCAAATTGGGGTGCGTGGTGCCAAGTTCTGTAGTCTGAAAATGGCGCTCTGTTGACCTACATGACACGAGTAATTTTGGTTCCTACTGGCATCGGCTATCCGGGGTTAAAATTTTGTGATGTAATTTTTCTCCACCCTGTGTATATGCAAACTGAAGTAAGAAAAATTTGTACCGAGGCTGTTGAGGTTTAGGAGGAATACCAAGTGGGCTGAGGTATGACTGGAAATTTGTTCTGAAGAGGGGTGTGTGCTCGGGTAGTCCGTGCACTTGCGCAAAGCCACTGTGCTGGTGTGGTGTAGTCGTTAGCACATCTGCCCCGTGATCAGGAGACCTGGATTCAAATTGTGGCCTCGGTACAAGTTTTCGTTTGTCGCTTCAGTGTGCATATATACAGTGCTGTTTTTCTGGGGGAACGCTGGGGGATGCGTACCCCTAAGCTTTTTCGTCGACAAAGTAATTTTTTTACTATGTTGAGAACTTGGAAGAGTGCCAAAGATTTATTTCACGGACGTAAATATTTTATTTCATTTTTTCGTGTTGTTAATTGCAATACGAACGGGACCAGGGCAGTTTCTGGTGGGAAAAGCGATGTCATTGACTCTTTCAAGCATTTGGAAACTGCGGCAACCATTCTGGACAACTGAATCGCTGGCAGCCAGTTCGGCAAGCGTGTAGTGCCGTCGCCCCCTAATAGTGGCCGATGGTAATGCTAGACAGATACGCGTACGCTCAAACGCCGAGCTACCGATAGATGTCTCTAAGGTCCCGCTACCGTCATCCTTCAAAATTCATTGCTGTCTTTGTTTTGTTATTCTTTATTTGTTTGCGTTTGCTATTACATTCTTGTCGGTTGTGCGAAGTTTTAGAGTGTGTCCTGTCTTTCGTTGCAACTCAAGTTGGAGGTGAGAGATGAGCAGAAAACTAGAGATTGATGGGAATCGTATGCTTCGTTTGAGGTTATGTAAACTGAAGTGTTCGATACCACATTCTCTTGTATGTTAGGGTTTTTCTCAGTATCGCCTGCTTCATATGAGCAGCATTTCAACTGAAGAGTCTGATACCGTTTTTTTTTTGTAGTTCAACATGTTGATGACGTTATGGCTAAAAGCAGATGGGTGGTATCCCGTGTTTCAGTTATAAGTAATTTTCGCTGCATTATATCCAATGTATGAGTACCCTCAAACTTTTTTAGAAAAAAAAGCACTGCATGTATACATCGTAGATGTTTAAGACTTGAAAAGGCCTCAGGAACCGTATAGTTTTGTTTAAATAAGAATGTGTTTTCCCATATGAGAATGTGCTAGCATTCGCTAAGAAATGGTTCACAGGTGAATAATTCTGTTTAAACGAGAGTCCTTGTCAGTGGGTATGTTGTAAAAGAGATAATTTTTATTTTTTTTATTTTTATTTTTTTATTTATTTATTTCTTTATTTTTTTTTAAGGGACATAGTGGATAAGTACTGTGGTTATTGCAGATGTATTGGTAGTTTCTGCGTAAATTTGAAGTACGGCAGAGAGCTGTGAGTGGAATTGTAATTGCAGTGGCTCTGCCCACCTCTCCAGCCCCGACCGGCCGATGCCGAGCCACCGGGGACCCGCCGGACAGACCCAGCCGCGCAAGGCCGACTCGCAGCGCTACGCCTGCTTCTACTGCGAGTGCCGGTGAGTGCGCGAACCGCCGGTCGGCTCGCACGTTTTTGGGTCACGAGTGGGATATCTAGGTGTTGTGTGCATCTGGAAGCTCTCGAAACTACGAGGTGAGCTCGAACTCCACCGGATGTGGTTCGGGGATATTATTTAACTGTTTTGCCATAAGAGAGCCGTGATCTCTGGTGGCTTGCTACGGAATAATTGCTATTAGTTTGATTCCTTACCCTGATTTACCTTTGCACCTATATTGCACAGAATATACCAGCAAGATAGTGCAAATTTCAACGATATGACTCAGCGAGGTGCTGCAGTGGTTAGCACACTGGACTCACATTTGGGAGGACGACGGTTCAATCCCGTGTTTGGCCACCCTGATTTAGGTTTTTCGTGATTACCCTAAATCTCTTCAGGCAAATGACAGGATGGTTCCTATGAAAAGAGCATGGCCAACTTCCTTCCCCGTCCTTCCGTAATCTGACGAGACCGATGACCTCGCTGGTTGGTCTCCTCCCCCAAAATAAACCCAACCCAATCAATGATATGCGTCGTGTGTCTGTTTGGACACACAGTTTTTCATTCATTCATTCACAATAGTAACACTCGGTCTACTCTTTGTCCTCGAGCTAGGATAGGACTCAGTACTGGTCAGTCCTATCTCACGTCCGTTTTTTCGGCAATGTTAGTTACACATTAATAGTGATACACAGCAGTACGTATAGGCATGTCGGTGGAGAATTGGTAGATCCGCACATCACGTACGGGTTCACCGAACACAGTGGAGGAGCGGCGTGACGGAGTCGTGCCGAGTTGTTCGCACAGTGAGGGCAGTCACATCGTACCGCTGCTGCACGAGTCTGAATGATGTAGCATTGACGCCTGTTCTGTGTTGTACATTTTGATGCAGAAATGAAGGTACCTCGCGTAACAAGGCGAATAAGTCATACTTGCGGTATTACTCTGTAACGAGCCACCGGAGACGACTGGTCCTTATACCGAAATACTCGGAAAGTATCCCTGAACAACTGAAATTTTGTCAGTGGACGCTGAGTTGACCTGTATAGCTTGCTTGTTTAAACTGTTAGTTTTTCTGGGAGGGTCGAGGGAGAGGTTGGGGAGGGTCATAAAGTAGGTGCAGGTCACTCAGACATCCTGTTGTAAGGATGAGAGGGGAGGAAGCTGAAGAACTCCTCTTTTGCAGCATTCCTCAACCTGGTGCCCCTTTCTGGAAGGAACAGTTCTGAAAGCTACATATTCTTTTTTCCTAATATTAAATGTTACTGTTGGTAGGATCTGAAATTTTCCCTTACAAGATTTTTGTCTCCCTGTACTTTTGAAGTTTTCCTCATTCAATTTTCCTTTTGCTGCAATACATAGACCATGTATATTGTTTCAGTAAGTTAAAACTGGCTGCATATGAAACGGACCAAACCTCAGTAAGTGTTTAATACGTCACTACATTGAAACTGCATCTTTTCCTTCAGTTTCACAGGTTTGTTGTCCAGTACGGTGTCTGCTTGCTTTTATGCTTGTCAGTCAAGGCACAGGACAAGACATCACTGTGTTCTCAAACTACTGTGTGGCAGAATTTAGTTTGCGGGGTATACACGGTATGATAGCTTCTTATAAAGATCACGTTTGTTGGCTCCATCAACTCGTAAGCAATTTCATCGACATTCAATCGAACCTAGACCACTGTCTGTCTAATAGATCAGTCAGTCACCAAAAACCCATTGTTCCACAAAATATTATTGAATAAACATAAATATTATCAGTGATCTATTTTCCTGCCAGAAACTCGTAGGGATGCAGTAGCGGAAAAGCTAATGTTTGACAGGTTTGTTGCATGTGTCTTACGTTATTTAATCTGTACATTTAGCAAGCAGTGAAGCAAACTGAGGAGAAAATCAGAAAAGCAATTAAAACCCCAGTAAGATTAAATGAAAACTTTGAGTATTACCTATAAGACTGTAACTCGGCCAGAGACTGGTGGAAGATCAGTTGAGCAGAATGTCACTGTATCAATAGAGGTTATGAAATAAACATTGACAAAAGTGAAACAAGCATAATAGATTGAAGAAAAATTAGGTCAGCCGATTCTAAGCCAATTGAATTTATAAAGACAATAGGCGATGTCTGCTATTTGGCTAGCAAAATAACTGATGATGGTTGGAATAGAGAGATTGTAAGATGCAGACTGGCAATAACAAGAAGGGCATTTCTAATAAGAGAAATTTATTTAAATAAAAAATAATTTAAATGTTAGGCAGTCTTTGTCAGAAGGTATCTGTCTGCAGTAGATATTTCACAGAAGTGAAATGTGGATTTAAAAAGTTCAGACACAAAGAAAGTAAAAGCTTTTGGAATGTTGTGTTACTGATGAATGCTGAAAATAATATAGGCACATCATATGACGAATAAGGAGGTACTGAATATAACGGGGGAAGAAAGTAATTAATGGTACAACTCGACTAAAAAAAGGGATTAGTTGACAAGATTCATCCTAAGATGTCAAGAGATAGTTAATTTGGTAATGGTGTGAAGTGCAGGAAGTAAAAATTTTAGAGAGAGATCAAGGTTTCACTACACCAAACATATTAAAGTGAACGTAGATAGCTATAATGGCACCTAACTAGTCTTGGGAATGAAGATGACCTCAACAGTTTATCCTCACTGCATCTCTTTTCAGTTCAGAACTGGTCTTCTATTAAACAGTTGCTCATATTTTGGCGAAGAATCTGAAATGAAAATTGTATTTGTTCTGGACTTCAGTTTGCTCTGTGAGGTGTTTTTGCTGTAGATTTCAGCACCAACTAAATCTCTGTAATGTGTCACAGATAGGCTATAAATAACTCTTACGCAATGTTCTTGTGCAACTTAAATTTTTAACAATATGTTCTTTATGTCTGTTTAAAATAAATGCATTTCTTGTTACCTAAGGAATGAAGCAGATAAATGTTACAATGTACACAATCACAATACTAGAACAAGTGAGCGTACTTAAAAAAGTGTAGGTCGTAGGCTGTTTATATGTAACACAATTAACACACCTGAGGCTGAAATATATACATCTACCTTCACGTTCTCTGAGTTAAAATGGATCCAAGACTTCATAGATAACCAAGAGACAATAATAATCAAAATTACACATTTTTACCAGAAATGGAAACATACTGCACTTGCAAAATTTACTGTGTGTCACAGTTGGACACACCTTTATTTTCACAGTTACACTTAAAAACACATTACATTGTGTATCACATTCATCTAGTTCACTTTCAGGAAATATTAGCCCCATTTTTCTTAGTTTTGGGTTTCATTCACATTTTTACTAGTCCCTGTTCACATATTTGTGAGTGCTAAAACATTGTGTAAGTACTGACTAACAGTAAAAGACGGAGGCAGTGCTTACATATCACGTACAAAATAAGTAACAGGCCAGAAGGGCTTTAGTCACAAAATATATCAAAATGAATGCGTGAAGGCGAGCCACTGTGGGCTGCTCGTACCTGTACAGACACAGGTTGCAACGGACTTAATTTGTTCTCAATCATTAGAACAATACATTAGTGATAGTGTGTTGTCTTCCTAGAACGTGTAAACTGTCACTAACTTCAGCAACAACAAGAAATGTGATACAGGTTATCACTCTTTGTCAGTGCTCCATTTTAGAAGCTACAGCATTAATGAGTTGTTTCGACGGCTAGAAAAATACGAGCGACGGTGCATTCCCCCTAGCGACCTGTAACACTGTGTCGTCATTAGTCGTCAGTACAGAGCAGTAATTCTGAAACGGACTCTTGATATCCTGACCCAGTGAGTCTGAAAGCCCACCAGCAGCCACGGGCCTCGACGGTGGCCGGCCACACCACCGTGCACCCGTGTGTTACCGGTCGCCTGCGGTTCTCACCTCGGCCCTCTCCCGATTGGCCAGTCCCGACAATTTCACGAGTCATTTCTGGTCTTGTCAGATTCCTATCACTGTAGGAACCATCCCACAAGAAAACGTACATAATTTTCTTACTCGGTGTTGAGTAAGTTGCAAATTGGCCACAGACAACCTTCAAGGAGGGGGGGGGGGGGGGAATTATGGCTCTCTAAATTGGAACTGCGGCCTGTATTGTGCGCTGGCAGTTCAACATGAGTCACATACATAACAGCAAATTTCTAATGAAAATATTCCACCTAATTACGAGATAATAATGTAGACTTTCCATTTTTCTAAAAGCGTGGCAAATTGTGCATGGATAATCTGAAAACTGGATAATTCACCTTCAGATAATGTGAAACTTTCTATAACTTGGAGAAAAGACAGTCTCTGTATTTCACTCAGGCAGTAAACCGAGTCTGTGTAAGAAAATTTTTGATATTCTTCAAACAATCTTAACTTGGAAGTCTGGATTATTGTATGATATTGCCTGTGTTGTGAACAAGTTTGAAGCTGGAGCATAGAGACTATAGTGTAATAATTGTGTAAAGCAGTAATAGCATAAGTTGTTTTGTGTCCCATTTATTTTCAACCGTTATTATTGTGTTGATACTATTTCTTACATTTTGCAGGAGACATAAATTTGACAGCTGCATGCAAATTAAATAAATAAATTGTAAATAAGAGTACTCGCCGGGTCTGTTGCAGGTTCGAAAACCTGAGCGCTCACAAGTGGCACACGATTCACACGCACACGAACGAAATGATCTCCTCCGAGTCGAAGGGAGTGAAGCCCGAGGACGACCCGGCTGACGCGTCTGCCGGTGAAGACTCCAACTACAGTGAGTCTCTCTTCTATTATTTCTCTCAGTTTCTGTTTTGTCACTTCTATTGTCCACCCTAAAAGTTACTGTCGACCTTTAAAGTATGTCGAATGCGGCTGCCTGCTCCTGTCGCTTCTCTCTGTTACCCCTTTGTTGTGGCATAACTGCCGCCTTCTATATTGACGACGGTGGCTCGTGTCCTAATGTGTGCCTCACAACTAAATTTTTCTAAATTTTTGTTAATTTCTTTTTATTAGACATCTTTTCTCATTTACTCACTGTAACTTGTTCTCATTCCTTTCTTTGCAATCCCACCTGATAAACAGTCTCTTGTACCACTGAATTTGAAAAAAAGTGTAACCTTTTCATTCCTGTCCTCTCCATTCTATTCTCCAAGTTCCACCTGTGGACACAGTTGTTCTGCGGCTGTAGCTTTCCGTGTGGTGTCGCAGGTTTTTTCAGCACGTCTGACTAATAGTGTGTTTCCAGGTATTATACCAGTTTGTCAAATCCATTTTAGGCACAATATTTCGATCTTCCACTGCGTCGTCTTCGGGGTCTGCACACTGTCATTTGTACATTCTCACCGCCTAGACTCCGAACAGACGGAGAACTGTTGTCATTGTTGCGCCAGTGTTCGTAACCTAGTGTGACTCCTGCTGCCCACTAGGCCCTTTGATATTCTTTTGTTCTTCATAGCCCACTCTGACTTCTGTGTAAAGCACAATCTCTCAGAGTTTCTCAGCACCAGGTGACATTATGCCTGGCGAGATTGTAATAAGTTCGGTGCTGGAAGTGGAGCCCTGATGAAATTGAAAACTCTCATCAGCCTTCGTATCCACCAGAGGTTGAAAATGCTCGGAGAATGTGCCTGTCCTGCAGACTTATCAATGCGAGAACTGAAAAGTTGGGGTTGGGAATCAAACTCAAAATCAGTTATAAACAGTGGCATGGAACCGACAATAGTTTAGAGACTGAGTACATGGAACATCCACATCCACATCTACATCAATACTCTGCAAGCCACCTTGAGGTGGTACATCCCATTGTATTAGTTATTAGGGCTTCTTCCTGTTCCATCCACGTTCGGAGTGTGGGAAGAATGATTGAATTCCTTTGAGTGTGAAGTGATTATTCTAATCTTATCCTTACAATCCCTGTGTGGACAATATGTAGGGGGGTGTAGTATATTCATCAAAAAATCATTTAAAGCTGGTTATTGAAACTTTGTTAATAGACTTTCTCGGGATAGTTTACGTCTATCATCAGACTCTTCCAGTTCAGTTCCTTCAGTATCTCTGTGACACTCTGCCACAGGTTAAACGAACCTGTGCCCGTTTGTGATGCCCTTCTCTGTATACGTTCAGTATCCCCTGTTAGTTCTATCTGGTACATGTCCCACACACTTGAGCAATATTCTAGAACCAGTCGCACAAATTGATTAGTAAGCAATCTCCTTTATAGACTACTTGCACTTCCCCAGTATTCTATCAATGAAAACCGAAGCCTACCACCTACATCTACATCTATGTGATTACTCTGCTATTCACAATAAAGTGCCCGGCAGAGGGTTCAGTGAACCACCTTCAAGCTGTCTCTCTACTGTTCCACTCTCGAATGACACGCGGGGAAAAACAAACGCTTAAATTTTTCTGTGTGTGCCCTGATTTCTCTTATTTTATCATGATGATCATTTCTCCCTATGTAGGTAGGTGCCAACAAAATGTTTTCAAAATCTGAGGAGAAAATTGGTGATTGAAATTTCACGAGAAGATCCCGTCGAAACGAAAAACGCCTTTGTTTTGATGATTGCCACTCCAATTCATGTATCGTGTCTGTGACACTATCTCCCCTATTTTGCGATAATACAAAACGAGCTGCCCTTCTTTGTACTTTTTCGATGCCATCCGTCAGTCCCACCTGATGCGGATCCCACTCCACACAGCGGTACTCCAGAATAGGGCGGACAAGCGTGGTGTAAGCAGTCTCTCTAGTAGATCTGTTGCACCTTCTAAGAGTTCTGCCAATGAACCGCTCTACCGACAACATTATCTATGTGATCACTCCAATTTAGTGTATTTGCCATTGTAATCCCTAAGTATTTAGTTGAATTTACAGCCTTCAGATTTCTGTGACTTATCACGTATTCGAAATTTAGCAGATTTCTTTTAGTACTCATGTGGATAACTTCACACTTTTCTTTATTTAGGGTCAATTGCCACTTTTTGCACCATACAGATATCTTCTCTAAATCATTTTGCAATTCGTTTTGATCATCTGATGACTTTACAAGACAGTAAATGACAGCATCATCTGCAAACAGTCTAAGACGGCTACTCAGATTGTGTCCTATGTCGTTAATATAGATCAGGAACAATAGAGGGCCTAAAACACTTCCTTGGGGAACGCTGCATCTTTCTGACAGGGAATCACGGATCCAGTCACACAACTGAGGCGATACTCCGTAGGCACGCAGTTTGTTTAGAAGACGCTTGTGAGGAACGGTGTCAAAAGCCTTCTGGAAATCTAAAAATATGGAATCAATTTGACATCCCCTGTTTAAAGCACTGATTACTGCACGAGTATAAAGAGCTAGTTGTGTTTCACAAGAACGATATTTTCTGAATCCGTGCTGACTATGTGTCAATAAATCGTTTTCTTCAAGGTACCACATAATGTTCGAATACAATATATGTTCCAAAACCGTACTGCAAGCAAATTGATGTTAGTGATATAGGCCTGTGATTCAGCGGATTACTCCTATTTCCCTTTTCGAGTATTGTGTGACTTGAGCAATTTTCCAGTCTTTAGGTATGGATCTTTCTGTGAGCATTTGTATACAATTACTAAATATGGAGTTGTTGTATCAGCGTACCCTGAGAGGGACCTGACTGGTATACAATCTGGACCGGGGCCTTGCCTTTCTTTATTAAGTGATTTAAGCTGCTTCGTTACTCCGAGGATATCTGCTTCTACGTTTCTCATCTTGGCGGTTGTTCTTGATTGGGATTCAGGAATATTTACTTCGTCTTCTTTGGTGAAGGAGTTCGGAAAACCGTGTTTAATAACTCTGCTTTGATGGCACTGTCATGAGCGACTTCACCATTGTTATCGCGCAGTGAAGGTATTGATTGCGTCTTGCCACTGGTGTGCTTTATGTAAGACCGGAATCTCTTTGGGTTTTCTGCCAGATTTTGAGACAGAATTTTGTTGTCGAAATTATTAAAAGCATCTCACATTTAAGTGCACGCCATATTTCAAACTTCTGTAAAACTTTGCCAATCTTGGGGGATTTTGTGTTCTTTTAAATTTGGCATGCTTTTTCCGCTGCTTCTGCAACAGCGATCTGACCCGTTTTGTGTACCGTGGGGGATCAGTACCATCACTTATTAATTTATGTGGTATATATCAATTGCTGTCGATACTATCTCTTTGGAAACATTCTACAACTTTTCTACACTTACATGATCAGATCGGAAGGAGTGAAGACTGTCTCTTAAAAAGGCGTCAAGAGCATTTTTACCAGCTTTTTAAAATAGATATACTTTGCGTTTCTTTTTGATGGTTGTGGGTGTTACGGTATTCAGCCTAGCAGCAACTGCTTTGTGGTCGCTAATCCCTGTATTCGTCACAATACTCACTATTTGTCCAGGATTATTTGTTGCTAAAAGGTCAAGTATGCTTTCGCAATCATTTACGCTTCGAGTGGGCTCGTGGACTAATTGTTCAAAATAATTTTCTGAGAAAGCATTCAGTACAATTTCGGATGACTTTTACGCCTGCTGCCAGCTTTAGACGTATAATTTTTCCAGCATATCGAGGGTAAATTAAAGTCACCACCGACTATTCTACTTCAATATCGCTACAAGGCAAACTACTTCTGACAGCAATAAATACTCCACCACCAACTGTATTTAATCTATCCTTTCTGAACACTGTTAGATCGTTTGAAAAAATTTTGACTGAACTTATTTCGGCTGTAGCCAGCTCTCTGTGCCTACAACTATTTTAGCTTCAATGCTTTGCATTAGTGCTTGGAGCTCTGGTTCTTTCCCAACACAGCTACAACAATTTACAACTACAATACCAATCGTTTCTACAACTACCTTACTGTGTTTTACCTGCCCACTTTTAGACGGACGTCCCTTCTGTGGTTCCCTGAGACCCTCTAACTTAACAAACCGCCCAGTCCCTTCCACACAGCCCCCTCTACCCGTGTAGCCGCCTCCTGTGTGTAGTGGACTCCTGACCTATTAAGCGGAACCCGGAAACCCACCACCTGATGGCGCACATCAAGGAATCTGCACCAAATCTGAGCCTCTGATTCAGACCCTCCACTCGGCTCTGCACAAAAGGACCACAGTCGGTTCTATCGACGATGCTGCAGACAGTGAGCACGGCCTTAATCTCGGAAGCAAGACTGGCAGTCTTCAGTGTTTCCGCTAGCTGCCTGAAACCAGACAGAATCTGCTCCGATCCAAAGTGACACACGTCATTGGTACCGACATGAGCCACCACCTACAGTTGGCTGCACCCTGTACTCTTCATGGCATCCAGAAGCACCCTTTCCACATCCGGAATGACTTCCCCCGGAATGCGCACACAGAGTGCACACTGGTTTCCTTCCCCTTCTTGGCAGCCGTGTTCCTAAGGAGCCCCATTACGTGCCTAACGTTGGAGATCTCAACTACCAGCAGACCCACCCTCTGTGAATGCCCAGACCTTGCGGGCCCGAGAAACTTCCTCTGGAACAGGGTGGACGACTGCATCCAGCTCAGAGACATCGTCAGCCACAGATAATGCCCGAAACTTATTCGTCAAACGAACCGGGGAGGCCCTACGATCGGCCCCTCAGAAAGTTTTTCGCTGCCTGCCAGACTTTGGGATGATCTCCCACTCGACCGGATGATCTCCCACTCGACCACAGGTGAGGGGTCAACCTCAGTGCAGGCAGTACCTGGGGCAGCCACAGCAGTGGACCGATCGGAGGACACGCGGGACGTGCTCGACGTCCCTCGCATCCCCGCGTTCGATCCGACACAGTGATGCCCCTCGGCAGCAGCCTCAAGCTGTGTGACGGAAGCCGAAGCAGCCTGGAGCTGTGAGCGAAGGGTCGCCAACTCGGCTTGCATCTGTACACAGCAATCACAGTTCCTATCCATTACTGCAGTCGCTCCTATTTGAAGTTCGTAAAAATATGTAACAAGTGAACGGTGTACTCGCCTTATTTGTAGCAGGAACTTGTGGTGCTGCTCTTGCTGATGGACTAACCGACAGTGAGCTGTTCTAACCAAACATACAAGAGCCTGTATGATACGAGGGTCGATAAAAACGGTGGTACTGTACGCTACACTGTTACTCAAATAAAAGGTTGTGCCGAGTAAACACTCAAACACACAAGAAAATTACAAAAATAAGCTAGTAACTTCTGAGATAACTGAAAATAAGTCACTCCTGTTCGAAGCTCGTAAAAATATGTAAAAAGCAAACGGTGTACTCGCCTGCTTTTCCCAAAACTGTGCCTATGTGATCATTCCATTTCATATCCCTACACCCAGGTTTTGCCTGAGTTGGGCGATTCGTACAGTGACTCATTGTTATTATTAGTCATAGGGTACTACGTTTTTTCATTTTGTGAAGTGCACAATTTTACATTTCTGAACATTTAAAGCAAGTTGCCAATCTCTGGACCACACTGAAGTGTTATGAAGATCTGACTGAAAGGTTATGCAGCTTATTTCAGACAGTACTTCGTTACAGATAATTGCTTCATCTGCAAGAAACCTGAGGTTACTATTAATATTGTCTGCAAGGTCATTAATATACAACATGAACAGCAAGGGTCCCTACACACTTCTCTGCGGTACACCAGAAGTTACTTCTACATCTGATGATGGAGCTCCATCCAAGATAACATGCTGTCTCGTCCCTACCAAAATGCTACAATCCAGTCACTAATTTCACTTGATACCCCACACAATTGTGCTCTTAACAATAAATGTAAGTTAAGTGCGGTACTGAGTCAAATGCTTTTTGGAAATCGAGAAATACTGCATCTACCTGGTTGCCTCGATACATAGCTTTCAGTACACCATATGAGAAAAGTGCTAGTTGGATTTCACACGATCGGTGTTTTCGAAATTCTGTGTGAGGTACCACATTATGTTTGATCTTTGAATATGTTCTAAGATTTTACAACAAATCAGTGTCAAGGATATTGGGCAGTAGTTTTAAGGATCACTTCTACTACCTTTGTTGTGGACGGGTGTGAACTGTGGCTTTTTCTGAGAACTGGAAACAACTTTTTGTTAGAGGGGTCTACGATAGATTATCGTTAGGACAGAGGCAGATTCAGTATATGATCTGATTGGGCCCTGGAGCTTTGTTCAGTTTTAATGATTTCAACTGTTCCTCAACACCACTGACACTAATACCAATTTCAGTCATCTTTTCAGAGATACGAGGATTACACTGGGGCGATACTCCTGTGTTTTCTTTGTAAAGGAGCATTTGAAAAAGGAGTTACCATATTTACTCGAATCTAAGCCGCACTTCTTTCCTGGTTTTTGTAATCCAAAAAACCGCCTGCGGCTTAGAATCGAGTGCGAAGTAAGCGGAAGTTCTGAAAAATGTTGATAGGTGTCGCCACAACTAACGTCTGCCGTCAAATATATGTCGCGCTACACAGGTGTGCTTTGCAGGCACAATGATAAATACTGGCGCCAAAACCTCTGCATCAGTAAATAAGTTAAAAGGGACAAGAATATAAACATTATGGCATGTATTCTTTCATGTATGCTGCTATTTCTTTTAAATCCTGTCTGCCTAATAAACTACGAAACTAGAACAGCAAACGCAGATGAATATACGTATCATGTCATGTTTATATTCGTATTATTCTTATGCTGAATAGTGATACAGTCAGAAACTAAACACGGCAACTGACTAGATTTTTAAATCTAAGATGACCCTAATTTCTGTCCAGAATGTAATGTACTAAAGAGTCGTCTGCAAAGATTTTCAAACGGAGAAAAATTTTCGCTAAACTCTCGTTCAGAACATCTTCTATCATACGCAGTCTATTATTTGGTTCTTGTTGATCGTTATCAAAGAAAGGAGCAATTTAAGTAACAACAAATAGCAGACTCTCGCCATTGTTTCGCTTATGAGAGAATCCCTCTTTTTTTTTAAAATAAAGGCCGCGGTAGCGCGCACAACGAGCGGCGACAGGTCATAAACACGCATTATCAGAATGTAACAAACAATGCATGGCGCAGTATAATAATGCATTTTCAGCTTAGAGTGACGTAAACACCTGTAACAAAGAGAATGGCACTTATCAGATCAAAGCAAAATAAGCAGTCAATTCAAACCAGACGAAGCACATGAAAAAGGAAGGGTACCCATATAAATACGGATGGAGCGCCTGACACATAGCAATGGCTACCTGGTAAAGCTTAACTGTTAAGCTTACGACTCGAACCAAACTACTGTAGCTGTATCTTCATCCGTTCGACCTCAATTGTGTTTCACGTTACAATGGACCAACTGTTTTTCAATGTGGAGGGGCGGTCTAAAACTTTTCTCTCACCTTGAATTTTGAGTCTCAAATTTCAGGAGCGGCTTAGATTCGGGAAATTTTTTTTTCCTTGATTTCGAGTCTCATTTTTCGGGTGCGGCTTAGATTCGAGTGCGGCTTAGATTCAAGTAAATACGGTAATCATTTCAGCTTTTGCTTTTCTACTCTCAATTTCTGATCATGTCTCATTCACCAGGGCAGGACACTAACATTTGTGCCACAAACAGCATTTACATACGACTAGAATTTGTTTGGGTTTTGTGAAAAATCACTTGACAATATTCTGCTACAGTGGTCATTGAAGGCGCTGCGCATTACTCTCTTGACAGCCAAAAGCGTCTTATTAAGCATCTCAGTACAATTTGCATCACCTGAAGAAGTCAGCTGGGTTGGTGCTTGAAATATTGTGTGTGAAATGGAAACAACAAACCGGCTGCACACCCAGAAGCACACCATTAGTCAGCTCTTATTGAAATGAATTCTTTTCATTGTTGTAAGGTTTATATTTTTTAAGTAGGCAGATTCTACTTTTATAGAACATCATTGTAGTTCGTGCAGTCCTTGCTAAGACATTTCTTTTACATCTTAATTCTTTATTAATCCTGTTTCTGAGATACCAAAATTATTCTCGTGTCAAAGTTGACCTTTCAGCCACATTGCATGCTCACCTGCTGCACACACTGTTAGCTTAATTTTAATATTTGTTCTTGTCATATTGTAACCATCATAGTAAGAAGTTGATTTCTACACAATTGGAAAATATTTTATTCCATTCCACTCTATCAGACATCTTTCCAAATCTGTGAATCTAATGTTCTGTCCATTTTTATTCAAACTTTGCTGTCTGTTTTTAATTGCTGTGCAAAAATTATTTCTGGAGTGCTCCTACTTCTCCTGTTAGGAAAGTTTGCCTCTCCTATTAGCAAAATTGCCCTCTTCTAAATCATTTCTATGTATCGTTCAATTATATTCTTCAGTAAAGCAATGATGACAATATTTTTTATGAATGTGGTGCTAGACTGATCTCTGTACTCTTCTTCTCTTCAGAATTTCTGTAACTACGAGGGGTGCCAAAAAAAAATTAAAAGCTATATTTTTCCAAATTGTCTATGAAACAATCTTATCCCCTTCAAAATACTCCCTATTACAGCTAATACATTTGTCCCACTGGCGCTTTCACTGTTTGAAACATTTTTTGTAGTCATCTTTAGAAATGACTGACAACTCCTCCCTGATTTTTCTTCCCCCCGCCGCCCCTCGATTTCTTCAGTGTTGTCAAATTGGTGTCCTTTCGTGTCCCGTTTCGTGCATGGAAATAAGAAAAAGTGACACGGAGCCAGGTCAGGTGAATAAAACGTTCGTGGGGCAGCAACAACTGCTCTAATTCATCATACGGTCTCATTTCTGTTGCATCCCTGGTGCAACAGCCAGTTCATCGTAAGAAGTATGTCCTTCATTGAGACAGAAATAAGTACATTATACTGACATTTCAGCAGATTACTGATGCAGAACATTGTAGAAAAGATGGTACAATTTTATTGAATGTAATCTCAAGCTAGAAACGGAGACGTCAAAAAATTAATTCATCTCCAGCGGGTATAACAGTTTGTACCCTAGCTCTGTTACAAAAAAGTCGTAGGTCGGGGTGGGCAAGAATTCTGCACACGTGCAGAGCAATGGCACCTGACTCCACGCGTCCCCCATTACCGCACCTCGCTGTCTGACCAGTTGAAGGGGGAAGAGGGGAAGTCTGATCACACCACATTAGGTGGCAATGCAGTCGCGCAAGAAATGTCAAATGTGTTGTGTGCTGCTCAGTTTTGTATTTAACAAAAAAATGTTGTAAACAAAATAAATTTTCATTATTATGTAATTATGTATGGTGCACTTTAGACTATAAAATTTATATCGGGCACATGGTATTGGTGTACGGGCAGATGCAGATAAATTCATAGATTTTTGCCACTCAGGGTGCCGTGCAGTAATGACTTCATTAGTTTCGTAATCAAAACGAGCCCTTCACACACACGTGCCGATCAGAACATTGTATCACATTTGCAGTCTCACACGGGGAAGGCCTCGGATACTGCCAACCGATTCGGCTCAGATTTGGCAGGTCGCTTGTGTACAACCTAAAACGAAGGAATCTAAGATATTTTGGGTCAACACCCCCGCAATTTTGAGAAAATCGCCCCTAAAGGTTATGATGAGCAATCGACTCAAAATTGGCAGGATCGATACATAATTGTAAGTAGAGCATTTTTCATCATCTGGTATGGGGGTACGAAAATGCATACTTTTCCAGATATCGAGGTAAGAAACTTTTACAACTGCTGCTTCTGTACCCACACGGTAAACGCTTTTCGCCGACAGCACCGATAGCCCAATAGCAAAGGTAACTGGCTGGGACTTGGAGAACCCGGGTTCGAATCTCGAAGAAACCTAGCGGATGATGTTCTTTTCGTTTGTATTTTTCCATATCTCAATTAATAGGGATAGGAGGGTTAATAAGGTAAGTATTATTATCATTCCTTATTAATTTACTTACCTTATTAACCCTCCTATCCCTATCAATTGAGATATGGAAAAATACAAACGAAAAGAATAACATCCGCTACGTTTCTTCGAGATTCAAACCCAGGTTTTCCGATTCCTAGCCAGTTACCTTGGCCATTGCGCTATCAGCGCTGTCGGCGAAAAGCGTTTACCATGTGGGTACAGAAGCGGTAGTTGTAAAAGTTTCTTACCTCAATTTCTGGAAAAATATGCATTTTCGTACCCCATACCTGATGATGAAAAATGCTGTATTTACAATTATGTATCAGTCCTGCCAATTTTGAGTCGATTGCTCATCATAATCTTTAGGGGCGATTTTCTCAGAATTGTGGGGGTGTTGACCCAAAATATCTTAGAGTCCTTCGTTTTAGGTTGTACACAAGTGACCTGCCAAATTGGAGCCGAATCGGTTGGGTGTATCCGAGGCCTTCGCCTTGTCAGTATGAAGATGTGGAAACTCTTCCCAAGGTAAACAGTAGAATTCTTGGGCAGTTTTAACATGAAAGAACTTAGGTTTAAACAGGAATTGCATCGCAGATCAGTCAGTTCAAGCTGCACTGAAAAACAGATGTAAGACTGGCTATGTTCTCAAAAAAATTTAGAAAACCCTTCTTCTAAGTCTTTCAACGCATAATGAATTCTTCAAAATTTGTGTTTCCCTTAAAGCCATTTAGCTTAGGGAAATGGACCATGTTTTTTGTCAAAAGTTGGCCCTTCCACAGAGAGATTTTCTTTCTAAATGCACTCCCAGTAAATCGGAAATAAGTTATTTCCCACCTTGCAGCATCTTGCTGTGGGTAGTCAGGTCCACTTAAAATTAAAGGTGTGCAGTCCATTCCTTCCAGATGTTGTTGTTCTTGTTCCAGCTATTATTTTGAACTTAGAAATTAAACAGCAGCAGGTCTTAAATTTAAAAATCACTCCAGAGGTGCCCTTTGAGTTAACTGACGTACTTTGCAGTAATATCTGACATTTCTGTACTCTCCTGTCCGGCCCCGGTAGCCGAGTGGTTAGCATGACAGCTGTCAATCCTAAGGGCCCGGGTACGATTCCCGGCTAGGTCGGAGATTTTCTTCGCGCAGAGACTAGGTGTCGTGTTGTCCTAATCATCATCGTTTCATCTCCATCGACGCGCCAGTCGCCAAAGTGGCATCAAATCGAAAGACTTGCACCAGGCGAACGGTCTACCTGACGGCAAGTGCTAGTCACACGACATCTATTTGTACCCTCCGTTCAGTTCCATCAAAAACTGTTGTAACTAATGGTGTAAAAATGTGTGCAACTCCACAAATTTACTATTTGTGCCACGAATTTCAGCAAGTGCTCCGTGCTAGCAAATTTACACAAAGTACTTCTTGATGTACACAGTCGTGAATCTCATACACATCTGTTGATCATCGTAAATTTTTGTTCTTCCATCGACAAGTAAACATCTTAATTTTTATGGATGTTTTTGAAGTATTGTTCTGTAGCAAATTTGCAGTACCTGTCGATAGTGCAACTGCATAATGAATATTAATAATTCTAACCCTTCTTTTTGAAAAATACTTGCGATACCCATTTGTTTTGAAAGATTTGTGACTGTAGATGGCTAGACTACCTCTCTTTGTGCAAACTGCCAGAGGACCTTTGAGCTTCCTTTATACCACAAGCAAATAGTGGAAGTTAAACGGTACTGCCACTACGATTCTGCTGAACTAAAAAAAGTTGTGGCGTCCAGAAAATGTCGGGAGAAACGGGGTCACGTCGCACGGCTAAGTGAAATGTCACACTGTACCGAATAGCTCTTTAAGAAGAACTGACCAAAGCTGAGAGAAAGTTAGCAGAGCCGAGACCGGCCGAGGCTCAGACTGCACGCTCGCAGCACATTTTGTGTGACATTGCACTGCAACCGGTAGCACCCGTATAATCTCTGATTTACTGGGCCTGTGAAGGAGGCGTTCAGCCAGCAAATATGTACATCACGTGTCTTGTCAAAACAGACTGTATGCTGAGGCCCCATGTAGTCTACAGTGTATGTAAGGTTTTATTGTGACTCGTGTACCTTATGTTCTGCTGTTAGTGGAAATGAGACACCGAATTCGAACATTGATTCCAACCGATAGATGATAGATAATTACTACCTCATGGCTATAGCTGTTACTATGTAAAGTGATCTAAATGTAAAAAATGGTAATAAATTAAAGTTCATTATAGTTAGCCACAATTTTGAATGCCGAAATTTGGTTTGAGTAAATTTAGATGGCAGAATAAAATGTTCGCCAGCTCCAGTAACTAGCAAAAGTTAATTTTGGTAAAGGATTATAATGACTTTAAAATCACACAAATATCGTGTTTGAAAGACAAAGCAGCAAGCTGATAAAATTTACCTGCACTAACTTACACGTAAAAGGTGTATGACATGAACTCAAAAAATATTAGTTAGGAAAGTGATTAAGTTAGTTACCACAATGACCGTCAGTAATAATGAATGACTAGCAACACTTCATGAAAACCATACTGTGTTACATAATGCACAATAATACTATCAGTCTGAAAATATGCTTAATCGTGACAAAAACTGACTGTTACTTTTTACTTTTTGCTCTGCAAATGATTGCTTTTCAGGTTAATGCAGTAAAAACTTTCATTCGTGGCAACGACCGTGTACAGTACTGATGTTACATAGATGTATGCTCATAATACCATTTACAAATTACTACCCAATTTTTAAAAACTACTTTGACAACTAGACAGCCAGCAAGTTTTTGTCACAGAACGTGAAACTCTTTTAAATCACTTTTAATTTAAACTGATTATATTCAGTGCAATATTGTTTGAACCACTGTAGTTAACTATTGCCTCTGAGCACCACATAAGTACTTACGTGCAAAAGAAGTTGACCTTAGCGCGGTGCTGATGGGGGTGACCGTAAAGGTATTTCCCGTTTACAGTCGCCTTCACCAGCCACCACACCGAGTGTCAATTTTGTTCCTGTGGAAAGTACTTGATTGAAAATCAACTAGATTTGGCTTCCTTCTGTAACAAAACTGTCATTACGCGGTGGGGCGAAAATTTTCAACATTGAAAAGAGATTATTTGATTTAAACAAAAAACTTCAAAAATTTGTTGTTATTCTTGTGTTCCGTAGACAGCGAGAAACGTGTGATCGTGTGGGTGTTTGTTAATGACCTCATTGGCCTCCACCACTCAAAGAATTACTTTGAGACAAATGCAAATATTTACTGGTAGAACAGTTTCCAAAACATTACACTTTAGTAATTAGTTCTGCAGTGCCACTATATATTTCAGTTGATTTCTTATACGTACCTTAGTTCGGTATAACTCAGAGTGATCTGCTTCCTGCTGCTGCTGCTGAAATAGTTGTTTCCTCGGTCCATTTCGTCTGCTTACTGGATCTAGTTACATGAATTCCATGAAATAATCCAGGTACCAAGTCGTTCTTATAGTGGTTTATTTATGACAAGCCGCACCATTTCTTCTTAGTGGGAGCCCACTCCACACAACAGGCTACATAGTCACAATACTGTATTACAACAAATACATTATTGCACAGATGTGCAACACAGTGGTTGCATCTCAAAACTGTCTCCAACTGACCATTCTTGAGTCTCTTGCTCCTCCTATTTATACATTTGTTAACAATCAAGTCAACAAAACTACAGTGTAAATTTATTAAATTAACAATTATAAGTTTAACATTTTTATGAGTAACTATCCACACCTTGCATATTTTATGCTGAAGCTGGTGTATACAATAAAAAAGACTTTTTCATAGGATATACATCATATTATATAAAATACTGAAAGTTAACAATGCTAACCCAAATTTTCTTAATTATGGCTTCATTTGTAAATGCAAAATATTGTGAACATATATTGGACAAGAGTGACCTAGTAGTAACCAAATGGAATAATTAATTTTATGAGATTTAGTGTATTACGGGAAATCACTTATTAGGTACTATTGGAATTACAGAACTTTCAAAACATGAATGTAAAACAAAAGGGTTGTTTTATTTCACTTCGAATATTTCTTTCACTTGTGACTTTCTTGGAATTTATGGTGAACGGATAGGACTCTGCTAATACTTAACAACTCAGGTCAGTGAAGTTTCTCTTGACAAATTTGTTGATTAGGAGTTAATTCTGCTTCCATTGTGCAGTCAGTGTAAGCTGTGCTGATCCACTTGCTCTTGTCACTGGGCTCTTGTAAAGGCAGCATCCTGTGTTTATGTTTAGTTGTTGTCATAACTAAGTTGTACACACTTTAATATATAAGAGGAACACTGTCACTAATTTATAAAACAAATGCATGCACAGTAACACTTATTGATCAAGTTAGGAACAAGCTGTTTCGTACTAAAAGTGATAGAGCTATCGCATTTAGCTATGGTCAACTCTCTAATGTTCCATTTCCCAGACAGTGAGCTGTCGACAGTTCGAGTCCTGACTATTGCGTGGCACGTGTAGGTAAACAAATACCAGAAATGGGATTGTTGGGCGAAGTGGGGAGTCACATTGACAGAAGTTGGATTAGCGAGGTTATACTGTAGTTGCAAATACTGAAAGAAAATGTCTTAACACACTGCCACCGTCACATACCTGGGTTTGCTCTGTTAGTAGTGGGTGAGGCTACTGTTCTACCAGCACACTGCCACCCCCCCCCCCCCCCCCCCCCCCCCCACCCAACCTTCCAGCCCCCGTTCTCCTCTCCCAAATCATTTTTAATGGCAATATTGACAAATGTCGAAAATGATTCAGTGTGGCCAGTGTTGTGCCAGGTAAACAGCTAATGCGTCTGCTAGTCTCTCGTCGAGTTACTCACGAGAGATGAACAAAAGATTTTTGATAAACACACTTTGCTGCTGGCACAGCTAAATTTGAAACCACCTTGCAGGTTGGCGTGACCTGAGCCCCACCATTTGGACATCGGACACACCTGCCAGAGGCACGGGAGGTGATGGCGATTTCATCTGCTCAGGTGCGTGCTCACGTGTCAGTATGCATTGAAAGTAATATGTTCGCTTATTGTAAATCTTTTATCCAATGTAAGTTTACAATGTTATTGATTACATGTTTCAGATGCACAAAAATTTTCACATAAATAATCATAGAGTGAAATATTTTATCACTTTCTGTATGTTTTGACAGTATTTTTATGTGTCAAGATGGCACCTAACGGCCAAACCCAGTAATCGCTTGTGTTACATCACAAGTGTGGCTATAGTTAAATAAAAATTACTCGATAGTTGGCTTCTGTCACTTGTCACCACAGTGTCGCCACATCGTCTGCCGGCTACGGCTTGCTTATAGTCGACACACGTACGTGGTGCACGACTTCACAGTGCTGGGAGCGGCCACTGTGAGGTACGGCAGAAATGGAAGATGTTCAGTCAACAGGTGATTTTAAGTGACCGATGACTGAACTGCGGCAGGTGACGGCTTTTGTACCTCTAAATTTAAACTCGTGTTCTAACCTCGCCACAACATTGTGATGTGCAGTGTGTCTGACAAAAAGACGATTGGCAACCTGCGGCAGAACTAAGATTGCATCGGTTCTTCGTGGCATTTAGGGCTAACCTCCAGGACAAAACTCGAGACAGAAAATTTCATAATATTTTTGTTTGCATAGCCATATTCCACAACAAAATTTCAGTTTTAGTGTTAAGAGCAAATGGTAGTTTCTCACTCTCATTGTAGAACTATCCTCACTCTGGCTACACAGGATGCCACATTGCCAACTGACGAGCAACCCAGATTGGCACTCGGTTGCAGATTATAGGCATCGCAAGCAGATTCCAAATGAAAAAAGGAATGATAGAAAGAAAAATAAGAGCAAATAAATAAGTCAGTATGATGATGACATTACATTTAAACCAATCAATTGATTAAAAATGATAATAAGAGTCTCTTGATTTGGTTTAGAAAAATAAAAAATATCACTAGATATGACAAGATTCAAACCTTTGACCTTCTACACGCCAGGTTTCTACACCAACCATTACACTATTCCATTTCACTGCAAAATGGGGCTGCATTTATGACTCTGGTGTCCCCTCTTGCAACGATTATTTGACAACCTTCAAAAATTAGGCTTCACACAATTGAAGATTCTCTGATGCTAGCTGATCTCTGTGATTATAATAACTGGACAAATGTCATAATGCCTGTCTTGTGCAGACAGGCATTATCCCTCAGACCTAGTCTGCAAACACAAAGGAGTGTCCCCTTCGTTACAAAGTACCACCCCGGAGTAGAACAACTGAACCACATCCTTCGCCAGGGCTTCGATTACCTATCATCGTGCCCTGAAATGAGGGACAGCCTACCTGAGACACTTCCCACTTCTCGTAAAGTGGTGTTTCAGCACCCACCCGACCTCCACAACATCCTACACCATCCCTATGCCACTCCCAATCCCAACCCCTTGCCACAAGCACCATATCCCTGTGGAAGAATCAGGTGCAAAACCTGCCCAATCCAACCACCCAGCACTTCGTATTCCAGTCGTGTCACGGGTTTGTCCTACCCCATCATGGTCCGGACCACCTGTGGAAGCAGTCGTGTCATTTACCAGCTCTGCTGCAGTCATTGCACAGCTTTTTGTATTGGTATGACTGCCAATCAGCTGTCCACCGGGATGAACACTCGCCACCAAATTGTAGCCGAGAGCAAATTAGACCACCCTGTGGCACCATATGCAGCTCGAAATAACACACCAGATTTCAATGGCTGCTTCACTACCTGAGCCATCTGGATCTTGCACTCCACCACCGAGTGTAGCATTTGGTTGGTGCTGTGTACAAAACATGTATTTCATTAGCATTGTTTTTTGTGTGTGTGTGTGTGTGTGTGTGTGTGTGTGTGTGTGTGTGTGTGTGTGTGTGGGTGCGCGCGGTTATCATGGGTGATGAAATACGAAAGAAAAGGACCAGACACAGCATTCAGCTTAGAAACACATCAACAAAGAAAGCCAGACAAGGAGCTGTAAGTAAATAATTGTTGTGGCAATTTGGCAGTGCTGAATGGCTTCTACACTGTAAGAATGGTGACTTTGACATCAAAGCCTGGCACAGTGGTGGAAGAGAGAGAGTTTTCGAAGCTACTAAAACTGACGGAAACTGTCACAGGAGATCATTATTGAAAGCAATTGATGTGTCTGAGTTGATCTGAAAGACAAATGGTTGTAATACAGTCATAGACATGAAAAGGTGATTTTGCAGCATGACAATGCTGAACCCGTGAAAACATACTTGGAAACGTTTAAATGGGAGTCCTATCCCACGCCACCGTATTCTCCACACATCGCTCCCTCTGGCTGCCATCTTTTTTGATCAGTGGCACACGGCCTGACTGACCAGCACTTTTGGTCATACAAACAAGTGGAAAACGATTGATTTGTGTATCTGCTCACACGATGCCCAGTTCTCCCACCACGGGATTCGTATGCTACCCGAAAGATGGGAGAAAGTAGTGGCCAGTGCTTTGAATTGTAATGCTCCCCCCTCCCTCCAAAGAAAAACCTCCAACTTTGAGAAAATGTGGTAGAAGTAAAGTTGTAGAGGTAATAAATAAAGAAATATTTACTAACCCATCTAGGCAGCTTCATTCCCAGAGTACTCGCAGTGATAGTCAACTCGTACAAGAAATTTACTTCCTTTGTTAATAAACAGTGAAAAATGTTACAGATCGGCTAAGTAAGCACTTGTATGAAATTTACATGTGCCTGTCTCAACTAAAAGACTATACTTCCCTTTCTAATCCAGGTACAGCAGTTAGACTTGCATCATTGGAAAGATAAAGAGTAGAAGTTTACATTGAAAGGCAATATGGCAGCCTTCTGAGAATTTTCGTAAACAAGGTGCAGACTAGAGGTGGGGAAACTCGTTCATCTTTGGGAACTAGTTCACTGCTGATCGTTCTATTTTGGGAACCGTTCATATTTACTCGCTCACCGTTCATTTGTGCTTGGTATATGGTTCTTATGAAAAACTGAAAACCAGTAGTGTGGGTGACTGAAGGATGGAGGGCACCAAGAGGGGGCACTTGCCTCCCCCCTGGAGTATAGAGTTTTTATTTATTAAAGAATTCTTACACACTTTTAGAAGTAATTTCTGTGATTCTGCAGAACCTCTCGTTTAGCCAACCGTAGCCTTCTGTGGCTGATCGCAGGGAAATAATACAGGGTGGCGCACGGAAAACCGGGCCCCGAGTACAGACTGCTCGCCAATTACGGACGATGTGTTGCCCGTTACGAGCAGATACAACAAAGAGACAAACGTGTAATAATTAGGCAGTGAAGAAATAACAAGCTAATGCAAGCAACAATTGCGAAACTATCGATGACGATGTGTAGAGAGCTGGAGAAGAGAACATGAAAATCTCACACGACGCGCACAGGCTATAGCTCATGTAGTCTTGTAAACCTGTTGGTGGCTGTTTCCCAACTTAATAGACCACAAGTGTCTTGTATAAAATTCTTCGTTTCGACTTTCATTACATAGCTATGCTACGTTGTAAACAATAATTGTTTACAACCTATATATACTTCACGTTGTCTCTGAGTTTGTAGGCAAAGTAGAGACTTTATGGAATATATAATGACGCTGAATAGCCAGAACCAAGTGCAAGAACAGTTTGCAAAACATGTAAAATAGGCGAGCGCAGTGAACGAAACGAACAGCTGGATACTGAACTAAATAGGAGCAGACGGCAGTGGAACTGAGACAGGCGGTCATGCGAAGAACGATGAGTGCGGCCGAGGGAGGCCGAGACTGAGACGAGCATGCGACTGAGGCTGGAACGAGAACTGCCAAAGTGACCGCCGCGACCGAAGTGAACTAGTGAACTATGGACCGTTCATACGTCGTTCCCGGGAACTATAAGTAGACTGCCACGACCGAAGTGAACTATGAACCGATCGTACCTCATTCCCAGGAACTATAAGTAGACCGCCGCGACCTGTAGTGTTTAATAAAAAAAAGAAAATGAGAAGAAAAGGTTGAAAATGTGGGAAGAAATCGTAAGTGAAAATGGGTTTTTTAAAATAGTTAATGACCGTGAAAAAAGGCAAAGAAAGAATGAAATGCTGATCGGACTTCGTATTACAGAAAAGCTATTGCTGGGGTGGTCCTTGTGGCGTTTCTGAGCAAAAGTCAAACCAATTTCCACTACAAAAAGTATTGAAAAAGAACAGAGAATAACAAATGTAACTGACGGGGAAATGGCGTAGATAAGAGTTCATCCTTTACCAGGTTAAATGTCTTCTTTCATGCGGCGTCAACTTCCACAATGTCTACACATTAATAAGTTTTTTTTTGTCTTAATCAGATCACGGCTGCCTTAAGCTTCGGCTATCAGGAGACAATCAAGAAACGAATAGAAAACAAAAAAAAAAAGCTTCAATAATAGTAGTTTCTCTGCCATCGAGCTGCGACGGGATATTTTTTATCTGAGGGAACGAGTGTAGTGCAGCGAAATTCAAAGTCCCGCTACAGACCGAAGTGAACTATGAACCGATTGTTTCTTGGAATTAGTTCCTCAGTCCTTTCGTTCATCTTGGTGAACCGTTCCTTTGCACCCGTTCGTTTGCAAACTATCCATCTCTAGTGCAGACCTTAACTTCGACCTTGAAAATCTGAAAAAACACTACCTTCAATATATTGAATTGTTCCATTATGTTAGTATAAACATGGTAAATATCAGAATATCACACTGAGGGCATCATGTCCAGATATTTATTTCATACACATCACGCTACTATCAAAATGCAGTAAGTAGCACATAATTATGAAACACAAATTATTGAAAAGTTCAAGTCGTAAGTAGTACATAAAATAATGGAAAATAAAGCACTCACCTATAGCAGACTGATGTGTGGTGCACAGACATATGTAACAGAATACAGTATTCGCTAACTTTCAAGGTTGGCTCTTTGTCTAGCAGAAACGACACACATTCCTGCACGCAGCCGTACATACACTCAAACAAACACTACTATGGACACAGTGATCCACATTATAAGTAGAGTTGTACAAATATATGATTTATATCATTGCAGTGGTATTAAAAACCATTTACAGTGTAGCTTCAATGAGTAAGCATTAAAAAATTGTTGCAATTTTTCTTAAAAGCCGCCAATGAAATTGTCAATGCTCAAGACATCTATTGTATGGAGGATATATGTCCTTCTAGTTGGTGTCACTGGATCCAGTCTTGTTAGAATATCAGATCTGATAGCACAGACACCTAGTTTGGCAGGAAACACAAATGATGTAGATGAACCATGTGGATCCAAGAAACTGGCCTCTAATTCATTTGTATCTTCGTATTTTTTTTTTTTTTACGACACGTGCAATTGGTGGCTGTCATACATAACATGCAGCAAGTCCACGTTTGTCTGTTTGCAGCATTTCATTCACCATTGCAAATGCTGACGCTTTTCTGCCCACTAATGAACTGGAATATGTCTCTGTCTTTGCTATACCTTTGTTAATATGTATTATACAATGGAGCTTATGGGTTCTTGGACATGTCCTTGCATTCTTAAAACACTGATTCAGCTTAACAATGTCACAATCATAATGGGAAGCCAGTGTATAGTGGAAGACTTCTATTTGCAGCACTGAAGCAACTACCGTGGTGCCAAAATACAGTTTTCATCAGGTTGCTTGAGGCTTGCAAGTGTACCTTATTTCTTTACAGTTGCTGCAATGCCACCACCAGGTCCTTTACCGATTGCTACAGCAGAACCATACCTTTCTACAGCAGCATCAAAATCTTCCTGATAGTAGGACAGATTTATTGGGGAGGGGGGGGGGGGGGGGGGAGATATACAGGGTGAGTCACTAACTCCGAAAGTATGATAGTAGCTGAAAAGTTTGTGGGACAATGGGGGCCATAATATGACACTTGTTTTTTGTTGCTAGGTGGGGTCACGTCAGAGATATGAAGGTCAACTTTGTTTTCTGAAATAGGATGGTATAGTGTGATACTTATTTTCTGACAGCGGCTCTCGAGACGAATCCAGTGACGTGTAACAGTAAGGTCTTTGAAGGTCAACAAAGGTGGCATGGACATCCATTTACAGAAGGTGTTCGAAGTGGTGACCATAGGTATCAATGATGTGCTGCAATATTATCATCATGAGTTGAGTGGTATTCGTTATCACTTCGGCACTTATCGAAGCACATGCTCTGACGATTCTCTCCCCTATATCGTGCGAATAGTAAATATTCGCCAAATACGGCATGTCCATCTAACGTGCCATTGACATGTAAACACCATTTGGCGGTTTCACAACATAACAATAATAGGAACGGTAAGACTAGTATTGTCGAATCGAGTGAATGTGAACGATGTATTCCTTTGAAGAACGAGTCGATATGCCTCCCATTTACGGAGAATGCAAACTAAATTCATTTACAGCTAAAGAGTTATACACTGCAAGATATCCTCAACATACTCACTCTACATGTCGTATACATTTAAATACGTGTATGATAAATTGAGAACAACTGGATCTTTAACGCATCGGAAACATATCCAGCAAAGGAAAGTTACTAATGAGGAAACGGAAAGTGGTAGTCTTTCTTGCCACTGTGGTTCGAGATCCTTGCGTTAGTTTGCGTCAAATCGCAAGGGAATCTGGCATAAGCCACAGTAGTTTTGTTCGTGTTCTGTATCACCATAAATATCATTCTTGCCATACCAGTCTCCACCGAGAATTAACTGGTACGGATTGTATCCGTCGCGTTGAATTCTGCTGCTGGGCTCAACTTCAGATTCAGAGGGATGAGACATTTATTAATTTGATTTTATTTACTGATGGGGCTACATTCACAAACCATCGAAATGTTAATTTGCATAATATGCATTACTGGACAACTGAAAACCCGTGTTGGCCGCAGCAAGTTGTACACCAAAAACCGTGCTCGGTGAATGTAAGGTGTGGGATTCTGGAGGACAGAATTATAGGCCCCTATTTCATTGAAGGCAGTCTTAATGGTAGGAAGTACACCACATTCCTGAAAGAAACGTTAGGTCTGTTACTGGAAGAAATACCTTTAGGAAAAAGGTATCAACGCGATCAGTGTCAGGCACATTTTTCGCAGTTAGCTAGAAATGAGTTGCAGACAAAATTCCCAAATCATTGGATTGGATGCGCAGGAGATGTGTCGTGGCTGACTAGTTCACCAGACTTGACGCCTCTGGATTGTTTCTTGTGGGGATTCGTAAAAGACGTTTATAAAGACATTCCAACTACACCTGAAGATATACAAGAGAATTGTCAGAGCGTGTGCTATGATACGTGCCGATGTGATAAGAAATACCACTCAATCCATGATAAGAAGATTGCAGCACTGCATTGATACCAGTGCTCATCGCTTCAAACACCTTCTGTAAATGGACATTTGTGCCACCTTTTTTTGACTTCCGTTGACCTTCAAAGACCTTACTGTTACACATCATTGGATTTGTCTCGATAGCTGCTCTCAGAAAATAAGTACCAAACAGTTAACCAAAACTGAACACTTGTGTCAGTGTCATTCATACTAAGGAGTCAGACTCATCAAACTTGCAATGATAAGAACACGCACCTAAGAAACACATTGGCAATGCAGCATTGCATGTAACAAATGCTACACAGTGCTTTTATGATGGCAATGTGTGTTCTTCACACTTTGATAGCTTTTATTTTACTACCTTCAACATTAACTTAAAATTTTGGTGCGAGAAACCATGGGATCCACTGGCTTTGGCAAGGGCACATTTCTTTGACTGCAATTCAAAAAATGTTGGGAATCCAGTTTTTTACGTCAGACTATACATATGTCTTTGAAATAAGCATTCAATTCCTTAAGATCGTGCAATCATAGCTGTTTCTACTTATGTGTCCTAACTCTATTTTCTTTCACGTACATACACTCTTTTCTTCCATGCATCATATGGCTCGTATTACGATTATAGTAGAAATAATGTACACGTTGAACAATTACCTACACATTGAACTATTTTCTCACACAGTGCCTTACCTGGCTTTGGATTTGGTGTCACAGATAAACCATGTTCTGCCACTAGTTGTTTTGTTCTCTATACTGTATGATTGGAAGTGCAAAATTGTTTCATTGTTTTCCTCATATTCCAGCTCTTTGGAAGTACAGCCAAAATTTGTATTTTATCACACACTGCTTCCACTACAAAACTTATCTTTCAACTGGGCTATGATTTTTCTTCCTGCATTTTTCATATTCATCTTTTTTCCAGTATTGTCACATAAGTGTGATCCAACAGTGATGTCTTTAGATGGGTACTTCTTCTCATACTAAAGCTGCCTTTTCTTCCCGGGAAATTCATGTAAATACTGAAGGACAGTATGTAGAGAATCTAGTGCCAGTTCAGATCCCATTTCATCTTCACTTACATCTTCTGTGGAAGTACCTAGCACATTTGATGCTTCACTTGCAAGGCTTAATGGTTTTTTTGATATTTGTGTTCTATATTTGCTGCAAATATTTCCACCTAGCAATACAGTGCGACACTTGTTTGGTCTCCTCTCGTGAACATTCCTGAAATTCTTTTGTACTCTTGCATGACCTCCTTTTGGAAATGGATTGCAACAAGTCAGTTTTGACTTGAAACCCATTTTTTACAAAGTACCACTAAAATATTACTTCACAGAGTAAACTAAACACATCCAGGAAAAAGAGCCAACGATGGTCGTTTAGAGTAAAGGTCTATTTGACTGACTGTTCACAGTAACAAATGATAAGCAGTCGGTCAGACTAATAGTGACCGGTATCGGATGCTGTTTTCAGCCTCTGATTGAGTGAGCCACAATCAAACTTGACAAGATTGCAAAATGTTTGATTGTGCCACTCGAGTATCATTTGTAACATGTTGCCAGATTGGGACTAACAGTGGTCTCACAGTTGTAGTTAATCACAAGAAATTTTATTCAAATATTAGATTGTACAGTGTTTTTCTGTTGAGAGTGTGAAATGAAACAAATGGTTGAGAAGCAGAATGTATTATAATACACTGCCTGACAAAACTGTGAAGCATCCAGAAGAGGAGGAGGAAAGGAAATGAAACTTCACGGGTCAGGAGAGAGGGTACGTGGCGTTATTTCAGTGATTATGATATTGAGTTAAATTTATTTCTAGTTAGTGTGATGAATGGCAGCTGGCACTTAATGTGGAAAAATGCAAGTTAGTGCAGATGAGTAGGAAATACAAACCCGTAATGTTTGGATACAGCATTAGTAGTGTTCTACTTGACACAGTCGTGTCATTTAAATATCTGGGTGTAACGTTGCAGAGCGGTACAAAATGGAATGAGCACTTGAAGGTTGTGGTACGAAGCCAGGAGTGAGACTGCTGTGCCTTTCCAAATTATCAGATGATCGGGACCTCTTCCTGTGTCGCCGACATACCGCTCACAGAATGTTGTCTGCAGTGGTGCAGAACTTTGATTTGTCGCCGAGCGTGCAGTGCCATCCGTCAACAGTTTACGCCTCCCAGTCACGGCACCACTCTGAATGCGGCTGTTTGTCTCGTGGTGTTAACGGCAGCTTACGGGTGAGACACTAATTCTCCGAATGGTGGTGTGGGTTGACAGAATGTCGTAGGAGTCCTTTACTCGTCCGATGCCGGATGCGGACGTGAAGGGGCCGTCATGTACTCGACACGTGGTACGGCGATCTTCCCTCGTGGTGGAGGAATGCGGTCGATTAGAACCTTAGTGACGAATGTACAGTGCAGATTTGTCTGGATTTGGTATGTGATGGATGTTAAAATAATGTTCTCCAACACAGTGACGAATCGTTAGCCGAACTGGACTGATCGCGAGGGCTTTGCATTGCTCAGTATATGCCCTGTCTTAACAGTATATGTTCTTTGGCCTGTTGTCAAAAAGAGTTACATTTACTGATTTATAATGAAAACTTAATGATTTACAACAAACTGTTAGTACAGTTTCAAAGATAATAAATGACGATTCATTCTCAGTACATATTTAACTATTTCTTTTGACTTTTGTGTGGAAATTTGGTTTTGAAGTTACAATAACAATACCTATCGTGAAATCATTCCTCGCATCTTGATTTAGTGTCTGATTTTATTCCAGACATTTACTTAGGTGCAGTAGAAAATGCCAAAATTGACTTCCAGGTTTAAGTTCTGTATGATAATTTCATAGTATCAAAGTGACTGAAAATCAATAGTGTTTGCATCAGAATGTTCAAGAATCGTTAATGAAAAAGTTAATCACAACTGATCCGATTGGTTTTTTGTTGTTGGCATGATACGTAAAGTGCACAAGTTAAATTAAATACATCTGGTGACTGATAGTGGTTCCAAAAGTCTGTCTTTAGGTATGCCGAAATTTACAAACTTTGCTTGTTAGTTATTGGTTTAATTACAACTTGGATATTTCTCCTAACATTTCTATGGCAATGTACTAATGTCGTGAGGCTGAAATTTATGAGAGTATATCTGTGGTGTCACCGCCAGACACCACACTTGCTAGGTGGTAGCCCTTAAATCGGCCGCGGTCCGTTAGTATACGTCGGACCCGCGTGTCGCCACTGTCAGTGATTGCAGACCGAGCGCCGCCACACGGCAGGTCTAGTCTAGAGAGACTTCCTAGCACTCGCCCCAGTGGTACAGCCGACTTTGCTAGCGATGGTTCACCGTCTACATACGCTCTCATTTGCCGAGACGATAGTAAGCATAGCCTTCAGCTACGTCATTTGCTACGACCTAGCAAGGCGCCATTATTCTTTGCTATGTATCTAATGAAGCATGTACAGTAACGAGAGATGTTCACCAATTGTGGATTAAAGTTAAGTAGTCAACCAGTTACCTCCTGTTTTGCTAGTCTTATTTCTCTGACCTGTTCCAGACCTCACGACAGTTTGCGTGAGCTTTAACAGCGTGCATTTCGGCTACCTTACAGTGGCTTGGCTGTCTAGCCACGCCACTACAATATCGAGTCACAACATCAAGTTTTTCAACTATTTGTAACTTAAATGATCCAAAACAATGTTAATGATGTTGACTAAGTGTATAATTGAACCAAACAGTTTCATTTGCTGATAGAAATTAAGGAAAACAGTCTTTCTAACTTCTGTCCATTACATGTTGTGGATTGGGTAATATACGATCTGATAGACTTTTAGTGGTATCAAAGCATCTATCAACTACCCTGTAACTAGTCCTATTACACCACGCAGTCTGACAGTGAACCATTGTCGTATCTGAATGCACCGCTAGTCTCGATATTGCAAGATTTGACCAGCTGGCCAATTGGAAGCCCACGACGACACCCTTTCCAGTCGAGTCTTGATAACAATGTCCTATACGAGTATGCGGCATCTCTTTGTACTTCACAGTAATTACTCAAATATCTGACATCCTACCAGGACCACTTATGACACTAAACACGAACAACCCTAATTTACCTGGTCGCTGTTCTACCGGTCACAGAGAATTGCACCTGTAATTGTTTACATAACTGCCAGTGGTGTATAGGTGTACTGAGTTACATCAATACTGTACCATGTCTTCTGAGTGCTTCATCCTCCTCCTTCTTTTTTTTTTTCAGTGTACAAATAATATTTAACAGAAATGGCTTTCCCATGTGACCGTTTTTGAAGGAATAGCTATTAGTTAAGTGTGATTTGAAGGACTGTTAAACTGTGGATACATAGCTGGCTTTCTGCATTTTCTTAATGTAGTGTTGTAGATGAAATATATTTTTGGGCACGATGCCTTCGGTGTACCATCTTTATATTTATCACATTTGTACAGTCAGGCCACCGGAATAATGTCGCCGACACTTCACGCACACGGAACGCGTCGTGTGGAGGGGACACTCTTGCGATAATCCGATCTCTGGAATTTGTAAACATTGCATTGTGGTGGTGGTCCTGCATTGTCACCCCTACAACTAAGGTCAAACTCAGCTGACGGATGGACAACTGACACGGTGTAATGACAAACAGCTGCAGAGTAGCATTGGTGACGTAGCTGGTGGCTGTCACAGACATCCATTTGGCAATAATTTGTTCGTGTACAGGTGCACAGCTCCAGTGTATTGTCTAAATGATGGAATCATTTTAACCACCATAGGCTGTCAGTTTTATTCCTTTATATGCAAGGTGCTTTAAAGGAATGAAACTGACAGCCTACAGTGGTTAAAATTGTTCCCTCATTTAGATGTTTGCACAGCTGTGTAACCATGGTATCGTAACAGGGCAATAAAATATTGATTTGTATATTGTTTATTTATTTCCAACCAAATTGAATGTAGGAGACCGCTCACCGAAAAGCAGAAGCACTGAGGTGTCGACAGGCACACACAAAATAAAGAAAACTTGTCGGCTTCTATCTGGAAAGCTGTTAAACATAACTTTTCAGTAGTAATTGAAAATTGAAGGTATTTTTGATGTATCTTTAAATGAACTTTTTTCCTGTTTTGATGGAAGGGACGCGTCTCTAAAGTTCATAAAAGTTGTTTTGAATCACCCTGTATTCGAGGTTAAGCTGGCCGGAGTGGCCGAGCGGTTCTAGGCGCTGCAGTCTGCAGCCGAGCGACCGCTACGGTTGCAGGTTCGAATCCTGCCTCGGGCATGGATGTGTGTGATGTCCTTAGGTTAGTTAGGTTTAACTAGTTCTAAGTTCTAGGCGACTGATGAGCTCAGAAGTTAAGTCGCATAGAGCTCAGAGCCATTTTTATTCAAGATTATATAAACAGATATCTTACATGACCGACATAGCAGGTGTTGGGCATTTACAGTCAGATTAATGACATCGTGATAGATAAGGTAAATTTAAGTGCCTTTGACATTGTAGACCGATTGTAAAGTTACTGATCTGTTACTGTGCCTCTTATATCTCTGTTTTACAAGTGGCAGCAGAAGTAACTAACATTTTTTATATATTTTCATAAAAGAACAGACAAAATCTTTGATAGATGGTGTAGTTATTTTAACTAACAATTAACTGTAAAAAAAAAAAAAAGGGCTAAGTGATAGGTATTTTTTATGAACGGAAGTTTCTGAAGCCCACAAAGAATTTTCTGGCTATTTAAATTTCCTGGCTTGAAGGATATTTCCCAAAGTAATATGTTATTTTATTAAAAGGATGTAGTTTTGGAAACAGACAAATTGGGGCTACAGAACAATAACAGTGCAATTTGGACCGTGTTATTTTAACATTTGGACTTTCTAAACCATGGTAATTTTGAGTAAGTATAACTTTTTAAATATTAAGTTTTAGGAGAAAGTGAAATATTTGTTCAAAAGAGGATAATGAGAGCTTTCGTATAAGTTATGTCAATCTAGAAACAAACAGTAGAAAATCCGGAATGGAATGTATTAGGCGGGGGTTGAATTTTTAAAAGCACACGTTTTAGTGAATCGTAAATTTAGGATATTTTGTGAAATAAAATGTTCCCATAAAACTAATACTGTTATCTGTAGTCTCAAAACAGCACATTCAATAATGAAGTGTAGAGAAACAGACAGTGGATAAGAAACTTCCTGGCAGATTAAAACTGTGTGCCAGACCGAGACTCGAACTCGGGACCTTTGCCTTTCGCGGGCAAGTGCTCTACCAACTGAGCTACCTGAGCACGACTCACGCCCCGTCCTCACCGCTTTACTTCCTCCAGTACCTCGCCTCCTACCTTCCAAACTTTACAGAAGCTCTCCTGCGAACCTTTCCCCCACGCTGTGGCTAAGCCGTGTCTCCGCAATATTCTTTATTTCGGGAGTGCTAGTTCTGCAAAGTTCGCAGGAGAGCTTCTGTAAAGTTTGGAAGGTAGGAGACGAGGTACTGGCAGAAGTAAAGCTGTGAGGACGGGGCGTGAGTCGTGCTTGGGTAGCTCAGTTGGTAGAGCACTTGCCTACGAAAGGCAAAGGTCCCGAGTTCGAGTCTCGGTCCGGCACGCAGTTTTAATCTGCCAGGAAGTTTCATATCAGTGCACACTCCGCTGCAGAGTGAAAATCTCATTCTAGAATGGATAAGAATTTAGCAATTTCAGTCAGTCACAGTATATGCATTACTTGTAGAGTAGAAAACAGACGAGAAAGAATACGTAAGAAGTGGACGCGTTCCACCTCGCCGTGTCTCAGAGGGGATTCGAATCTGTAGATGCTTTAGCAGGTGTATCTATTTTGAAAGTCAGCTTGCAGTCACAGTTTGCAGGTTCGTGGTGTAATTTTTCCAGATTGCGGCATCAACTTCAGAACTCTGCTGGAAGTAGATGCACACCGCGAAGCGGAGCACGGTCGGCCCGAGTTCCCACCGCGGGATTCGGGAGCCGCGCGGGATACGGTCCGCGACGGCTGCACGGAGGGAGACGCCGAATCCGGTTGGGCCGCTCCTGCCTCTCCGCCCGAGGGAGAGCTCATAGAGCGGCAGGTGACGGAGACGCACGTGCAGGACACGCGGGCCGCTTTCGACCTGACAGTGGTGAGTGCTCGCCGCTGCTCCGTGTGACTCTCCCGTCACATTTACCTGGCTGCAGATGTGTACGTGTTGCAATACGTCTACTGTGCGAGATTTGTTTCGGATTTCCCAGTACTTACAATGGTTATTTACTGAGGCTTCACTTGAAATTGCCAAAAAGTTTGCCACAATTACCGTTTTTCTAATTGTTCCAGAGTTTGTTCATTACCAGCTGAGTTCACAGGTAATACAGATAAAAGAGAGAACGTTCTCTGGAGAATATTCTCAGACCAAAACAACATTTACTGAGAAACTTCTCAATTTTATACAAACCAAAAATTCAAAGCTTATTCTGTGTCCGAGTTCTCTAGACCGACGAGCCCTGTGACAGCACAGACGCGAATTATTCCGGTACAGTCAATCTCTCGAAATCGTCCAGGGTGTTCTGTAAATCTGATGTGAATTGTCAGGATAGGAGAGGTGCTTTCTGCGGGCAGTGCTGCCCTTCCACAGAAAGTGTAGCGGCGTGCAGTGTTGTCGGCAGCACTGTTTTCGGTATCTGGGTGTAGAGCTGCCGTTCTCACTGCCTCCCCTTCTCCTCCACGAGGTTCTCACTGTGTATCTTATGCCACATCTGGCACAGGACACACGCATAATCTTACATTTCATTCGGCCTGCTCAGTAGGGAGAAAAATATTCAGTGTACAGATACGGAAATGGCATTGCCCTGTTCTGGAAGAGTCGCACTTTTATTTGGTTTTACTTTTATGTGTGGCAACAAATTATTAAGACAGTTATGGACAGATTACAAAAATGCATTTTCTAACCGTGTTACTGAATTTTCATCATGGAGGAAACTTTTTTGTTGTTGAAGTTGGGTGAACACAATATGTGGACAAGACATCACATTTTCATCTTTTCAAAACAGAAACTCTTACGTCACATAATTTTGACAATATTAGGAAAAGGATAGATTACCACTCGCTGTAAGGGGTGACAAGCTGAGTTGTGGAGAGGCCCAATGGGAAGACTGTTATCACATTTAGCTTTCGGCCAAAACCTTTTTTGGGAAAGAAAACACACACAATCAAGCTCACCTCATGCACAGGTGACTGTTGCTCTAGCTGCTGGGAATGGCAGGCCTCTCTCTCTCTCTCTCTCTCTCTCTTTCTCTCTATCTCTATCTCTCTCTCTCTCTCTCTCTGTGTGTGTGTGTGTGTGTGTGTGTGTGTGTGTGTGTGTGTGTCTTCTTTTCTGAAGAAGATTTTGGCTGAAAGCTAAATGTGTAACAGTCTTTCCATTGTGCCTGTCCACAACTCAGCATGTCATCCTTACGGTGAGTAGTAATCTATTCTTTTCCTATTAATCTTGGTATTCCAGCCTGCAGTTTCCACTGTTCGGTGATAATTTTGGTTAAATGTGGCTCATAATGGTCCTCGTATGTGTGAAGTACTTAAGCGGTTGCCTGTGC
This sequence comes from Schistocerca piceifrons, assembly GCF_021461385.2. Taxonomy (NCBI): domain Eukaryota; kingdom Metazoa; phylum Arthropoda; class Insecta; order Orthoptera; family Acrididae; genus Schistocerca; species Schistocerca piceifrons. The sequence continues at coordinate 10,515,705 of NC_060148.1, read as the reverse complement.
AGATTTGTTACAAGAGACAGATCACTAGGTGCGTAATAACCCAGTTATTAATCTTTCTGATCTGCCTGCTTATTTGTAACGTAACAAAATATAAGTTTTACCCTGTGAGAAAATGTGAGAGTGAACATCTGAAAATGTTAGTGACACTGTTGTCTGGTGCATACTTAAGTCATCTCGTAAATCGGTGTGGAAACTCGGGTCTGCTAAATAGTGCATAAATGTTTTCTTTTTTGCTTTGTTTGAAAGGTGCCCCCATCCCCCACCTCCCACCTCTTCCTTCACGATCATCGGGAAGAAAGTTCGCCACCCAAACAGTGTTTTTATTTTTAAACCCGTATCCACTACTACAGTTTCTGTCTCGATTATTTCTTTGGTCTACGCATATCTTTTTTTCCCTACTTAACAACATAAATTCTGCCATTTTGCTTAAAAAACAAACTTCATCTAATCAGAAGCTACTCAGCTCGAAGTATGCTACAGAGCTCACTTCGAAAAACGGAGAATGTTCTCCGCTTGTGAGAAACTCGTCTAGTTTAATTCGCACGAAACTGGAGTATGTTCTTCGTGGAGAGCAACTTCGCCCACCCATTTACTCAGGGTAAAAACTTCTCGGGTGAAGTACATTCTCTGACTCACTTTATTTGTGTGAACTTGAAAATTTTCTCCGAAGTTCTGAAAATAAAATACATACTTCAGTCTATTCGTGCGACCGAGTGTTATCATTTTGTCCCCACAGTATTATGACATTTTTGTAACTCTCTATCAGGTGCGTAGTTATGACCTAATTCTGCTGAACTCGCCACTCGTTTCGCAAATCTGAGGTCAACTGTAACCACTTAATCCACGCCAAATAAGTTCCTTCAGTTTGTTTTTACCTAACCACGGGAGGGCCGCACACAGTGTATTAATTTAGTGCCTGATTTGCTAACCTAGGGATCCGGTTGTGCGCTGTTGCATTGTGCCCTAATAAATTTTTTAAATGACGAAATCCCATCTTAACGAACAGTCGATGACTAAAGTGCAAAGCACAAATAAATGTTTAGGCAAGGGTGTGCGCTGACATTCTCAGTTTTATTTAGCACGAGAAAACAAGCTATATTAAATGGCGACTTTACACAGGCAAATTAAAAAAAAAAATTGACGATTTATGTGAGGACAAGCTTAACAAATTGAACAAGTCAATATGCACTGATCCACCTCTGGTCCTCGTGCAAGCATTTGTTCGGCTCGGTATTGCTCGATAGAGACGTCAGAGGTCCTCCGGAGAGATATTGCACCAAACTCCGGCCAGTCGACACATCAGATCTTCAAAATCCTGAACCGATTGTAGCTCCCTGCTCGTAATGCTCCAAACGTCCTCGGTGGAGGTTTCCGGCAACCTCGTCGGCCGAGATAGGGTTTGACGAGCACAGAGAGGAGCAGTAGAAACTCGCGCCGTGTGCTAGTGGGCACTGTCTCGTCAAACTGTAAGCCCGTGGTGGCCTACCCCAGAAGGCAACAAAATGGAATGTACAACAATGTCAGAGTACTGCTGTGCTGTAAGGGTGCTATGAATAACGACCAAATGGGACCTACATCTACATCTACATGATTACTCTGCAATTCAAGTGCTTGGCAGAGGGTTCATCGAACCACAATCGTACTATCTCTCTACCATTCCACTCCCGAACAGCGCGCAGGAAAAACGAACACCTAAACCTTTCTGTTCGAGCTCTGATTTCTCTTATTTTATTTTGATGATCATCCCTACCTATGTAGGTTGGACTCAACAAACTATTTTCGCATTCGGAAGAGAAACTTGGTGACTGAAATTTCGTAAATAGATCTCGCCGCGACAACAAACGTCTTTGCTCTAATGACTTCCATCCCAACTCGCGTATCATATCTGCCACACTCTCCCCCCTATTACGTGATAATACAAAACGAGCTGCCCTTTTATGCACCGTTTTCATGTCCTCCGTCAATCCCACCTGGTAAGGATCCCACACCGTGCAGCAATATTCTAACAGAAGACGAATGACTGTAGTGTAAGCTGTCTCTTTAGTGGACTTGTTGCATCTTCCAAGTCTCCTGCCAATGAAACGCAACCTTTGGCTCGTCTTCCCCACAATATTATCTATGTAGTCTTTTCAACTGAAGTTGTTTGTAATTTTAACACCCAGGTACTTAGTTGAATTGACAGCCTCGAGAATTGTACTATTTATCGAGTAACCGAATTCCAACAGATTTCTTTTGGAACTCGTGTGGATCACCTCACACTTTTCGTTATTTAGCATAACTGCCACCTGCCACACCGTACAGCAGTCTTTTCTAAATCGCTTTGCAACTGATACTGGTCTTCGGATGACCTTACTAGACGGTAAATTACAGCATCATCTGCGAACAACCCAAGAGAACTGCTCAGATTGTCACCCAGGTCATGTATATAGATAAGGAACAGCAGAGGTCCCAGGACGCTTCCCTGGGGAACACCTGATATCACTTCGGTTTTACTCGACGATTTGCCGTCTATTACTACGAACTGCGACCTTCCCGACAGGAAATCACGGATCCAGTCGCACAACTGAGACGATACCCCACAGGCCCGCAGCTTGATTAGAAGTCGCTTGTGAGGAACGGTATCAAAAGCTTTCCGGAAATCGAGAAATACGGAATCAACTTGAGATCCCCTGTCGATAGCGGCCATTACTTCGAGCGAATAAAGAGCTAGCTGCGTTGCACAAGAACGATGTTTTCTGAAACCGTGCTGATTACGTATCAATAGATTGTTCCCTTCGAGGTGATTCATAATGTTTGAATACGGTATATGCTCCAAAACCCTACTGCAAACCAACGTCAATGATGGTCATGCCACGAAAAGCAGTGGCACTCCCGGTCGTTATTCCGTCACTGTCCGAGGCACATTTATGCCGGTCGTCAGGGCTCAGTTTGGTGTAGTGCTGATCACTGAAGACAATTTTACTTCAGTCAGAGTGAGTCCAGGCCGAAGACGTGTCTGGAGACACCACAGACGGCAGTGGGATTCCAACCCGACTGTCACCTGCCGTACGGCCTGATAACCGGGACTGACGGCTGGTGATGCCATTTCTTTTTATAGTGGGACCCTTTGGCTGTTATTCGTAGCACCCGCACGGCCCAGCAGTATGTCGACAATACTTATTTAGCAGTCTCGAAATATTGCCGGGTTTGATAGTTTTGTATATTGTCGTGACTGTGGACCGTAAAAGACACAACCTACACAGTGGTTTGATGTTTGCTGGGATCCTTCAGTGTAGATGAAGAATTAATCTGGCAATTTAATGAGCATCTTCCCATACAGTTTTGAGTAAATATTGACAGATCATTCTCCACACTAACAATTAGATTTGTAGGTAAGTGGTAAATTAGTAGCTAAGTGGTAAATTATAGTGGAATAATCGTGTTCGTAGATTGGACGGTTCTTCGTGACGGTAATTTTTATTTTTAAGTAATTCCATAACTTATAACCTTTGTATAAGCCCAGTATGATTGTTGTTGTACATAAATCTTTCTGTTGTATTTTCTTTCCATGTAAAAAGCATCTCTATTTTTACTTTGTGACAAGAATTTTGGCGAAAGCTTTTGTTATATCGCAGTACTTGTTCATTGGGTAGTATGGAAGGCAGTAGCAGTATGGCTAGCAGTGTGTGAAGGGGTGGCTGAACAAACCGAGTGGAAAGATGTGTGTAAAATGTTAAGAGTTCAAGAAAATGTGAATAAATGTAAAAATTACAAAAGTTGGATTGAATTAAAAAATTGACCATTTGCACCTGATGCACACAAAACCCAGATCTTTTGCAAATAATGTAGTAATTACAATCATCAGTAGACTAGGTTGTTGATCCATGCTCTTGAATAATTTTAAGTACATTGCAATAATCTCTCTCTCTCTCTCTCTCTCTCTCTCTCTCTCTCTCTCTCTCTCATAAAAGTGCAATTACAACTAAATTGCACATCAGTTCAATCTGGATGATTTAATCAAAGCAGGAATGTCTTAAGTGTGATACACTGATTTCATCCCCGTTGATCAATTCTTTTAACTCGCTTCAAACTGTATTCCTCTCGTGAGACTGGCTGAGCCACAGCTCAGCTGTCCTTTCCTGTCCCCTGCAGCCTGTGGCAGGAGAACCTCTGGTGATAATGATGCAAAATCATTGGAGGAAATGTAAGTGGCAGTGAAAGCTCGAGTCAAGTTTCGAGGCGACTGCTGACAGGTAAGTGGGAAATCTAGGTTTGAGTCTGTCTGTCAGAGATTTGTAGTTGTCACGACATATTTATTTATGTCGTGTACACTACAGCACCAAATCCACATGCCAAACCTGCCGAGTGGAGTTCTCACCACTCTACGTGTACTGCAGAAAAACTCGTGGCTGGCAGTTTCGTTATTTGTCATCACACTGGTGCACACTCGCTGATTGTGGTGCAGTGGGTAGGTGCCCCTGACACACAGCTGAGGAAACTTGGACTCGTCGCAACTTGGTGGTGCCGACAGGCCCGACGAGTGAGAGTTAAAATTTCTTTTTAGCTATCAATTTTCTGTCTTTGTGGAGTTATTGTGCACTGTACACTGATAAGCCAAAATGTTGTGCCCACTGCCCACCGCAACATTGCATGTCGCCTTTTGGAATTGCGGGCACGTTATGTGGTAACAGAAATATGTAAGCAGAGCAGACGCGGACGGTGGAATACCCTGGGGAAGATAGGGGCTTCAAACGGGGAAATCCGTTGACACACACAGGAAGCGGCTACAAGGGTAGAGGAGTACGTGTGGAGTGCACATGTGGGTCTTTTAGGTTAGACAATTCCCTCCCTAGGCCCGAAAAGACGCCTCCTGAGACGCGGCAAGGTAGGAGTAGGCAAAATGCAACAGGGAATAACAGTATTAATGTGCTAATAGTAAACTGGAGGAGTGTCTATAGAAAGGTCCCAGAACTGCTCTCATTAATAAACGGTCACAATGCCCATATAGTACTAGGGAAAGAAAGTTGGCTGAAACCAGATGTAAACAGTAATGAAATTCTAAAATTAAATTGGAATGTATACCGCAGAGACAGTGAAGGGAGAGGCTTGTTTATAGCGATAAGAAGTGCAATAGTATCGAAGGAAATTGATGGAGATCCGAAATGTGAAATAATTTGGGTGAAGGTCATGGTAAAAGCAGGCTCAGACATGGTAATTGAGCGTCTCTATAGGCCCCCTGGCTCAGCAGCTGTTGTGGATAATTTGGAAAATATTTGGAGTAGATTTCCCCACCATGTTACAGTTCTGGGAGGAGATTTTAACTTGCCGGATATAGACTGGGAGACTCAAACGTTCATAATGGGTGGCATGGACAAAGAATCCAGTGAAATTTTTTTAAGTGCTTTATCTGAAAACTACCATGAGCAGTTAAACAGAGAACCGACTCGTGGCGATAACATATTAGACCTTCTGGTGACAAACAGACCTGAACTATTTGAAACAGTTAATGCAGAACATGGAATCAGCGATCATAAAGCGGTTACTGCATCGATGATTTGAACCGTAAATAGAAATATCAAAAAAGGTAGGAAGATTTTTCTGTTTAGCAAAAGTGACAAAAAGCAGATTACAGAGTACCTGACGGCTCAACACAAAAGTTTTGTCTCAAGTACAGATAGTGTTGAGGATCAGTGGACAAAGTTCAAAACCATCGTACAATATGCGTTAGATGAGTATGTGCCAAGCAAGATCGTGAGAGATGGAAAAGAGCCACCGTGGTACAACAACCGAGTTAGAAAACTGCTGCGGAAGCAAAGGGAACTTCACAGCAAACATAAACATAGACAAAGCCTTGCAGACAAACAAAAATTACGCGAAGCGAAATGTAGTGTGAGGAGGGCTATGCGAGAGCCGTTCAATGAATTCGAAAGTAAAGTTCTATGTACTGACTTGGCAGAAAATCCTAAGAAATTTAGGTCTTATGTCAAAGTGGTAAGTGGATCAAAACAAAATGTCCAGACACTCTGACTAAAATGGTACTGAAACAGAAGATGACAGACTAAAGGCCCGAAATACTAAATGTCTTTTTCCAGAGCTATTTCACAGAGGAAGACTGCACTGTAGTTCCTTCTCTAGATTGTCGCACAGATGACAAAATGGTAGATATCGAAATAGACAATAGAGGCATAGAGAAATAATTGAAATGCTCAAAAGAGGAAAGGCCACTGGACCTGATGGGATACCAGTTCGATTTTACACAGTCTACGCGAAGGAACTTGCCCCCCTTCTTGCAGCGGTGTACCGTAGGTCTCTAGAAGAGCATAGCGTTCCAAAGGATTGGAAAAGGGCACAGGTCATCCCCGTTTTCAAGAAGGGACGTCGAACAGATGTGCAGAACTATAGACCTATATCTCTAACGTCTGTCAGTTGTAGAATTTTGGGACATGTATTATGTTCGAGTATAATGACTTTTCTGCAGACTAGAAATCTACTCTGGAGGAGTCAGCTTGGGTTTCGAAAAAGACGGTCGTGTGAAACCCAGCTCGTGGTATTCGTCCGCGAGACTCAGAGGGCCATAGACACGGGTTCCCAGGTAGATGCCGTGTTCCTTGACTTCCGCAAGGCGTTAGATACAGTTCCCCACAGTGGTTTAATGAATAAAGTAAGAGCATACGGACTATCAGACCAATTGTGTGATTGGATTGAAGAGTTCTTAGATAACAGAACGCAGCATGTCATTCTCAATGGATAGAAGTCTTCCGAAGCAAGAGTGATTTCAGGTGTGCCATAGGGTAGTGTCGTAGGACCGTTGCTATTCACAATATACATAAATGACCTTGTGGATGACATCGGAAGTTCACTGGGGCATTTTGCAGATGATGCTGTGGTATATCGAGAGGTTGTAACAATGGAAAATTGTACTGAAATTCAGGAGGATGTGCAGCGAATTGACACACGGTGCAGGGAATGGCAATTGAATCTCAATGTAGACAAGTATAATGTGCTGCAAATACATAGAAAGAAAGATCCCTTATCATTAGCTACAATATAGCAGGTCAGCAGCTGGAAGCAGTTAATTCCATAAATTATTTGGGAATACTCATTAGGAGTGATTTAAAATGGAATGATCATATAAAGCTGATCGTCGGTAAAGCAGATGCCAGACTGAGATTCATTGGAAGAATCCCAAGGAAATGCAATCCGAAAACAAAGGAAGTAGGTTACAGTAAGCTTGTTTGTCTACTGCTCGAATACTGCTCACCGGTGTGGGACCCGTACCAGATAGGGTGGATAGAAGAGATAGAGAAGATCCGATGGAGAGCAGCGCACTTCGTTACAGGATCATTTAGTAATCGCGAAAGTGTTACGGAGATGATAGATAAACTCCAGTGGAAGACTCTGCAGGAGAGACGCTCAGTAGCTCAGTACGGACTTTTGTTGAAGTTTCGAGAACATACCTTCACCGAGGAGTCGAGCAGTATGTTGCTCCCTCCTACGTATATGTCGCGAAAAGACTGTGAGGATCAAATCGGAGAGATTAGAGCCCACACAGAGGCATACCGACAATCCTTCTTTCCACGAACAATACGAGACTGGAATAGAAGGGAGAGCCGATAGAGGTACTCAAGGTCCCCTCCGCCACACGCCGTCCGGTGGCTTGCGGAGTATGGATGTAGATGTAGATAAGTGACTTTGACAAAGGACAGATTATTATTATGCACAGCTTGTGAACGAGTATCTCGAAAGCAGTAAAGCTTGTCGAACGTTTACGTGCTACTGTTGTTAACATCTACAGAAAGAGGTAGACAGACAGTCAAACGGCCATTAGGCACTGAATGGTAGGACGTCACAGAGTGTAGTGTTTGGAGGCTCATCTGCTGTGCAAAGTTGGCTAGTCGGCGATCTGTGGTATCTCTGCCGGAGAGCACAACACTGCTGCACGTACAAGTCATTTGGAGCACACTGTTCAGCATATGTTGTCGAACACGTAGCTCCACAGCAGACCACCCCTGTATGTTCGCGTGTCGACTCGACGACACCGTCGATTAAGATTGCAGTGGGCACGGGACCGTCGGAATTCGACAGTCGATCGACGGACACGTGTCGGTGGCTCTTCGGGTGAATTACATTTTTGCTGCACTAGTTTGACAGTTGTCTCCACAAATGCCATCATTGAGGTGAGTGGTGGCACGGAAGCTCTGGTACGCAACAGATGCAGGCTGGTGGGAACAGTATTATGTTATGGGAGGCATTCTTCTGCACTCGGATGGGACCTGTGGTAGTAATAAAAGATATGCAGACAGCTGTGAACAACACGCATCCCTTCATACTCGGCAACCGAATTCACCCCCACGTAAATCCTACGGAACCCATCTGGGTCACTGTCGGATGCCATCACTGAGTATACAGATCGGCGGACCATTATTTACACAAATTATATGACCTGTGCGTAGACATGTGTTACCACATACCTACCTCCACAAATCTACAACAAACTGCTCAGTCATAATGTTTTGGCTCATCAGTGTATGCCCGAGATTCACCAAGTATTACCACAGCCACTGAATCCAAATACGTGTAATGAACATTTAACTGATTATCAAATACTGAATGTTAATAAGGGTTACTTCAGAACTGTAAATCTGAATGAATGAACAGCTGATACAGTGAGACATATTTTGGACACAAAAAATGAAAAAGATTTATGTTGAGGACTGAGATAACTGATTATGACTGTCAATTTTATTTTTAATTATCAGTCAAACTTCAGTCCAGCTGCACAGTAGCTGTAGCAAATGTATCGAGTAAATTAACTCGTAGGACTCGTTAAAGTCAATAGTCAGAAAACGGGAGGCAAGTTCGACCTGTAACGGTAAAGGATATCGTTGTGTATGTGTATACTGCAAATTAGCAACCTGTGTGCAAGTGAATGTGAATGCGTAGTGTCAGACGATGCTCACACGCCCGTGTAATTAGGTGAGGTGCGAGGCAGTGTCGATCGTATTTGGCAACTTTTGCTGAGCTGTGCAAGGTGTATATGCACTCTCCCTCGCGTACCACAGCTTCGTGCGGACCACTCAAATGCGCTTGCAGGGCTCTGGGGCAGACTAGTTTCTTCCGCGTCAGTTGCACTCTGTATCGCACCTGTACTTACTCGTTTTCTTTCATTCAGGTGGAAGCTGACCCACTCGTGCCTCCACAGCAAGAGATTGAGACCATATTCGTCAAGGAAGAGACTTCGGTAAGTACTGTAACTAATCTGTCTTCACATTCGTACGTATTCTCTGCGAGACAGTGTGTACACCACAACGGAAGGTGCTCTGTGTGGTATTAGCCCTTTAACTGCTGCGGAAAGCACTGTCGACACATTTATGTGTCCCATTTCACTGACTTCTCACTGCTGTCCTATCTCTGTGAATAAAAAAAAATTGAGTATTTATCATACAGCATGTGGGCCTCTTCCGGTCCTATCATTTGCAAAAAAAAGCATGTTTCGCTATTTGAAGCAATTATGACGACAGGATTCACAATGCCCAGAGATAGAAATGGGCACGCAGTGCGGGACCGTCTGTCAGGTATAAAAATCGATAACTCGAGAAGTGACTGGGGTATCGTTCTGCTCTCAGTTTTAAATAAAATTTTGATATCTTATCTACATTCTGTACACTGCAGTGTAAGAGCTAAAAACAACCAGATGCAAAGTTCATGCAATGTGTTTTTACCACTGCAAAATCTTTAAAATTTCTTGCTATGTTTTGCTTAATTTAATGCAGCGCAGTAATTGTGATGAATAACAAAAAGAAGCTCAGTCCTTTATAGGATGCTTTTTTCTTATTAATAAAATAAATAATAAACTTGTCTCTGATGGTGGTTAGTGTTTAACGTCCCGTCGACAACGAGGTCATTAGAGACGGAGCGCAAGCTCGGGTTAGGGAAGGATTGGGAAGGAAATCGGCCGTGACCTTTCAAAGGAACCATCCCGGCATTTGCCTGAAACGATTTAGGGAAATCACGGAAAACCTAAATCAAGATGGCTGGAGACGGGATTGAACCGTCGTCCTCCCGAATGCGAGTCCAGTGTGCTAACCACTGCGCCACCTCGCTCAGTCAGAAAATAAAGTAATGTTAGGTTGATCATATGAACAGCTAGTTCAAATAATGTACCCCAACTGCGAGTGATTAAGCTTAACAAATACAGTTCATTGTTCATAAATTCACACAATAACTAATAGGGTGGCAATAAGCTACAGCATGATTAAGTGAATTGAAAGTAGATTACATCTGCAGTATAATGCTTAAAAACACACTGTATAGGACTAAAATAACTAAAAATTGGTCAGAGTTAAACTCCATACTAACTCAGAGAATCAGAAGTGTAATCAATACACAATGTATTAATCCTAAGTGACAAAGTCCCCCACTGGCAAACTGGGTTAAAATTCAGACTTAGTGCAACTAATTCAAAGTTCGGATCAGATTCTCGTACAAAAACGCAAGTTCTCGTGAACAACTGGCAGCAATAAAATAAAAAATTCCCAACCACTGCAGAAAATCTCTAAGTCCCCACTGAGCTGACATAAAGCATTTCGGAGCATAACGACGGATGATGCCAAAATTTCTTCCACCAAAGAGCGTGTGGCGGACTTCCTGTTTAGTCAGTCATCTCCCTAGCATCTGCAACTCCATCCAGAATAGTGCGAACAAGCAAGCTGCCCGCCACGCTTTTAACCCCTCTGCTGTCTCCTTCACACAGAAAAACCGTGTATATACTCCACTTAATGTTTTTTATGCTATCACCAACCTTCCTTACAACATTTTATGTATTAATATAATAAAAATCTGAATGCGTCACTAGATGCACACTAAAAATATAAACAAAATAAATTAAACTGTGTCATATTCCAATTCGTGTGTAGTAGTTTGCCCACAGGTTAATGCTAAACAAATGTAAGTCTTTTTGTTGCATCAATCAAAACAATTCATAGAGTCTGTGACTTAATTGTTACAATACATTTCAATATGGCTTCTTTTTCTTACAGGGATTTTTCCTGCTTGTTTCACTGCCACGACAGCAGTCAGAATTGGCATAGCTGTTTTTTTAATTACAGGCAAAACTATACGGATTTATAAATTATTAATTAAAAAGGATAATTTAAATATAGTCTTACAAACTAAGCGTTGTAAGCAGTGTGTAATCGTGTCTGTCAATGCTTACTACCTTGTAAATTGTGTAGGTGTCTCAGGCTAAATGATATATCAATTTTAATTAAAAGTTGAAATAAATTGTTTCTTGCAGATAAGTCAATTACATTATGAAACTTTCGAATTGTTCTGTTGACATGCATTAATGAGCACTACAAATTGATAGGTCAGCATCTCTGGTGCCATAAAAATTGTGAAAGTTATTAATTATTTATTAAAATTCAGTTAATTAAAACTTTGCAATTCTTCTAACTTTCCCTAGTCACATGACATTGTACATCTGTGAAATGTGTTGTGAATAGAGTCATTAGTAAAGAAGTAATAAATTGAAACATCATACATGATGCAGCAGTTTCTCATGCACCTCAGGATTTATGTCATCATATCTCCTGAACTGTATCGTGTACAATGATATATATTTTAGGCTCGTTCAGCAGCAAATGTGAATATTTATGACGTTGTATCTCCTGAACCAAGTGTTGTACAAAGATATAATTTTTGTGGTACATTCATTGGTATATGTGAATACTGTCTGCTCAATGTCTCGTGAAAACATTGGTAGTAAAGAAATAATAAATTAAAATGTCAAGCTTCATGTGGCAGTTTCTCTGCACGGACAGTGAAAATGTGGTAAGTGACAAACTTTTTATCCCTTCATCATTTGGTGGGACGCAAGGGGCAGTGAAGAAAAGATTTGTAAAAGTCTGAATTATGTGTAAAGTTTGTTGCAAGTCTCCAAGTGTTCCCATTCTCAAATACTGGATAACTAAAGTATTCTCATGTCATGAGCTACATGGCGTTTTCACCCCCAGCCCTTTGATAGGTGGGTAGTTCATAACACCACAGTGATTCCTTCTAGTAAATAATATGTATACTACATTTTGTTGAATCGGTCCAGTGGTTTAGGAGATGATGTTGAATGTACATACATACATTTTTAAAATTTGGATGGATATAATTTTTGGAGCATTATTTTATGAATTAAAGCTATTTAAAATTATAAAAAAGCTATTTAATTGATCAATTCCCACTGCATCCCGTGACACTGTCCTGCAAGACAGTGAAATGAATCATCTAGCATAAGTGGAAACATAGCTGGAATATTTTTATGTTCTGATCACACTTTATTCACATGATACACTTGAAGTGCACCATTTTTTTTTTTTTTTTTTTTTTTTTTACCAGTTTTGAAACATTTTACTTGCTGCTTCTCCAGCACTTGGACTTCGGCTACACTAGATTTATATGGGCACAAGACAGGAAAGTATTTTCTGTTTACTTTCTGGTGACACTTTGTTTTTTGGCCTGCACACTCACAGTTGAATTTCAGCATCCAGCTTTGGTAGAGATGACTATATTCCCCCTTAAGAAATTTAATATTAAAACGTAGTGTTGTAGGTAGGGTAGAAAGTACCAATTATATTAATTGTTGTGGGCACCAAATTATTTAGTGTCCGCTCTGCGTGTGCAATTTGCAACACATTGTAGACAATACGTTTGAGTAATGACGACGTCACGACTTAACACACATATAAGTGAACGTGAGAATTAACTCTGTTCACTCTTTTTCAGTTTCTGCACGAATGGGAGTCACCTGACGGCCTCAGTATTGCACGGGATCCCCTGAGCTTCGAGGAAGAGGTGAGTGCGTCCTCATTTTTCTATTATTCTCGTGTCGCTTTGAATAATTGCATTGCATAGCATTCATTGTTTGAAATCTGAGTAGTGGAAGCTGGAATTTAATCGAAGACAGGTACGAACTGTGTTCCCGAGCAGGCTTTGATCCTAGAGTCTCACCTTGCACGTGCAGTGACTCCTTAATAGTGCTGTCTGTCTCTGTAAAATTAATGGTTTACAGGCTCCATAAACTGCTGCAAGTTGTGGAATCAGGTAACAGCCACAAAGTAAAGAGTGTAGATTATCGTATTGAGAAATGTGCTCAGTGAAAAGACTTCTAAATGTTTAAGATTTTGAACAAAAAAGTCCCTTGTCCAAAATACAAATCACTCACGTGAACTCAGCTCACAAACACGTTGCCACTGTCTCCGGCCGTCGACCCGTTATAGCGAGAAACGTGATTAGTTTCACCGGGTGATACATTTCCGTCAATCTGTGTTCCAATCTCAGTGACCGTGTCCCCACTACGATTGCAGTTGATGGTGTCTGATCAAAATGGGCACGTTTTGTGGTCGTCTGCTGTGAAGCCCCACTTTCAACAATGTGAGATTGACACTGTTTTCCAAAGCACTTGTGCCTACACCAGCATTGTAGTCTGTCATCAGATTTACAACATATTGCTGTCCGTCCTTGCAGAGCAGGCGAGCCTCCAGTTTTTATGTTTAGTTACAAGTGGTGGATGCAATGTTTAGTGACAAGTCGTGGACGTAAAACAAGTCCTAGCCCTTCTCAGTTTCAATGTCCGACACTTCCCGCGTGTTCCTCAGCGGCCCTTATGTCAGTAGCTTTCCCCATTTGTAGGCTGTATTGTTGGTAGAGTGATTCCTCATTTGTGCATTTGATGTTCAAAACGCCACTAGAGTGAGCAATTTTGTTGAAACTGATCCACATTTAACGGTAGTATATCATCAAAATGGATTATGTTTCTTGCTACCTAAGGTGAAGATACTGATGATAATTTAGGATACCTTAAGTACTGTACAACATGTCTCTCGCTTTTAGTGATGTCAGCACTCAGAACAAAATATAGGAATGGCCAGTTCTCATGTAGGACAGATGAAATAAGGCAGGTACTTCCTCTCCGATATATTCTCGCATTTCACTGTCATTGGCTTTACCTCTGTTGTATGTGTTCATATATTCTCTGCAAGCTACTGTACAGCTCATGTTGGAATGCACATTGACGTATGTTATCAGTTTACTTCCTATTCAGTTCGTGTTCTGGGAAAGGGAAAATGACAGCCAGCGTGTCCCCTAATCTCTTCTGTGTTGTTCTCTTCATCTCCATACAAAATGTATAATTGTGCCATCCTACTGACCATGGAGTCCACTTCAAGTAAAAGTCTCTGTAAATTTACCTGATAGGGCTTCTCAAGAACTGTATCATCTTTCTTTTGAGGATTCCCACTGGAGTCCACCAGGCATTTCTGTTACACTTTCGTAAGGTTGACTTGTTGCAGTCCTCACATTGTGTTTCTGAATTTATTTTCATAAGAACTTTGAACACTGGAACAGTATTTTTTTACGGAATTTCTTTATTTCCTCAGTCATTTTTAATTTTTTTTGTCTTCAACTCCTCCCCCCCCCCCCCTCCTCACTGTTTCTTCCCCCCCCCCCCCCCCACCCCTCTCCTTTTCCACTTTTCTCCAAGGATTTAATTATAATATTCACATGACTTTACTTTTCTGTCCTTCATCTATCTTTGCTCCCCACTTTACTCTTCAATTGTCTTTTCAATTGGTGCAGTGTACTGTTTTTGATTTCCTACTCTCTGACACCTCTCACTTTATCTTTGTCTCCCCTCACGCTCTGGACAGCTTTGCTTCTCTTGGCCAGGGATCTGAAGGACAGGCCCTTAATTTCCAACCTTTTCCAATCTATCCCTCTTCATCCTTGAAGAAGAAACTTCAAATATCAAAACTATAATTTTTTTTTACTTCTATTTTGAAGTCTTTCTATCAGTTAGTACTTACAATGTTGCAAATATTCCTGAAGAATTTTTCTGTGTCTACTATATTGCACATTTTGAATCTCTTTAATAAGTCATTTATGTAGCCATAGGATCAGGCTGTAATTCTTTTTACATCATTTTCTGATATAAGTGGCAATACAAAGTAATACCCTTATGCGGCTGTCCTCTCTTTCTTTTTGTAATTTTAACAGTGCTGACAATGTTGTGAATTGAATTTTCCATTTGATACAAAGCAATATCCTTTGTATAGAAGTGCATGTTCCACTCAGGCATGTGTAGTCATATATAAAAAGCATAAGAAAACACTACATTTACACAAATCAAAATTTCTGTATGAATTTTACATAAAAGTCTGTAGAATCTCAGAATAAACAGCTAATTTTACAGTTTCATCTACATCTATATCTACATGGGAAAAATTATATATAAAAACAAAGATGAGGTGACTTACCGAACGAAAGCGCTGGCAGGTCGATAGACACACAAACAAACACAAACATACACACGAAATTCAAGCTTTCGCAACAAACTGTTGCCTCATTAGGAAAGAGGGAAGGAGAGGGGAAGATGAAAGGAAGTGGGTTTTAAGGGAGGGGGTAAGGAGTCATTCCAATCCCGGGAGCGGAAAGACTTACCTTAGGGGGAAAAAAGGACAGGTATACACTCGCACACACGCACATATCCATCCACACATATAGACACAAGCAGACATATTTCAATGTCTGCTTGTGTCTGTATGTGTGGATGGATATGTGCATGTGTGCGAGTGTATACCTGTTATATCTATATCTACATGGATACTCTGCAAATCACATTTAAGTACTGGCAGAGGGTTCATTAAACCACCTTCACAATAAATATCTATTATTCCAATTTTGTACAGCACACAGAAAAAATGAACACCTATATCTTTCAGTGCAAGCTCTGATTTCCCTTATTTTATTATGGTGATGGTTTCTCCCTATGTAGGTCGGCGTTGTCAAAATATTTTTGCATTTGGAGGAGAAAGTTGCCGATTGAAATTTCACGATAAGATTCTGCCATAATGGAAAACGTCTTTGCTTTAAAGATGTCCACCCCAAATCCTGTGTCATTTCAGTGACATTTTCTTCCCTGTTTTGCGATAATTCAAAACGTGCTGCTTTTTTCTGAACTTTCTCAATGTACTCTGTCAATCCTATCCAGTAAGGATCCCATACCGCAAAGCAATACTCTAAAAGAAAGCGGACAAGCATAGTGTAGGCAGTCTCTTTAGTGGATCTGTTATATTTTCTAAGAGTCCTGTCAATAAAACACCGTCTTTGGTTAGCAAAGAATTTACAGCTCTTAGATTCGACTGGTTTATCGTGTAACTGAAGATTAACGGATTTCTATTACCACTCGTGTGGATGACGTCGCAATTTTCGTTATTCAGGGTCAATTGCCAATTTTCGCACCATACAGATACCTTTTCTAAATCGTTTTGCAATTTGTTTTGAGCCTCTGGCGACTTTACTAGAAGATAAACAACAGCATCATCTGCAAACAATCTAAGATGACCACTCAAATTGTCTCCTAAATAGTTTATATAGGTGAGGAACAGCAAAGGGCCTATAACACTAACTTGAGGATAGCCAGAAATCACTTCCATTTTACTTGATGACTTTCTGTCAGTTACTACGAACTGTTCCTATTCTTCATGTAACAAGGGGCACTGTAATTCTGATACCTGAAGAGTCCAGTATGGGTAGAATTTTGATATGCTGGGCATGTGTGTGCCCCCCCCCCCCACCTATGTGCGCGCGCACACACACACACACACACACACACACACACACACACACTCTCTCTCTCTCTACATATTTTACCACCCTTTTTGTGATACAGATTCTGCATACACACACACACACACACACACACACACACACACACACACACACACACACACACTACATATTTTACCACCCTTTTTGTGATATAGATTCTGCATTTATGTTACCTGAAAAATCCCGGTGATTAAAATGTATTTCATCAAATGTGGTTTTGTTTTATTTTTATTATTGGCTTGTTGCAGGTCGAGGGACCTACCGATGATCTGATTCCTATTTGTGATCTGCAGACCATTAAGACAGAGGTAATGTAGCTGCTACATGACAAGTTAATTCTTTGCTTGTCTCAGCAATGTTGCTGGCTGTTATTTAGTTTCAAGCTACATATATGGATGGCTGTGGATGTGTAGAGCTGCAGTACCCCCTACATACATGTGTTATTTCCTCTTATAAATAGAAAATAATTTTGTAGAAATTACCTGATTGTCGATGTTACGACGACAAGTATTGTGCGGTATCAATATTGAACAAAAATGCAGAAGGGGAATCTCTCACATGTTGTGACGGGTGCATGACGTAAAAAAATACTAACATCGTCAGAGCCATTTTTAGTCTCCAAATCACTGTTCTTTTTGTTGTGTAACAGCACACCCTCACACATGTGACCACACAGACACCTAAATACACCAGTCTGCAATGAGTATCAGAGCCTGCCGTGAATACGTTGTCGATGCCAGTCGGTTGGTGATGCTCGAGTCCCGTGGTTACTGCGAATTTAAACATCAGTCTAATTACAAACATTATAAAGAAAATAATATTTATAGGCAAGGTAAGGAGTGGTAAACTGTCAGTTTGTGAAACATGGCAGAATCGTTGAATTTATTTTTCTGTAGCTATTGTTGCATATCATTCTGATGAAGTTTCTGTTTGAAGATGTTGACATTTGTGTGTGGCACAAGTGCAATGGTTAATTTGACTTGTACCAACTGTGTTGCCCTCCTGTTGCTAGGTCATTAAATCTTGACTATACGAAGCAAGACTATTGAGAGAGTTTGGCAGAGTAACAGCTTTCCCCTCACTGGAAGTGTGTAAAAAGTTGACACAGAAGACACACGCCACTGTTGCGATGTCAAGTAATTTATCTTGCATTCAATCTTGTGTTCAAAAATATCCTCCATAGGATTATGTGTGAGGAAAGCTGATGTATAAAATACACTAAAATGACTTTTGTTGAGTATTGTTTGCGTATTTTTCTCATATTGTTAATTACAGAAGTATCAGAAACATATCAACTACACACTGATGCACAGCAGTCTATTCACGTGTCAATTTCGAAAGAAATTAATGAGTGGTAACTGGACACTCAGTGTTCTCTTTACATTAAGGCAATTATTGGTTCGCTGAAATTGAGAATGTATACCAAACTTAAAATGTAGAGTGTTACATGTAGCCACAGGTATTTTCCAAGTATGCCACAGTGTGGTCTCGCTAACAAAATGTTACCTGGGATATAACTCCACACATATTAATTGTCGTACAATTTACTTGCAGATATTGTTTGGAGTGAAGGGTAGGACAAATATTATGTCAACAGTTTGCGTGATCAGTTGGGAACTGCGTCATTGCTGATTTCGAAAGAGAACTGTAGAAAAGTCGATGATCAGTTGTGTAATATATGTAAACATGAAAAAGATTTGTCAAGTTACTTCTTTGTATAAAATTGTTTGTGAGATTACATCTTTCTGTCAGTAAGCCACCTTCCATCAGAATCAACATTCCTGGGTAACATTTTTAGCTAAAATATTCAATGCTCAGGACATGATTCCTGCTGCCATTACAGCAGTATGGTTGCTGTGGAAGACTCTTACTGTTCTGAGTTCAGCTGCTCCTTCATAGAGTCACATTTGGGAGACATGACACTTTTCTCATATCCAGCTAAACAGTTCATATTTTTTGTACCTTTTACACAAATTGCTGTAAGGTGTATCAACTGTGTTTCAGCATCATGGCTTTTTGTTCCATGATTAAGGGTTTTTTGATGGGAACATGGTGGCCCTGAAAATTAGGTCATTCAGTAAGTTTGCAATGCACTTTATTAAAAGTTAATTACCTCGTTAACTATGTTGAATAGAGCCAGTTTCCTGCATGAGCTACTATTTGTTCAAAATAAATAATCACTTCACATGAGTGACTATAGAGAGATCTACTATTTAGTTATACTTTGACGTAGCCCACAGGCTGTCCCGATAAGGGCGTGTCTGCAACCGTTTGCTGATGACGCTGTAGTGTATGGGAATGTGTTGTTTAGTGACCATACAGACATACAGGGTGACCTGGACAGAATTGCTATTCCTTATGAAAAATGGGAGCTTGCTCTGAATGTCAGAAACTCTAAACTAATGCAGATGAGCAAGGGAAACAGTTGTGTTATGATCAAATACAGAATTACTGGTGTGCTGCATGTGGTCACATTGCAAATCAATGGAATAATCGCATAAGGACAGTAATAGGGAAGGCAAATGGTCAACTCTGATGTAATGGGAGAATTCTAGGCAAGTATAGTTCATCTATAAAGGAAACAGAGTATAGAAAACTGTTGTGACCCCTTCTCAAGTAGTACGGAGTGTTTTGGGTCCCCAACAGGCTACATTAAAGAAAGACATCCAGGCAATTTAGAGGTGTGTTGCTAGATTTGTTACCACTAGCTTTGTGAGGAATATGGAGACGATTCGGGAACTCGAATGGGAATCCCTGGGGGCAAGGTGATGATCATCTTGCAACACATAAGGGAAAAATGAATTGAAGTTTGTGTTGTGGAGGGCATTCAGCTTAGGTGGTTTGTGCAGCAATGGTGACCATTGTGCTGTGGTAGTGTAATGGTTAGCATTTCTGCCTAGCAAGCAAGAAGACCCGAGTTCGAGTCCCGGCCGCAGCACAAATTTTAATTCATTTCGTCTGCTTTGATCATTACTGTCGAGGAAGTTTAGAGAACGGGCGTTTGCGGCTGACTGCAGAATGATTCTGCTGCCGTCAGTGTACGTGTCGCTGAAGGACGGTGAAGACCAGATAAGAGAAATTGGAGCTCGCACGAGTGCACACTTTTCCCTAGCTTCATTTCTGAGTGGAACATTAAAGGGAATTATTAGCGTCGGTAACAGATATCTTCCGTCGCAAGCATATGGGGGATTGCGGAGTATGTAAGTGTGAAAGGTAATGTAGATGTGGTCACGGCTTCCAGTTTATTTGGTGAATGTTTAGAAACAGTCAAACTCTGTGTGCTTGCTTATGTTACTTGTGACCGTAACACTCTTCAAAGACACTTGTCACCTAGATCTGGTGCACTAACCACGCACATTATCCTACCAAAAATCGATACACAGAAATAGCTGAGGTAACGTCATTGAAGATTCTTAAAGATGGACAGAGAAAATCTTTTGGAAGCACCAGTGGATTCAGAAATGCTTAATGCATTGAAGGGAGAGCTACAAAAGTATTCAGTTTTCTCACAGAAAAAATGTTATTTCTCAACATATTTTAACAAACAAAGGTTTGAACATTTATGAACAGCTAAATTTTGTGCCCATGTGTGTTCTGAATAAAGAGCACAAGGTTTTGAAAGCAATAGGCTACCAAATACTGTATGTCTACAAATATCACTAAAAGC
The DNA here is from genome assembly GCF_021461385.2 of Schistocerca piceifrons. Taxonomy (NCBI): domain Eukaryota; kingdom Metazoa; phylum Arthropoda; class Insecta; order Orthoptera; family Acrididae; genus Schistocerca; species Schistocerca piceifrons. The sequence goes on along the minus strand of NC_060148.1, from coordinate 10,495,403 downwards.
ATAAAAATTTATGTTATAACTTGTTTGTTCCACATCTTCCAGGTTAATCTAAAATAGTTTTCATTTCCAGATAAACAGTGGACAAACACACAGACATTTGTCGAGTCAAATATATGTGGAGGTTTACATTCCAGTCCTGTCCTTTTGCACTAAAAGGCATATTAGGACATGTGACCTCTTGCATCATTTCTAAAAATCTATTTTCAAATTGTGCCAGAAGAAAGTGTTTCCTTTTCTACATATTTTCTTCCTGTGCCTTAAAATAGCACATTTGCGCAGTTTTTTAAGTTGTCATACAAGGACCAGCAGCTATGGTTAAGGAAACTTTGTTCCTATATGGCACAGGATTGTTTCAATGTGTGGGATAGAAATTTGCCCTGCACATTTCTGGTCATTGATGAGACTTAATGCAGGTGTTATGCATGTCAATGATTGACCTCGTGAAATTTTATGTAGTGAAGTAACAAAATATATTCCAGTCAATGTGCACATTAGCTTTTTGGTCCATATAGTGTTGACTTAAGATAGTTCAAAAATATTTTGGACAAAGGAACTGGATGCTCAGTGTTGAAAATGCAGAATTTTCCCAATTAAAGAAGTTCAATAATGCAGGAATCAGATTTTGTACTTTTTTCCCCCACGAGAAGTATTTCCTGGCCCTTTCCTATAAAATAATGGCCCAGTACTGTACTGGAACACATGCTTATAACTTCACTTAATACTGGCTATTTTCCTTTTTCCAGGTTGTTGAAGATCCATTAGCAGTCTCGGGGCTCATCGACTGTATTAATGAGGATCAAGAATTAGGTTTAGGAACGGATACAACTGACGAAGTAAGTTTTCACATATCTTTCAAAATTCCCATAGATCTATAGTTGTGGGAGGTGATGTTCACTGTGTGCATAGTCTGTGATCAGCCATACAGGCCTCCTGTGCAAGCGTGCCAGGCAACTCGGACGGTCTCGGCAGGAGTTTGGGTACGCTTCAGTGAGAAACCTACAAATATGGAGTTGTGGAATACTGTAATGCTGAACTGCTTAGAGAATCGCCAGTGAAACAGAACTTTATATCAGCCTCAGTTCTAGCAATATTATTGTTTCCTGCAGTCATTTAATGATGATTGCATTTAAGAACTCAAAGAACACGGTAAAGGAAAGGAATATCAAATGTGAAGAACATTAAGAAGAGAACAAGTGGCGAGTTCCAGAAGACAGTCGGGTTGATATTGATTGCCATTTGTTTTGACATTGTCCAAATACGAAACAGTTTTTAGAGCAAAGCCATACATTCTTGACCTGATGAATTGTTTGAATATCAGAAAAACCTGCAAGAGACGTGCAATCTGGTCACAATGCAACAACCACCTCATGTAAATTGAACCATATGTTCAGCATCACCAACTGTTATGAACAGTGTTGACAGTCACACATTTGGCATTTGAGGCTATACAACTTCCACACAGCAACGGAAGGTCCAGGAGATCAGTATTACTAGGTGGATATCACATTCTGACACGAAGTAGTTCTACGTCACTCAAAAACCACGTCTGTTGGCCTCGCTGTTCTCATTGGTCGTGCAGTGTTACGTGGCTTAATGCTTAATTACAGACTTACCATTTTGTCAGTTCATTTGTTTTCACCACGTAACGCCCGCTGTTTACGTCCTCCTTCGTTGCTGAGCGATGTGTCACTTTTCGTTCTGACGCTGCAACTCTTCCTTTCCTATATCTTTACTACTTTTTATCTGTATAAATGATGAACTATTGGTTTTGCCGTTTAACAACTTTTTAATAACTGTGGAAGTATTACAGGCATCGGGTCCCACCTAATGTGTCACCCGCCTATACATTTTACGTGAACCTTTCGAGACTCGATCGATCTGTTTACAAAGAGAAGGCAGAATATCTCATCCTTTGACGTCGTCCGACGATGACCTGGGAAGCTCGACGCCCTCGCGGCCCGAGCTCTTCCGTGGCTCGTGGTAGTTTGCAGCATTAGTTTTATTCCTCGCCCACTTGCCGCTACGTCGAACTTTCGTGGTGATCGTCGGGCAACGTCTTCCACGTTATCTGCAACGTAAATGAACTTTCTTCCCACAGTATTTCTGAAAACTCAAAAACAAACTTAAAGAACATAATAATAATAACTGTTCTTACAATTATTCGTATAAGTCTTGGTCGATTTAATGAGGGGTGGGACAGGCCTAAGCCTTGTGACACCACAATGGCTAAGTCAGTATCACAGAAAATGGCTTCCCCTCTACAGGTCTCAGAAGTGGAGCCATCGTGAATACTTATACCTGCAAATGCACGTGCCATTATGGATTTACACTGGTGAGAAAAAACATTACGACCACTGCACAGTACAAGACAGTGAAGTGCTTTTCGTGTTTGGCTCCTTTTGGTTGAAGCTGAGTCAGAACACTTCACGAGCTCTGTCACCCAACGTAATATCTGACATATTTACCTTTTTCTTTTAATCCGTAGCCATAGTTGATTCTTACGAAGTACAGGTCCTGCTACTCAGTGTCTCCGAAATACCGTTTGCAGCCGAGGAAAGGCTCGACTTCTTCATGTTCTGCAGACATCTGCTCAAATCACAAAAAAGCACATCCACTAATTTGCTTGTACAAACATATATTTCCTTGAATGAGTGTACAGATCATTAGAGTGACTCGTGAATTAGAGTAGAACACAACTTTGCATACGACATATGCCGTGAAGGCTACGTGACATTCGAGATTAGAGTATATTTTATTTGTCACAAAACCATCTTGTATTTTGTTTTCATTCTTTGAGAGTGTGGTTGCTGCTTGACAGTCAAGCCGCTGCCAAGCCACAATGCCAAAATGTATAAGATCCTGCACACAGCAGGTGGATCTGTTTAGTTGTTGTCACACCTCTTGTATTTCAGACCTCCCATTTAATGTCTGCACGTACAAAAACAATCACGGGCTCACAGTATATGTTCTGTGACCTATTACCTACTCGATATTATTCTGTCACGATCGTCTTTCCTTCTACTACACGAGGAGTGTGAAACGTAACACTTCAACTGAATGCTGTCCAGTGGTGCTGCAGGCACACGATGCAGTAAGGAAAGTAAATAAGCAGAGCAGAAATGAGTCAGGAATCATTCCAGTGACGATTTGGTTCACAAATGGGAAGATCTGCATACGGAAATGACTGATAAAGGGCACATTGTTAAGAGTCGGCACCTGGAAATGTACATCTCGGCAACAACAAAGGCAGTCGATTATTGACGGTACTAATGTTAAGAGCACCGACGGGAAGTGGTCGAAGTACAGTGAAACCGTGAGAAGGTGTCAGACGTCCGCACTCAATGTAGAATGTAGAAGTGAGAGGCATTCCAAATTCCAAATTCAGGATAGGTACAATCTGTGGCAGATCTAGTGACAAACAACAATGCTGGTGCAGGCACAAGTGTTTCGGAGCACAGCATTTACTCCACATTAATGAACTGGGAGTAAGTGCTCTTCACGTGTTCCGAAGTTGAGCCAGTGGGGTAATTTACAATCGCAGTGGGCCACATCATCATTTTGATTGGACTGCAGATGAATGGACACGTGGTTGTACAAATGGCGTTTCCGTGTCCAGATGCACTGTTATCGATGTGACGGCTGCTCGAAACGTGCACTGTGCCACAGATTCTGGGTGGTGAAAGCGATTTATGCCGTGCCGGACGTACACCTGTCCTTCCGAAAGATCTGTGGCAGTGATTGAAAGCACCGTAACAGCTGTGGAATACGTGAATGTTATTACGGATCGTCTACATCCCCTGACGCTTCACATCCTCCCCAAGGGTGATGCCATCTTCCAGCAGGATAACTGTTTGTGTCACAAGGCCAGAATCGCACTACAGTAATTTTTTAGGAACACGACAGTGAACTCGCAGTTATGTCTCTGACAAGATAAAACCCACTCGAAGCACTAATAGGCACCAGCTTTACAATCGCAAACCACCATCCTGTAATTTATGGGAATCACATTACCTGTGTGTGTACACCTGGTGCCGAGGTGCTCTGGAAACCTGACGCGACTTGTCAAATACGTGCCACGATTTGTCAAATACGTGCCATGCAGAACCACGGTTGTACGGTCTTCCGAAGTTAGACCGACGTGCCATGAAAGGAAGGAGGTGATAATATTTTGGACCATCAATATACAGTTATGTTGCTAGTGTCCTTCAGATCAGCAACAAAGATTGCCTCAAATTTATTTCTCAGAACAACAGAGAACAGTCTAACAGGTGTTTTCCAACGTACTAAATCGTCACAGCTGGTGACAAGATTATACTGCGAAAGAAAAGACTGCAAATCTTTCTTATCGTGCTGCACAGGCTCCGAAAGGCAAATCGAATGATCACACATGCACACGCGACACAGTTATCAAAGTTTGTGCACGGAAACCGAGTAATCTCAAATCGCCTTCCCAACCGTCACCATATCGACTCTTCGATGCAAGAGAAGTAGGCGAGAAGTTAAATGAAAGCTCTCCACTAAGAATGTACCGTTTTAAGGAGAACGAAAATAGGTTCAAAATGTGCTTGACTTTGTGCTTGTGTTTACAAAAACACATTAAAAGTATATGACACCTCAGCATTAAGGGACTACAGCTTCCACAAGAACCACACAAATGAACAGAGGCCTACAAGAGTGGTATCCATCTTTCTAGGTGATGCTTGACACTCTTTTTCTTTCCTGTTCCCCTCACCAATAATGTACCAGCAGTGGCGGTAATATCTCATTGTGTCAGAAGACAACTGTCTGTTCCTTCTACGTGCCCCTTTGTAGAGTATATCAATGTGTACTTGTCATGGAGCAGCACTGCTAGGGGTTAGCCACCTTTCGTTTCACTCTCCTTTCCGTACTGACTGACACACGGCTCAGTGCCAAGATATTGACTGTTTACACTCCAGTGTCCACTTCCTCGTTCAGATAAACCCACGAGATGTAGCAGTATCCAAATGGGAGCCGACAGATGGATACTCAGTGGTGCAAACTGGACAGTGTACAGCTGACTGGCTGTGACTGAATGTAGACGCAGAGGCCAGATTTGGTCAGGGCTCCGTCCCACTGTTGACACACCCACGTCAAAATCTTCCCAACAACCTGAGGGATGCAACCGTAGGTCTCTAGTAGAGCGTAGCATTCCAAAGGATTGTAAAAGGGCACAGGTCATCCCCGTTTTCAAGAAGGGACGTCGATCAGATGTGCAGAACTATAGACCTAAATCTCTAACGTCGATCAGTTGTAGGATTTTGGAACACATATTATGTTCAAGTATAATGACTTTTCTGGAGACTAGAAATCTACTCTGTAGGAATCAGCACGGGTTTCGAAAAAGACGGTCGTGTGAAACCCAGCTTGCACAGTTCGTCCACGAGACTCAGAGGGCCATAGACGCGGGTTCTCAGGTAGTTTCCGTGTTTCTCGACTTCCGCAAGGCGTTCGATACAGTTCCCCACAGTCGTTTAATGAACAAAGTAAGAGCAATTGTGTGATTGGATTGAAGAGTTCGTAGATAACAGAACGCAGCATGTCATTCTCAATGGAGAGAAGTCTTCCGAAGTAAGAGTGATTTCAGGTGTGCCGCAGGGGAGTGTCATAGGACTGTTGCTATTCACAATATACATAAATGACCTTGTGGGTGACATCGGAAGTTCACTGAGGCTTTTTGCAGATGATGCTGTGTTATATCGAGAGGTTGGAACAATGGAAAATTGTACTGAAATGCAGGAGGATCTGCAGCAAATTGACGCACGGTGCAGGGAATGGCAATTGAATCTCAATGTAGACAAGTGTAATGTGCTGCGAATACGTAGAAAGAAAGATCCCTTATCATTTAGCTACAATATAGCAGGTCAGCAACTGGAAGCAGTTAATTCCATAAATTATGTGGGAGTAGGCATTAGGAGTGATTTAAAATGGAATGACCATATAAAATTAATCGTCGATAAAGCAGATGCCAGACTGAGATTCATTGGAAGAATCCTAAGGAAATGCAATCCGAAAACAAAGGAAGTAGGTTACAGTACACTTGTTCGCCCACTGCTCAAATACTGCTCAGCAGTGTGAGATCCATACCAGATAGGGTCGATAGAAGAGAGAGAGAAGATCCAACGGACAGCAGCGCACTTCGTTACAGGATCATTTAGTAATCGCGAAAGCGTTACGGAGATGATAGAGAAACTCCAGTGGAAGACTCTGCAGGAGAGATGCTCAGTAGCTCGGTACGGGCTTTTGTTGAAGTTTCGAGAACATACCTTCACCGAAGAGTCGGGCAGTATATTGCTCCCTCGTATGTATATCTCGCGAAGAGAACGTGAGGATAAAATCAGAGAGATCAGAGCTCACACAGAAGCATACCGACAATCCTTCTTTCCACGAACAATACGAGAGTGGAATAGAAGGGAGAACCGATAGAGGTACTCAAGGTACCCTCCGCCACACACCGTCAGGTGGCTTGCGGAGTACGGATGTAGATGTAGATGTAGACTGTGTTGTGCGCTACTGTGTAGTCAGAGCCAGGTGTGTGGCTCTGTGGAAGTTGCAGGTGCAGCCCAGATGCTAATGTCCGACAGCATTCAGATAGCTTAACACTTTGGGTCCTGAGCCATTGTGCGCGGATGTCTACCATGAAGCCTGGCTGATTTTAACGTATTTTAAACAACAACAACTCATGAAACGTTTCAGTTATAGCAATAAAATTACTCTTATTGAAAGACCTAGACTTTCTTGTTTAAAACCATATATAATACCTTTCTCTTCAATTAATACATACTTTTGACAAGCGTTATTATTATAACATTGTTTTTGAGAAAAGGAAAAATTGGTCAAAGATATATTCACTGTATTTTCTAGAAGGAATTTTTTTATTTTACACAAACTTTATAATTATCTTATCTACAGTAACTTCTTGTAACTATTTTAGGATGCAATTTTGCTCTTTGTGTGGTAAATTTTGAAGCGCGGCTTTTTGCACAATGCTACTTTACATTCACTACACTGGTAGCTTGTGTCTTTTCGCCACACTTTTCCAGTCAGTTTTTTTTCCTCTCAGAGAACACAATACACACTGTTTTTGTTTCTGTTTCTTACCTACTTCTGTCTCAATCTTTCCCAGGAAATGATTTCCAGTTGATAGTCTTGAGAGTCCAGATGGACCAGGTCGGGGTTCAAGATCTGCACAGATAACTGTCACGAAGTGAGATGTTGTGAGGTGTTTGCAGTAACCTTATTGTGTAATATGCAGGAATTTACAATCACCATTAGTATACCACGGAATGCCAACTTTCTCCACCACTTCACAGTTCGATCTTCAAATGCGCCGTATGACGATCGCTGATCTGATAAGTCCACACCAAACTTGTTTTTATTGTAGTCCACTACACAGGCTGGCTTTGACTTCTCTCTTCCTCTCTGATCAGTGAAAGTGACCATCTCAGCAGAGTGCCTTGTACTTATCATATGCACATTTCTTTTGTCCTTCCAACACAGTGCTAACATATTTCCTTTACGCCTGAAAATAAGTTCACCTCGCTGAAGGTTCGGATCTTTTATAGCACGAGGCAATCCCTGCCGAGGTTTTCTTGTTGTTCCCGCGAGAGCAGTTTCTGCAGCTTCCAGTTCTGAAGCAAGTATTGGACTTGTGTAGAATCTGTCCGTAAACAAAGTGTAGCCTTTTCCTGACAGATTTGCAAGCAATGTCTTTACCAGAGTCACTGTGTCAGACCTTTCACCCGCGTAAACAGAAATTCCAGATGTAACCCGTGTCAGATTCGGATAACATGTACAGTTTGATACCGTATTTATTTGGTTTTTGTGGCACGTACTGTTTGAAATAAACACGCCCTCGAAATTTACACGTGCCTTCATCTATTGTAATTTTTTGAGACGGTGTATACGCACGCTGGAAATTAGCACGCACATTATCTAGGAGGGGTCTCACCTTGTGCAGTGGGTCATAGCCAGTTTCTCCTTTCCTCTTCGCTAAGGAATTATCATTAATGTGGAAGTTTCTCAAAATAGAAAGAAATCTGTCACGGCTCAAGATGTTTGGACAGAAATTACACGACACGACAGGGTTCTTGCACCAGTGCTCTCGTATACGTGGCCTCACACTTACACACGTACGGACTACAATTGCCAGAAACTTCCTTATTTCCATAAGTGTAACTCCTTTCCACTTTGATAATGAGCAGGTGGGTGAAAGGGAATTTGTGCTTCGTAATTTCATGATGCATTGTTGAGCATACAGATTAGTTTGTTCCTTTATATGTTTCATCATACTGTCTGTCAGGAAATTTGAGAAAAATTCTAGAGGTGCACTGTTCTGGTCTAAACTGACAACATTGCATATTCTGGATTGTCCTGAGAATAGATCGATATCTGATGCACGATCAGTAGTCGTCCCAACCGTCCTCAGAATCGGTGCAATTTCTTCATCTGTCAAGCCACGCTTCGCCGTGTCGACGCTACTGAGACCGCGCGGGAAAAAATCGCCGCTCACAAAGCACGACAAATGAAAATGGAAGCACACCCTTCCACAGCATACCCGCCCCATCTAGTGACCAATACTCAAACTACAGTCCGTGCAGCGTCTCCCAGACAAGCGGGAGCCATAAGAACACACAAAGGAAGGAAGGGGAAGAACGAGAACCCGCACCCGTAAAATTACGGGCGGCGGACTTTCATGCAGGCCGCGCACGCCCGTATTTTTACGGGCGTCGGCGCCTAAGTGTTAATGATGCCAGTGTCAACGTAAGATGCAGATGGTGTTCCTTTATTAGTGTATAGGAAAACATCAACTTTCAACATTTAAATCATCAACATGCATGCTGTTTTCGTATAAGCTAAACAATCTTTTGTTGTAACAAAGCAGTCGTCTGTTACGTCATGCATTGGCATATCTTCACAGTATTAATTGTACTGAGATCAAATGGAAGTGGGTAATATGGAGAAAATCTATTAAGGTACAGTAATATGAAATAATATCAGTGAAGAAATGCTCAGAAATCCTGAACTCTCATGTAATAAAAGTGTTGTGACCGACGAAAATTTGTTAGATTGGGACTCCGAGCCGATGTCCTGCTATTCGTGAGCAGTTGCCACAAAAATTAAGTTATCTGAGCATGCCACCAGCCCTGACTCAAGTTTTATTTTTCTCTTGTTTCTGAGCTTTACATCACTGATATTTGATGCAATAGCATGTATGTTGATAACATAACCGTTAATTTTATTCTGTGCCAGTACACTTAACTCAGTCTATATATATTTCTGTTGCAGCAGGGCAAGTCACGACTTCCATCATATGTGATACTCGAGTGTTACTGTTCTGAAATCACATGTGGTTTATGAAAAAACACTTTTCATAAAAGTAATAGATTAAAAACTGATGACAATTAAAGTTTTAGTCAGGCTCGGTTATGTGCTCAGATAGACTGACGGTTTAGCCAACTGCTCGTGAAAGGCAGGAAATTAAATTTTGAGTTCCTATTTGACAAGGAGAGGTGCCCACGGGCGGGATCGACTTTTTGAAACTGTCTATAAGGTGATGTAGGTCACAGTTCCAGGTATTTCACCCTGCAGCCATTCACTCCCGTGGGTCCTCATTTACAAGTAATCAATGAAGAAAAAAAAAGTTATAATTTTACCCGATGTTCTAGAGCTTTATAATAGGCAGTTCTACTGTGGGAGGCATTGTAGCATAGTGGTTAGCATATGAGTATAACACACAGAAAGTTGTGAGCTCAGATCTTGTCAGGTGCTTCAAAAATTTTTATTTTTGTTCAGTTTATTGCTTAGTATGTAACTTCTTTTAAATTTTTAGTCTTTTGTCACATTGCTTTATCATCATATTAACTTTTTCCTTTGCTCTTAATTTTTTTTCCTAGCTCTGTGTTATCTTTTGGAACCACTGTTTCATTTGGAACGAGCAGTGATTTTAATTATTTTAATTTTTCTATCACATTTGAAAATGTGGGTCTGTTGGTTAGAAAACAACATACAAAATAACAACAATATTTGAACCCCAGTCTTCTACACATTGTGCTCGTATCTTAACCACTGCACTACACCACCTCCAAAAGTAGGACTGTCTGTTTCAGTGATCAAGCACATCACGCAAAATTACAAAAAAAAATTTTCATCAATTAATAAAAAACGAGGGCCGGCTGGGATGAATGGCTGTAGGATGTGATACCTCTGACTCTTAACCTACTTCACAGTATAGACGGTTTCAAAAACTCGATCCCACCACTGCAGACCTCTCTTCGTAGACAAACTTTCATTAGTCACTATATATTCATGCCTTCAGTAAGTTATTAAGATAACAAAAAAGAAATTCTACAAATTTGCTGGTTTATTTGCCATTTAGAAGAAACAGTCCTAGCTTTCCAAAACCCCAACTCTGTTTCAGGTTCATTGATGATGTCATCACGATCTGAACGCAGCACCGAGACACTTTCTCTCCTACTTGCTCATCTGTTCACCTCTGCACAGAGTGATATCTTACTGGATGTTGACCTCCATCTCTGTGACCAAATTGAACCCACTAACCACCAAAAGTACCTGCACCTTGACAGCCATCACCCCTTTCACACCCAATCAGCTCGGCCAACTACAGACGGAAGTCCCTCGGCCAGTATGCCGAACATCTCGCATAGACCTTCACAGACGGGCACCGACCCAAAACACAGTTGGCTAACTGATTTCCCACACTACATCCTCACACGCCACTAATCCTCACGCCACCACCGGGAACTGGCTGCGAAGGAGAACTCCCCCGTCATCTGGTACTGTCCCGGACCGGAGGGACCGAACCACGTCCTTTGCCACGGTTTCAACTGTGTGTCATTGTGCCCGGAAATGGGGGACGTCCTACCCACAGTCCTACCACCTGATCTTCTCGACATCCCGGTCCACACTTACGCAACTCCCACTCCCGACCACTCGCCACACGGGTCACGTGCTCGTGGGAGGTTCGGGTGTGAGACCTGTCCGATTCTCCTACTCGGCACGTCCTACTCGAGTCCCGTCACGGGGTTATCCTGTCCTGTCAGAGTCGGGGCCTCCTGTGAAACCGACTGTATTGTATACCATTTCTGCACAGCATTTTATGTGGGTGTGACCACCGACCAGATGTCGAGCAGAATGAATGTGACCGTAAAATAGTGGACGAGAGCAGGTGTGACCACCCAGTGGCAAAACACACTGCTTCACAGCCTGTGCCATGTGGATGCTTCCAGCCAGGTACCAGCTTCACCGATCTACACGGACGGGAGTTATCCTTTGGCACATTGTCCGTTCCCGTCAGCCTCCCAGTCTCGATCTTTGCTAACCAATTGCACCTACATTGTATTGCCGAGTCTCCCATTACTCTGTTCTAGCTCCCCCTCTCAATCCACTCCCTCGTGTCGTCATTGTGCTCTGCACGAACTAAGTGGGTCCACTGCCCCTGTGTCACATTCGTATCCCACCAACTGGCTGCCTCCCTATGACCCGTCACCGCCTTTCCTGAACCTACCCTTCTGCTCCTCACATCTTTTTTCCCCTCACCCTTTCCATCTGACACTACTCCCCATCCCAGTCTACCGGCTGAGCTGCAGGACCGGCATTATGTATGCTGTGTGCAGTGTAAAGAGAGAGAGAGAGAGAGAGAGAGAGAGTGTGTGTGTGTGTGTGTGTGTGTGTGTCCCCTCCAGTTGAAAAAAAGCATTCATCCAAAAACTAGTGATGCTTTCATTACACTGAAAGAAGTCCTGGAATAGTGATATGCAGATATACAGATTGTGGTAGTACCGTGTACGGAAGGCACAAAAGGGTAGTGCATTGGCGGACTGTCATTTGTACTCAGGTGGTGCATGTGGGGAGGTTTCCAATGCAGTTATGCACACACAACAGGAATTAACTGACTTTGAACGTGGAATGGTAATTGGAGCTAGACACGTGGGACATTCTGTTTTGAAAATTGTTAAGGGAATTCAATATTCTGACATCCGCAGTGTCAAGAGCGTGCTGAGAATACAAAATTTCAGTCATTAACTCTCACCACGGACAGTGCAGTAGCCGACAGCCTTCACTCGATGACAGAGAGCAGCGGCATTTGTGCAGAGTTGTCGGTGCTAACAGACGAGCAACCGTGCGTAAAATAGCTGCAGAAATCAACGTGGGACGAATAACGAATGTATCCGTTAGGACATTGCTGCCGAATTTGACGTCATCACCCACAGAGCCTCTCCTGGCCTCGTGACAGTATCGGTTGGACCCTGGACAACTGGAAATCTGTAGTCAGGTTAGACGAGTCCCAATTTCAGTCGGTAAGAGCCGACAGTAGGGTTACAGTGTGGAGCAGACCCTACGAGGCTGTCGACCCGAGTTATCGACGAGGCACTGTGCAGACGTAGAGCCGGCGTGGCTCAGTATTTCTGCAGGGGACATCCGATGACTCGTTAAATCCGTGCCACATTGAGTCGCTGCACTGAGCTGGGCGAAAGGAAGTCTGACACCGTATTAGGAGGTACCCCACGACTTCAGTCACCTCAGTGTATCTCTAGAACTTTCTGTACCTGACTTGTAACAGAAATGGTTGAAATCAATCTGCCACTTTTGTGCACGTTTGTTTGGTTTAAGCCATATTTCTTGACCGAGCAAGGTGGCGCAGTGACTAGCACACTGGACTCGCATTCGGGAGGACGACGGTTCAATCCCGCGTCCGGCCATCCTGATTTAGGTTTTCCGTGATTTCCCTAAATCGATCCAGGCAAACGCCGGGATGGTTCCTTTGGAAGGGCACGGCCGACTTCCTTCCCCGTCCTTCCCTAATCCGATGAAACCAATGACCTCGCTGTCTGGTCTCCTCCCCCAAAAAATCCAATCCAATCCATATTTCTTGCTCCACTGTCGTTGATTTCCTTCAGTAATTTCTGTTAGTTAGTTTTAATGATATATGTTAACTGTAATTTAATGATTGCATGTTGCAGGGACAATTGTGTGTGACAAAGACTTGCCCTTGTGGCTTTGTGAAGTAAAATATATCTGCTTAAAATATTTTCACTGTCTTTTTGTAGTCTTCGCGGTAAGAGTTATCTACGGTCTTGCACATAGTGTCCCATGTCTATAGTATCGGGTGTTGTATCGTGAGGGATCGTGTCTAACATTTATTGTTCTGTATTCAAGTTGTACCGTGTATGATCCTACCAGTACATAGGGTGGTATGAAATGCTGGAAAAAATGTTTCATTATAATTAAAAATGCCAAATGAAGTTACAACAAATTGAAATGTGTATCTTTCTAACAAGGAGTTTTCACCAGTGGACAAATATTTGTTGTTGTTGTTTCTATTATTATTATTATTATTATTATTATTATTATTGTAGTAGTAGTAGTAGTAGTAGTAGTAGTTGTTTTATATAATGTCCACAGTGTGCAATATACATGCTTTGCCACCTTTGATACACATAATCAGTAAAAAATCTTATAGGAGTAATCATTTGTCTCCCAAGTGTTATTATAGTTTCTTTTATTAACTGCAATATCTCTCTGCATCTTTGATCTGAAACCACCTCCAATTGTTCCAGGAGGCAGCCACCAGAGGGCATACTTCAGCTATTACACGGTAAAAGCTTCATTATTCCTGTGTGAAAAAAAAAAGAAAAAAAAACCATGGCCGTGTTCTTCCACATACCTCCCAAACCCAAACTTCTGCTACTTCTCTAGTGGCGATGTTATCGAAAGTTTGTTGAACTATCTTCCGTCCTTTAGATGTAGACTTTACATGTAACTTTTTTGTGTGTAGAAAATAAATATTTAATAATGGCAAACATTCTTATTTAATGTTGTCCATTAACACATTGGAGACTGGCCACTTAGTAGAGTATAGGGCCTAAAAGTTGGCCATTTGTACCATTATTTGAAGCATTATCAACGCACATGTAATTGGTGTATCTTGAAGAGTAATACGTACTAAAAAGGGTCAAACTTCAAGATTTATTTTTCATATTTACTTTCGTTCTTTGATGAATTACAAATTTTGAAATAATGATGACAGAAAGTGTTGTTATCCTCCCAGGACAAAAATGTGAGGTGAGTTACGGAGCCAACTGTGAAACCTAATGAGTGCGCATATGAAACTACATCAGTGTGATCGTTTGTTACTTTCGAGGTAAATTAAGTCAACCAGTCGAGGGGCAGGTCACGAGATGTCCGTACATTGTTCTCATACACAGTGAGTCCAGTTTTCGGGTGATAGATGGCTCGTATATTGAGAAAGTTGTAATCTGACCTGTACTCGAGCGTCTTCTTTTGAACACGGCATTGTGGCCCGGGCTGGGTTGGGCTCGGTCTACGACGTGTTAAGAATGTGAGTAATAATTGGTAGTATTCGAGAGTATTTCCGTCCTACACACAGCTGAACAATGTACTTAGACAGACAGTGTTCTTATCGTGAAGTTAACATCTTGAGCTAAGCTTTAAACTCTGACAATGAGCCCATCGTCTCTCAAAGTTGTTGAACTATGCGTAGGACAAAAATACACTGTACTGCTAGCAGTTATTACTGTAAACATTTTAATATCACCATTAACTTTCTTCTTGGTAAGTGTAGCTCTATTTTTATGTGATCCATTGCTTTCTCCTCCATTTCACTGTGTTTGCAATTTCCTTTCCAGTCACCCTGGAGCCGTATCTTGGTTTTCCCTTTCCTATTACGTATTCATAAATAATGATCTGTAGTCTCATTTCCCCTTAAAATAATGAAATCTACTTTTTGTCTCTCGCTTTCTTCACTGCAGTAATTAGCAGTGGTGTGGGAGGAGGGGGGGGGGGGGGGATGGAGGCCTGGCTGTCGCCTAGATAAAATGTTCACTCGCCTTTAGATGATATTCTGCAGCACTTACCTTCCCTGAAGCAACGAGTACAGCTGCTTACCAAGTGAAGTGTAGCCACACTACTAAATGTAACAACAGGACACATACAGTGTTTGTTTTGGGCTTGCCTAACTATCAAATGAAAGTAAGTCATAGGATGAAATCTGTGTTGTATTGTCACTGTTGATTACATATGTGACTATCACGTCCATACTGTATGAATTTATAAGATCACTCTTGGGAGCCATTGTAGGTATTCACCCAGACATGCTACCAAAAAGTCTGCAGATTGAACACGCACTCAGTACTTTGAAAAATACACTTTGGACTGTCAGTTCTAAGTTACAGTTTTATGGAAAGTATAGGATGCCACTCACCATACAGTGAAGATGTTGAGTCGCAGAGAGGCAGAATGAAACGACTGCTGAACAAGTGTTTGTTTGCCCAAAAGGCCTTCTGCCTAAGTAGGCAAAACTTCTTTGTACAATTAGGAAACTAAGTTTTAACTCCTAGCCCCTAACCCACTAACCGACTACACTGCCTGACAGTGAAGGACCCAGAAGGGGAGGAGAAAATGAAAAGAAATGTCAACAGTGGAGAGGGTACGTGATGTTATTTCGGTGAATATGAAACAGAGTTAAATTTACGAACCACTCGGCAGTGTGATTCGACTTATCAGTACGACGTTACGCCGCCTCTGGCCCGGATACGGCACATATTCGGTCGGGAAGGGTGTCACGGACCCACCGTATCCCCTCCCACGTCAGCCCGGCCCACGATTGCGGTAGCCGGCCGTCGTTATCCCAGATAGTGGCACCGAGGCAGAGTTCACGTGTGACGTATCCCTCGGATTTCTATCGGGGACAGAGCTGGGGATACGGGTGCTCACAGTTGTATCTCAACTTCTCGGAAACGGTCCATACAGAAATGTGCCGCACGTGGACGTGTAGTGCCGTGCCGGAAAATGGCACCGTGATACTTTCAAATGTTGTCTGAATTGTTACAATCTGTGGCCTGCAATTGTATACCGTTTCCCTCCCTACTGTGATGCTGGGAGTAACACTGCCATGCCTCTCCGAAGTAGTGTAAATAGAGGATTTCTCCTGAGGCTGCCACCGTGGTCGTCTGGGGTAGTACGAATTGGCAATTCGTCACAGAATGCAGTGTGATGCCGTTCGTTGGGGATCTGTGCTTCCCAGTCTAATACACTAATTTGTGCTTCCCAGTCTCGGCACCACTCCGAATGCAGCCTACTTACGGGAAGGTAATACCCGAGTCCAGCCGCCATTGCTGCCTGGCCGAGAGTGTACGACAACCACAAAATGTTGCAGGTGATCCGTAATTTGTTTGCCGACAGGAGGTGTAGGTGTGAAGGGTGGCAGTATCCTCGGTGCGCGAAATGGCGATCCTCCCGTGCTGTGGTCGGATGCTTTCGCCCGGAACCTTGACAGCGAGAGCGCCTGCTCTCGAATTCCCGCGGAGCCCGACATTGGCCGACTGTAACGCCTAAATGTTCCGCAGATCTGGATACTGACCAGCTGGCCAAATGGAGACCGACAGCGAGACCCTTTCAAATTCTGTCGGGTACCGATAACCTGGTGTCACACTAGTTCGTGGCAGCTCGAAATGGAATGCGGACGGTTTGTCAGTATGCCACCTCCGGTGTTACATTTTCTGTGTGTGATCTGTAACCCTTCAGTGTCAGATGTCAGTAGATTTATGTAGTAAATTTCTGTCGGTCACCTTTCTTGATGTTTGCTGAGGTGGCCCTGAAAAGACAGTTCCACCAAACCACGTTACAGCAGTCTTCACTGTGCTTGTCGTGCACGTACGGATGCCAAAAGAGACTGTTAATTGTCTTCCGAGCCAGGTTTTTTCCCTCCTTGTCTTCTAAAGGCATTCAAACCGTGACACCGAGGAACGATCGGCACCACTCGGCAGTTGGAGACTTGTACTCACCGTCCCACCTTGTAGACATGACGGGTTCGAGACGTTCTTCCGTCAGTATCTCCCGCAGTGCAATGTCCCGACACTTACTAACTTCAGAATGTCTCGAACATCTTTTGTCATCACAGAAGACTGGAAGAGGTATATGTCATCCTAAAAATGTCACGACATAGAAGGGCGAAGGGCGAATCAGAAAGTTCCTTTTTTTTTAGCCACATTACAGCTGTAAATGGAAAGTCAGTATATCCATTGCCAGCATTGGACCTTTCTCAGTTTGTGCCGGCCTTATCTGCCGGTAGCTCTGCCACGTGGCGGTGCTGTCATTTGTTAAAGATGGCAGATGTGCTTCACACGTCCACAGCATTAAAACGACAAAGTGTGCTTCGTTTTCTATGGAGCGAGGGACAGACACCTGTCAGGCTGGATGGGAAAATGCAACCCACACGTGGGGAAAACTGTCCCACTTTGAGAACTTTGAAGCGGTGGAGTTGTGAGTCCGAAAAAGGCCGCGAAGCCTCGCACGGTGACGAGCGTTCGGGGAGGCCGTGTTCGTCGCTGACAGATGACGACACTTCCTGCGTGGATGCAATAGTGAAAGCAAATCGGTGTGTGCGTGTCACAACTGTTTCCTGTGAGCCTGGCATATCGTACGGGAATGATTATGACAATGTTCACGGGTCTTCAGGGTACCAGAACGTTTTGTGTCGGTGGGTGCCTAAGCAGTCGGACTACACGATGAAAGGCGAGCGAATGGTGTCTTCACTGAATCGTCTGGAACGGTACTCCGAGGATGGTGAAGGTTTCCTGGACTGCATTGTTACTGGTGATGAAATGTGGATACTGTATTTCACACCAGAGTCCGAGCAGCGGAGCACAGTGTGGAAATATCCGGATTTGCCTGTTACATAAAAAATTCCATATTTCGTGAAAATGATGTTAACGGCCTTCTGGGATAGCCGTGGACCGTTCCTTCTGGATTTCGTGCCAACTGGTGCAACCGTCAATGCCGACAGTTACTGTTCCACACCGTCACGTCCGAGTGCTGCCACCGGAGAAAGCGCCGAGGGATTCTCGATGTGGACGACGTGACTGTGCTCCGCGACAAAGTGAGACCACACGTGGGAATCAGAACTGCCGAAAAGCTCCGGGCGTTTCACTGGGAGATTCTGGACCGCCCACCTTACAGTCCAGACCTCGCCCATAGTGATTTCCAAATTTTCGGACTTCCGAAGAAGTTCCCGACAGGACAGCAATCACAAGTAACGGTAAAGCCGAGACGGCAATCCGACAGTGGTGCCGTAGTCAGCTGCTGAATTTTGCTGTAGGGGAATCGCAGATTTAATGGTGTGACGGGGACAAATGCATTAACCGATGTGGGATCTGTTTGGAAAGTTTGTGTAAGGTATGTAGAATGGGGTGTATATTTGTCATCACCTGTATGTACGTTAGTTTTGCTAATCAAAAATAGTTTCTGATTTGTCTGTGTATTTCAGTTTCCATGAAATTTCAGTGTGTAATGCTGTTCATGTCCATTACGTACCTTACTGTGCCTGGGAATGACACTACACATTGACAACACTCTTGCACTCTGGTGACCGTTCTAAGTGTCACAAAGAATTGAAACTCCTAATCGTTTAAAAATCCACCGATGCTTCTTACGTGTGCAAAGTCACAGTCACATCCGACCACGTCTTTCAGGTACTTAACCTGCTTAAAAATTAAAAGAATATAAAAATCAATCCGTGTAAGTTCATTTATTAGTGTACATCTGAACTGTAGAAAATAGTCTCTAATACGGGATCTGTCCTAAAACCTTCCCTGATCGGCAGTCGTTGTCTGACAGATTTCTCAGGCATAGACACTGTTTTCCCTGTGGAAATCAATTGCACCAATCACTGTAACTTAACGGAGCCCACATTACCGTAGTCACTCACACCGACACAGTGGAATTCTCGAAAACCACTCCGTTTGGGGATTGCCGGTCTCATTTGCACCCTGTCCACACGTACGCCACATTGTCTCGCCTGGATGTCGGCACGCCGACTCGTGGTCGAATTCCTCGTGACGTTCTCGGTCTTCTCAGTTTCCGTGGCTGCAGTAGTGTCACAGGTGCTCCAGCTCAACTCGTTGCTCAGTGTAGTGTGCGACCCGGCATCCCCAGTGCCTGTAGACTGTTCACCCACTGCACGGTCCCACAGTGTGTGCTCCAGAGTGCCCACACTGCCACTGGTGTAACTGTCATTCATGTGGCTTTTGATATTGTACTGATTTGGCATGTAGTCCGTGACTGATCCATTTCATGTTTCACTCTGCTTGACGGATGGAAAACACTGAAAAAAAAACTCGTTTTTAGTCTCTCCCTGATCTTAGGGACAAATCTGTGTGTTCTCCTTCCTGTGTTGGTTTTCCATTCATTTTGCCATCTGTTATTAACTTTTTCATGTTGGCCTTAGTTCCGTGTATCCTCTGTACAGTTTCTGACAGAATGAAAAGTGTGATACACAAGGACAGAACTTTGAAACAAATTGACAAATTTATTGAAATGTAGATTGAAAACGAGGAAAAATATCCACCATTACGTATCATAAATGCCCTTCACCTGGTTTTCTATAGAACGCCGTATGGGTGGTCACCGTTCCGTTCCGTACATTTCTGACAAACAAAAGCTCCCACTACGCGATCCAATGTGTTCGGTGGGATCTCCTCGACAGCTGTACGTACCCTTTTGTCGAATTCGGCCACGGTACGAGTACGGGTTACGTACACTTGACTGTGCTAGTACCCCCACGAGATGTCGGGGGCGGTGAAATTGGGCTACTGTGCTGGCCAATGAATGTCTCCAAATTGGGGAAACCAGTTGACTAGGAGAATGATGCCGCAAGACGTTCACAGAGTGGCAGGTCGTACGAACTGTTGCCGCCTCCTGTCGGAAGGGCGTGTCACGATCTCTGGTAACCTTTACTGCACGACCGTGAAGATACTCGAAAGAAAAGAACTGGACGGATTGTGTCAAATGAAGCCGAGCCACGCCACACCACAGGGGGGACACGTTCTCAACGAAGGCGTTCCTCGTGCACACTCCAGCTGCCTCGGTTACGTGGTGCCTCTATTTCTGTTTATTTGTACCACTTTGTACACAAAAATGGAGCTCATCTGAAATCGGTAGTTTCGCAGTTTCGGGCCACCCGCCAAAGGTTCCAGGTAGAGGTTAGTCGGGCAAGTTCATCTCGTACACTTAGTTTCAGTACGACCTGCTATTTTTACGGGTGGAAGTGCAGGTTGTCACTGGCGGGGCAGTGCAGGGAACGATCTGGCTCCGTTGGCGCCGAGGCACGCCTGGCGTCAGTACGGTGAGGACTCGGGGTGAGTGCTCGACGCACCTCACGACTTGCGTGTTCTCCGTTGCCGTGGACTTTACTCCTCCGCACAAAATGCAGTAGTGCCGAGTAGCTGCACCCACTGTACATTTACCCGATTATCCAGAATTTTATCGTGTCATTTCGACTCGAAATGGCAATAAGACTCACCGACGTGACGAGACTCGTTACGTCCGAAATACACCTCGGCGGCAAGTGCTCGGAGCTGCGTACTCTGCGAGGCTGTAATTACAAATGGCCGTCCTGCCTCAGTGCATCTCACGCGTACTTATTTCGGGCATGCGCAATAGCGACTGCGTGCTGCCTGATTAGAATTGTGCTGTTCATTCTGTCACACCCTGTACTTCCTTTTGAATGTCCTTCTGTACCCATATAGAGCACCAAAATCTGTAACTCCCAAAACTGTCTCTGTTTCACCGAAACAGTACCACCGTCCCGACTTCGACCGGCCCGTCGGTCTCGGAGATCGGCGGCGTCGGACGTGACGCCCCCGACTCGACCCACCTCGGCTCGGCACCGGACGCGGTACCGGTGACGGGCGACACTACTGCTCCGGCCTCGACGTCCGGTGGCAATTCTGACAGTGGTAACGGCGCAACCGATACTTGTAGAGGGGGAACCGTCACGGGCAGTGTCGAAAATGGTTCGGGAGAGGAGCGGCACTGTGGCGGTGCCGGCTCGCCCGGTACTGCCCACGTGAAGCCGCCATTTTCCTATGCGGAGCTCATCGCGAAAGCCATAACCCATTCGCCTCACAGGTTGGTACTACTGCTACAGTTGCTAAATTCTTTTGCTAAAATATGCTACAACATCCTCAATACGTGCCACCACAGATTGGCATTACCCGTGGTATCTTATACGTATTACAGCTCCGTCCATTACCGTGCGAGTTACTCCCGGATGCCTTAACACGAGTGCTGTCATCTTGTCCCTACTTCCTGCCAGTATTTTCCACATTTCTCTCTCCGCTGATTCTGTGGAGAAATTCTTTGCTTCTCGTCTTACCCTTCCACATAATTTTGAACGTATTTCTATAGCTCTGTGTTCCAATTGCATCCATTCTCTTATTCTATTTCACAAAGTCCGCGAATCAGCTCCTTGCTTGATGTGCTCCAAACATACGTTCTCAGAAATTTCTACCTCAGATTATAGCACGTGTTTGATCGTATCGGACTTCTTTTGACCACGATTGCACATTTTGCTTCTGCTAGCCCGCTTTTTATATCCTCCTTTCTCTCTCGTATCTTTTTTCATTTCTAGTTTTAGCAGAGTTGCTTCAATTCGTCTAAACTGTGGTCCCCAACTTTGACGTTAAATTTATCGCTGTTTTCACATTTCGTACTCCTCGTTCCTTTCTGCCTGCCTCATATTTGTATATTTAGGCCTAACCGTATGATTCTTTTCGTACACCGTCCCATCGACTGCCATTTTCACCAATTATCTGTGTCACAATATGTACCCGACTATTCCAGCTCTCCATTTCTTTCCGTCCTTCAGCAGGCATTCTTTCCTCGATTTTTTGAGGGCTTGGTCAATGCACCTGTTCATCAGCACTCCCTGTAATACACTGTTCTTCATGTTTCACACCCATATAGCTCACATCTCCAAGATTAAGAATTTATTAAACTATTTCTGCTATATGTTGGCAGGTGTTATCTTTTACAGCAGGTCCTCTTGCTGGAAGAGTTACTTTGGCACTTCTTGCGGTAATAGTTCTTTTCCTATGTATATATATTGAAATAATACTGCTTCTGAAGTTCATTCACAATCACTGACAAATGTCTCCGTTACTAGCTATTTTGAACATTTTTGTGAAAGCAGTATACGAGAGAACTGTGGAACGTCTCGGTTCACATGACTTGTGCTCAGAATTGCAGTTTGCCTTCAGGAAAGGAGTATGCTCAAAAGATAACATATTCTTCTTTTGTTTGTAAGGCCCAAGCAGGACTACGGTAGGTTGCAAAGAGTATGAGGCTTGTCGAGAAAGTGAGAGCACTCGTGCTCTAACAAACAATGGAAAATCCAAATTGGAATAACGATAATATTAAGAAAAGGATAGATTGCTTCTCACCGTGTAGTGGAAATGTTGAGTCACAGACAGGCACAACATAAGCTTCCGGCCAAAAAGCATTCTTAGACATTACACACACAGACACCCACAAATGCAAGTCTCACACACATGACGACTGTCTCTGGCTACTGAGACCAGACTTAACCTCAGCAGCCAAAGACAGTGGTCATGTGTGTGAGACTTGCATTTGTGGGTGTCTGTGTGTGTAATGTCTAAGAATGCTTTTTGGCCGGAAGCTTATTTGTTTAGTAGTCTTTTTGTTGTGCCTGTCTGTGACTCAACATTTCCACTACATAGCAAGCAGCAATCTACCCGTCGCCGTTCTCCTGGTGCACCCGACGCGTTTAAGTGCGGCATCTGGGTTTTCCCTAAAGTGCTAAGGATGTGGTGGTGCATACCGTGCCACTGGCCTTTTAACCTCTAGGAACGAGTTTAGGCGCACCGAGTCACAGCTACCTGAGCGCGACAGACGTGTAAACACGCAGACCTGTCTTTCCGCACTGCTCTACCGGTAGCTGTTCGGCGGTCTGACTGTATAGTTCGAGAGTGCATATACGTTTGTTGCAGTGTTTTCGCTTTGCAGAATTAGACTTCACTTTCCGTGTTTTCGTCAATTTTCTTGTTTTCTACGGGAGAAATGTCACTTCGCCGTGGTTGCACAGATTGAGAGATCCTGGATGTGCTCACAAGGAGCGACAGTGATTGCGAATTATCTGACGTTTCTAGCAGTGACGAGTCTTCGACAGAATCTCTGAGCTGTAGTCCTCGGCTTTTTACGTCGGAAGGGAGAGCAAGAATTACAGTCACCGGTTCCTCTCAAACTGAGGAATCAGAAAGTAGCAATGAAACAGTTTGGAAAAGAGCGCGCTTAAACTATTACTTTGATGACACGAGTTCAGGACACAAATGTCAACTAGATACTGACCCAAGCATTCTTTCATTTTTTGTGATATTTATGTCTGAAGATCTGTTGCAATTTATTGCAGGCAAAACAAATCATTTTTACGTTTACACCACAGAATCTGTGAATTCTCGACTGACAAAGTGGAAGGACACTGGATTTGAGAAAACGTATTGTTTTGTTGCTATTTGCCTTCTAATAGTCCAAGTTAAGAATTTAAAATTAAGTGATTATCGGTCCAGAGATACACTTTTGAACACACCACTTTTCAGCGAAATTATGTCCCGGGACCATTTTTGTCTACTTCTGAGAACGCTACACTTCAGTGATAACTCTGCTAGTACTGGAGGTGACAGTCTATTTAAAATTAGGATGATTGTTGACAAAGTAATTCATTTCGTCCACATCGCAGGTTGTGTTCCAAAAATAAACAGCATAGAGACAGAAGTGATCCCCTAGGCTGTGGCTAAGCCATGTCTCTGCAATATCCTTTCTTTCCGGAGTGCTAGTTCTGCAAGGTTTGCAGGAGAGCTTCTGTAAAGTTTGGAAGGTAGGAGACGAGGTACTGGTAGAAGTAAAAGCTCTGAGGATAGGGTGTGAGTCGTGCTCGGGTAGCTCAGACGGTAGAGCATTTGCCCGCAAAAAGCAAAGGTCCCGAGTTTGAGTCTCAGCCCGGCAGACAGTTTTAATCTGCCAGGAAGTTTCTTACCAGTGCACACTTCGTTGCAGAGTGAAAATGTCATTCTGGTAACTCTGGCATTACTTAGCACCATTTTAGATACATGGTTTTTATATGTTTATGTGTCTTTTTTTGTATATATGTTTTTTATGTTTTTATTGGTTTAATATACTTTCCAATCAAGGACTAGGACTTCAGTTGGGTTCTGTTATCTCATTGTGGATGTAACCAAGTAGTTCAATTTCCTCAGCTGTAAGTATTTTTAAGTGTATCTTATTTCTCCTGAGTGTAATTGTTAATATTCTCTGTCTCTTGTACTGGATTGTTATTTAACACCGAGCTCCATTTTGTTACTGCAATTTCCGAGGTCTAGTCCGCGTGTCATTTAATTTCGTGTCTACCACTAGACGTCACAATCTTCGACCTGCGACAGGGTGGCATGTGCTCGGCTCCACAGAATTCAGTGTGTGGCCAGTGGTGTAATGTGCAGTTCTATTTGACACCTGCAAATATATTTTAGTACGTTGATGACTCCCGAGGATTGTGCGTCTTTTAATTTTTCGTTTCCCCCAAGGATTTTGACTACGGTTTTATCCTATCATACGTGGACTGTCACGTGCTGTCCGGGCTCGTCTTTTGACTGAGTTGTGGAGATATTTTCCGATCACACACGGTATGGATCGGATACCCATCTGCCATTTCATCCGAGGTTTTACCGACGAGTGACACATTTTTATGTGCACTTGCACCTTGGGAGTGGTGCAACACGAAATATTAGTTTTGTGAGTACATTGCTTTACTGTCTACTTTGTTCGGCACGTGACGTTGTGACTATTAGCGCTTTTACTTATGTAGTTTGATTCTGTATGCAGACATGACCTGAAGATTTACCTCCAGACTACGACACTGTTCATCACACAATAAACAGCTATTGCGGATTTGTACTTCACTCAGTTTAATGTAGACTATTTTACCATCTCTGATTTTAAATTATTTGATTGTCCTTCTCATTATGTACAACTTCTTTAGCTGTGGTTGCCTGACCTATAAGGTTTTTCTTTTTTTCTTGTTTTATCGATCAACCCAATTTTCAACTTCCTTCTGTAGCACACATCTCAGATGGTTCAGTTCTCTTCTTTTTTTGATTTTCCCAAGGTCCATTATTCACTTCTGTACACTGCAGTCCTCCAGCTGCCTCCTGTGGCCGAGGTCACTGACACACACTTCTGCAGTGGTGCTCGACCGGACGGTAAGCCGGTTAGAATCCTGGTGTTGGAAAAAATTTTCACTAGCAGTAATTGACCAGCAGGAGTAGGAGAGGTAGTGGCATACAGTTCTCGATCACCGTACTTTGTGCTAATGCCATTGTTTAAATAGCAAACCTCTGCACTGTGTCTGTGAAGTGAAGGCCTGTGACACTGTCGGCAGTGATCCATCTGTCGAACGGGAACGCTATTTGCAAGGAGTGGGCTGTTCGCCAGCAACGAGTCTGCTTCTTATGTCTTCGGGTTGGGGTTGTCCATCGTGCATTATTTTGCTTTCAAGGTAGGAGTATTTCATAACAACTGGGCCCCAAAATTCTAAATGAACAAAATAAGGCAACAGAGTATTGAGAGATGTGATTCTCGTGAGCTTCAAAGCAGAAAAACCTATAAACTAACCCCGTATTTTTTCCAATTGTAGAAATTCGAGAGAGGTACAGGGACTTGTCGGACACCCACAGTAAAGTGCCAGAAAGTGCCCTGCGACCCCAGTTCCGATTCGATACGGACTGAGCCGTGTACTTTTGTCTGTCCGGCAGGAGGGCGACGCTGTCGGAGATCAACGCCTACATCGTGAGTCGCTTTCCCTACTACGAGCACAAGAAAGGCTGGCAGAACTCGATTCGCTACAACCTCTCGCTGCACAGGTGCTTCGTCAAAGTGCCGCCGGAGGGCGGCAACAGCAGAGGCAACTACCGGAGTGGCTGTCGCAAAGGCAACTACTGGATGCTCGGTGAGTGTTCGGCCGGTACCTGGGAGACCGGTAGTCACGTGGCCACCTTCTCATTTTCTAGACTCGTCGGTGGTAAGAAAAAAAAAGTCCTCCAGTTTCCGAGTGTGTCGGGTGGTTAAAAAGCCACGAGTTTTTGACGGTGGCCTGCCAGTGCGTCCAAATATAGTCTAGCAGCTGCCAGTCACGTGACTCATTGCCACTGTAGTGCCGTTTACGGGCGTATGTCGACTCGGTGCTCATTGTGCTCGCTTTGGCTTCAGTGATTGGCTGTTGTTTTATGGTCGCAGCTCCACAGTGGTGTGTTTCTAACCGACAGTTAGCCGGAAGTTTTTGCTCGAATCGACAGAAATGGAAGCTTTTATATCGTGAACACCTTCACCAAATGGTATCGGACAGATACTCCAGTACTTCTATCCCTATGTTATTTGTTGTTTAAATTTTTGTCCTTATATACACTTATTCTCAGAATAGAAAAAAGCCCTTCTTTCACGTGACGAATGGCGTAAGTAGTTAGTGGCTCTTGTGTGTGTAATGTTACTGGAACTTTTCAGGTGGAGATGGCAACACATCGTGCCCAGAGGACGTGCGTCTGTAGACTGTAGCCACGTTTCAGACTTCGAGAAAAGGAGAATCATTGACACGAGGGACAGGGGAGCCTCGTATCGACAGACAGACAGTTGCCTGCAGCACAGTGACCGCAGAATGAGTGGTGGTGAGATGGACTCGGGACAACAGTGTGGCGACAAGAGTAGGCACGAGTCCTACACGAAGGGCTACACCCCCAGAAGATTGTAAGATCTTCCAGCCCGCTGTGACGAATAGACGGATGACGACAGCTGAAGTCTGGACAAAGGCAACAGGCAGTGCGTCACCACGAACCACCGGGAACAATTTACTGGAATCTGGCATGTGATGTCAGTTGTCGTTTACTGCCAACATCGTACTGCAGATGACAAAACGTAGCACGGTGTAGAAACAGGGAGTGGTACTGTGCAGTGTTCGGTGACGTGTGTCGCTTCCCTCTGTGGCAGACAGATTGATGTTAATGTGTCTGTAGTAACCTGGTGACAGGAACACATTCAGTAAACGCTATAGGACTGATGCTGCAGTACTTGTGTGCCTGTGGTACGTGTTGTTTTAATTTTCATTCTCGCAACCAATAACTGTTAACTCCTGTAATTATGGTTGGGGGGGGGGGGGGGGGTCTATTTTATAGGACAACAGGCCTGATTTGGTTATTGTTGAAGGGAGGACCATATTCTGCAAAATCTGGCAAGAATGGTGAGCGCTGTTGTCATATGCTTCATCACCAGGTGTATTGCAGCAGGATACTGCAAGACCACACACCGCAGTTCTCACCACGGGCACCTCGAGGAATGTACATATCCCAGATTGTATTTTCCAGTTCCGTAATTTGTCACCCACAGAGCACATTTGTAACGCAGGTAAGGTTCCGTATCGATGTTGGCTACAGACATTAGTTCCGAACAGAATGAAAGTTAAATTGTCTTAATACCCATTATACGGTGAATATTTCCAGAAACTTTGACAGTTAGTGGCCCGGTCCTTCGTGGTGTAGCATATTCCATTTCTATCAGTATAATTGGTTCGTATACGAATGCGCCGTGTGTGTTCCGAAAGAACAGACACCGCACATTCGTACAATTATTTCACCTCGACGGGTAAGAATCCACCTTCTTCAATGCAGGCGCACATTACGTCTGACCTCCTGCGTGAATCTGAAAGTAGCGAGTGTGGAGGACACGGACCGGGACTGCAGACAGGTGGTGCCGGGTGGGAGGGTGGGTCAGCCGAGACAGTCCGCGCAGGTGCGATAAACACTGTGTTCGGGGTGGCGCAGTAGTTAACACAGTAGGGAGCAGGAGATCCCGGGCTCGAGTCACGGTCTTGGAGACATTTTCAGTCATCGCCACTGATTCCACATAGTCCTGATGCAACAGACGTCAGTAGTTGCTTTTGTTTCTTTTCTCCCCCCTCCGTTTCTCCTTCAATTTACACACAGTTGTTTTTATTAAATCTTCACTTCATATAGTAATTTCATTCTTCTACTATTTTAAGTTATTTGTCATTAGATTGAAGAGTTCCAGCAAAGACATCACAACACGTCATTGTCAGTTGAGAGAAATTTCAGACACGGAGAACTTCGAAGTCGTTTCCTAGAGGAGTGTGTAAGGATTGTTGCTTTTCAGCATACGTACAATTGACTTTACGCGTAACACAGAAAGTGCCGTGAAGCTTTTGCCAAAGATTGTTGTATACAGAGAATTCACAGTGCTAGAAAATTGTAGCAGAATGTTGCAAGGCCTACAGAGGATTGGCACTTGTTATGAAAAATTGCTGTCGGACCTCAGCGTAAACAGACGTATACATATTACGAATAAGTAGACTCGAAGAGTCGGTGTCGAACGATTACACTGGCGATGAACAGTTACCGAAAGCTGTTACGCTCGCTAAATACCTGGAAGTATGGGTACTGCGCGATAGAGAGTGAATGGCCGCATTAAAATAATTGCAGGTGAGGTAGATGCGAGACTGAGATTCGTCGGGATGTGCAGTCCATTCACAGAGAACGCATATTGTATGAATATCAAGAGCTCAGATGGAAACCCAGTTCTAAGCAAAGAGGGGAAAGCAGAAAGGTGGAAGGAGTATATAGAGGGTCTATACAAGGGCGATGTACTTGAGGACAATATTATGGAAATGGAAGAGGATGTAGATGAAGATGAAATGGGAGATACGATACTGCGTGAAGAGTTTGACAGAGCACTGAAAGACCTGAGTCGACACAAGGCCCCGGGAGTAGACAACATTCCATTAGAACTACTGACGGCCTTGGGAGAGCCAGTCCTGACAAAACTCTACCATCTGGTGAGCAAGATGCATGAAACAGGCGAAATACCCTCAGACTTCAAGAACAATATAATAATTCCAATCCCAAAGAAAGCAGGTGTTGACAGATGTGAAAATTACCAAACTATCAGTTTAATAAGTCACAGCTGCAAAATACCAACGCGAATTATTTACAGATGAATGGAAAAACTAGTAGAAGCCGACCTCGGGGAAGATCAGTTTGGATTCTGTAGAAATGTTGGAAAATGTTAGGCAATACTGACCCTACGACTTATCTTAGAAAATAGATTAAGGAAAGGCAAACCTACGTTTGTACCATTTGTAGACTTAGATAAAGCTTTTGACAACGTTAACTGGAATACTCTCTTTCAAATTCTAAAGGTGGCAGGGGTAAAATACAGGGAGCGAAAGGCTATTTACAATTTGTACAGAAACCAGATGGCAGTTATAAGAGTCGAGGGACATGAAAGGGAAGCAGTGGTTGGGAAGGGAGTGAGACAGGGTTGTAGCCTCGCCCCAATGTTATTCAATCTGTATATTGAGTAAGCAGTAAAGGAAACAAAAGAAAAATTCGGAGTAGGTATTAAAATCCAGGGAGATGAAATAAAAACTTTGAGGTTCGCCGATGACATTGTAATTCTGTCAGAGATGGCAAAGGACTTGGAAGAGCAGTTGAACGGACTGGACAGTGTCTTGAAAGGAGGATATAAGATGAACATCAACAAAAGTAAAACGAGGATAATGGAATGTAGTCGAATTAAGCCTGGTGATGCTGAGGGAATTAGATTAGGAAATGAGACACTTAAAGTAGTAAAGGAGTTTTGCTATTTAGGGAGTAAAATAACTGATGATGGTCGAAGTAGAGAGGATATAAAATGTAGACTGGCAATGGCAATGAAAGCGTTTCTGAAGAAGAGAAATTTGTTAACATCGAAATTTGATTTAATCGTCAGGAAGTCGTTTCTGAAAGTATTTGTATGGAGTTTAGCCGTGTATGGAAGTGAAACGTGGACTATAAATAGTTTGTACAAGAAGAAAATAGAAGCTTTCGAAATGTGGTGCTACAGAAGAATGCTGAAGATTAGATGATAGATCATGTAACTAATGAGGAGGTATTGAATAGGATTGGGGAGAAGAGAAGTTTGTGGCACAACTTGACTAGAAGAAGGGATCGATTGGTAGGACATGTTCTGAGGCATCAAGGGATCACAAATTTAGCATTGGAGGGCAGTGTGGAGGGTAAAATTCGTAGAGGGAGACCAAGAGATGAATACACTAAGCACATTCAGAAGGATGTAGGTTGCAGTAGGTACTGGGAGATGAAGAAGCTTGCACAGGATAGATTAGCATGGAGAGCTGCATCAAACCAGTCTCAGGACTGAAGACCACAACAGCAACTTGTCTGTGGTGTGGGTGATTTGCTCAGTTAGATTAGGAGTTTTGGAATATGGAAAGTAGTTGAGAAGTACAAGGGAAAATAAATCTGCGAGGCTGGATCTCGCATTGTGTCCAGGTAGTTCAGTCGCCGATATGATTAGTGTACGGGGACAGAGGTTCTGGGTTCGAGAGCTGGTCTGCAAGACGTTTTTGATCTGCCAACTGAAAGCTCGTTACGAACATCTGTGTGACGAGTATGCTTCCTGCGTGACAACATGCACGTGTACGAGGCTCGGTGTGACGATCATTAATGCACCGTATCGCACCGTGTCTGGCCCACCGGATCACTCGATCTTAATCCTGTAGGAATTATTTGGTAGTTTTTGGGACAGTGGGTGAAATGTTGCAGTTAACATTCCTATTATTTCACGAATGCGACGAATCTGATCGTAAATTAGTTGAACACAGCATATCGGAAGAAAATTGTGGACCCTCTCACTTGTCGAATTAAGTCCATTATCAATGGCAGAGGTGATGTTACACAGTGTTAAAGCGATGTCACCTGTGAGTGACAAATTTTTTGTCTGTTTTGGATATTTTGTTTTGTCAGACTGTGCCAGTGAGAATGTGAGTCGCAGGGTTTCGTGGCCACTATTAAAGGTATAATCTCGTAAGTTGTCAGGCCGTCCCGTGTTCCTCTTCATTTTCTTCTTACAGAGTCTACATTTTGACCCCTCACCTGGAATCATCTTCAGGAAGTTCCAGTTTCCACAGTTAGCTGGACACTGTCAAAGACCAGTTTGATGTTCACTAGTGAAAGGGAGTTTTCTGGAGCTTATCCTCATTAACAGCAGGATAAAGGCCACATTTTTAAATTCGTGCAAAATAACATAGTTTTTGTGGTGTCACCGCCAGAACTACACTTGCTAGGTGGTAGCTTAAATCGGCCGCGGTCCATTTAGTACATGTCGGACCCGCGTGTCGCCACGGTCAGGGATCGCAGACCGAGCGCCACCACAAGGCAGGTCTCGAGATACGGACTAGCACTCGCCCCAGTTGTACGGACGACGTAGCTAGCGATGCACACTGTCAAAGCCTCGCTCATTTGCAGAGCAGATAGTTGGAGTAGCCTTCAGCTAAGTCAATGGCTACGACCTAGCAAGGTGCCATTAGTAACATTGCATGTATCTAAAGAGTCTCACTTGTATCGCCACAATCACCAGATGTACCAAAAGGATGGATTAAAGTTGAGTATTCATTACGTATCCTGTTTCAGACCTCGCGCCCATCTGCGTGGGCGTAGCGCGTGCCTTTTGGCTTCCTCTCATTGTGTCTAGGCTGTCTTGTCTAGACACAACAGTTTTTCCATTGGGAAATGGAAGCACCAGATCACCTCCAACTGCACGAGTCTCTGAAGTGATGTATATCTGTGGCAAAGTGTGCATAGACGAACTCAGCAGACAGTAAGTGTGAAATCTGTGGCAGGAGAACATCATGAGAACTGTGCTCTTAGATATGGATACTGGCAGTATGTAGACTCTAGTTAAGAAATGCAATATTTATGGTAGGGAATCCCAAAAGCAGCCTAGCTATCTAATGTATCTGTCTATGATAGATCTCTGGAACAAGAAGCTGTGCAAGTTCTTGGAAAAAGGCACAGGTCACACCCATCTACAAGAAGGGTAGTAGAAGTGATCCACAAAACTACCGTCCAATATCCTTGACGTTTGTTTGCAGAATCTTAGAAGATACTCTTAGTTCAAATGTAATGAGGTATCTCGGGCCAAAAGACCTTCTCAATGCGAACCAACACGAAGTTCGCTTTGATCCTGTGCCCATTACACATGTTGTACAAATGGAGATGATATTTTAATTACTGACGACGCCTTTTGGCATAATTGTTTCATTATTCGCCAGTGCATGATGTAATTTTAGAAGTTTACTTCTGATGAAGGTATATTTATATGTACCGAAACCTTGGTCAAGAATTTTAATATAAAAAAAAAATTCTATCCTGCAACTGTTTTTGGCTGCCATCCTTTATTGTGAAGAATTTTAACAGTTGCTGCTGCAGCCATGTTTAAAATCTTGCAACACGGAGTCTGAAAACGTGCATCACGTGAAACCCAACTCACACTTTTCTCACGTGGCGTACTGAAAGCTTAGGATCGAGGCAACCAGGTAGATATTAATGTTTCTTTAATTCTGAAAAGCATTTGACTCAATACCGCACCTACACTCATTGTCAAAAGTACGATCCTGTGGGGGAATAGTGAAATTTGTGACTGGATTGAGGACTTTGTAGCGGGGAGGACACATCATGTTATTTCGAATGGGAAGTCGGATCTTGCATGCAATATTAATTGTAAAATCAGGCTGTTTGCAGGTGATGCAGTTATCTACACTGAAGAGCCAAAGAAACTGGTAAGCCTGCCTAATATCGTGTAGGGCCCCCACTATCACGTAGTCGTGCCACAACATGGCATGGCATGGACCCGACTAATGTCTGAAGTAGTGCTGGAGGGAACTGACACCATGAAGCCTGCTGTGCTGTCCATTAATCCGTAAGAGTACGACGGGGCGGAGATCTCTTCTGAACAGCACGTTGCAAGGCATCCCAGATATGCTCAATAATGTTCATGTCTGGGGAGTTTGGTGGCCAGCGGAAGTGTTTGAACTGATAAGTGTTTCTGGAGCCACTCTGTAGCATTTCTGGACGTACAGGGTGTCACATTGTCCTGCTGGAATTGTCCGAGACCATCAGAATGCACAGTGGACACAAATGGGTGCAGGTGATCAGACAGGACGCTTATGTACGTGTTACCCGTCACGAGTTGTATCTACACATGTCAGAGATCCCATATCACTCCAACTGCACATGCCCCACACCATTACAGAGGCTCCACCAATTTGAGCAGCTCCCTACTGACATACAAGGTCCTGTAGTGGTTAATAAAAAAGAAAAGGAGAAGAAAAGAAAAGGTCGAAAATGTGGGAAGAAATTGTGAATAAAAAGGGGTTTTTAAAATTGTTAATGACGGTGAAAAAGGGAAAGAATGAAATGCAAGTCGGACTTCGTATTACAGAAAAGTTATCGGACTTCGTGATTCGGAAAAGCTTTTGTTGGGGTGGTCCTTGTGGCGTTTCTGAGCAAAAGTCAAACCAATTTGCACTACAAAAATTATCTGAAAGAGAACATAGAATAACAAAATGTGATTAACAGGGGGAAATGGCGTAGATAAGAGTTCATTCATTACCATGTTAATATGTCTTCTCTCGTGCGGCGTCCAGGTCTTGTTCTCCAAAAATTTCCTGTTTCATTTCTGCGTGAAAAGTCGTAGCTGCTCCGAAATTTTGCAGTCGTCCAGGAATCACTAATTTATACAAATCAAAACCGTCTTGGTATTGAATGCAATTTATTTTACGTTGCTACTTCCATCCTCCAAATTTTGTACCAACTTCCACAATACGTCTGACATCAATGAGTTTTTTCGTCTTAATCCGACCACGACTAGCTAATAAGTAAGTTAAGCTTCCGCCCTCAAAGACAGAAGCGGGTAGAAAAACGAAAAGAGTTACAATTTTAGTACCTTCATTTTCTTATATATTTTCTCTGCCATCAAGCGCTCGTACAGCTGCGACGGTATGATTTATATTCAAAGTCCCGCTACAGTCCCCAGATCCGTGAGGTTGTCTCCATACCCGTTCACATCCAACTGCCCGATTCAATTTGAAACGAGACTCGTCTGACCGGGTGACATGTTTCCAGTCATCAACAGTCCAATGTTGGTGTTGACAGGCCCACGTGAGGCGTAAAGCTTCGTGTCGCGCAGTCATCGAGGGTACACGAGTCGGCCTTTGGCTCCGAAAGCCCGTATCGGTGATGTTTCATTGAATGGTTCACACATGCTGAAACTTGCTGATGGCCCAGCATTGAAATCTACAGCAATTTGCACAACGGTTGCACTTTCCTCACATTGAATGATTCTCTTCCATCATTGTT
Organism: Schistocerca piceifrons; assembly: GCF_021461385.2. Classification (NCBI taxonomy): domain Eukaryota; kingdom Metazoa; phylum Arthropoda; class Insecta; order Orthoptera; family Acrididae; genus Schistocerca; species Schistocerca piceifrons. The sequence continues at coordinate 10,461,297 of NC_060148.1, read as the reverse complement.
TGTCCCATTGTTGCAGGATCTTTTTCTGGCAGCAGTGATGTCGGAGATTTGATGTTTTACTGGATTCCTAATATTCACAGTAAACTCGAGAAACGGTCATTAGCTGCCTCGGAGATGCTGTGTCTCATCGCTCGTGGCCGATTGTAACCACTTTCAAACTCACTTAAATCTTGATAACCTGCAATTGCAGCAGTAGTAATTGATCCAAAAACTGCACAGACACTTGTTGTATTCTGCCTGTTTACATATCTCTGTACTTTAATTCAAATGCCTACACCAGCTTCTTTGGCGCTTCAGTTTGTATTGAAGTACTGTCTGGACGAAGCTTCATAAATATTCAGTCAGATCTTGATAAGATTTCAAAGTGGTGAAGAGATTGGCAACTTGCTTTAAATGTTCAGCAATGTAAAATAGTGCACTTCACAAAACAAAAAAATGTGGTATCCTATGACTATAATATCAATGAGTCACTGTTGGAATTGGCCAACTCGTACAAATACCACGTGTAACACTTTGTATGGATATGAAATGGAATGATCGTATAGATTCAGTTGTACGTGGTAGACTTTGGTTTGTTGGTAGAATACTGGGGAAGTGCAATCAGTCGTAAAGGAGATGGCTTACAAATCACTCGTGCGGCCGCTTGTAGAATATTGCTCAAGTGTGTGGGACTCGTACCAGATAGGACTGAAGGAGGATATTGAATGTATACAGTGAAGCACAGCACGAATGGTCACAGGTTTGTCGAATCCGTGGGAGAGGTCACAGGTACTGAAAGAACTGGAATGGTACTCCCTTCAAGACAGACATAAACTATCCCAGAAAGTCTATTAACAAAGTTTGAAGAACTGACTTTAAATGATTGCTATAGGGATATACTACAACCCTATTGTATCGCACACACAGGGGTTGTGAGGATAAGATTAGAATAATTACTGCACGTGCAGAGGCATCGATACAATCATTCTTCCCGTGCTCCGTAAGTGAATGAAACGGGAAGAAACCTCAATAACTGGTACAGTGGGACCTCTCAATGGTTTTCAGAGTATAGATGTCGATGTAGATGAAGTAATTTTAAGAGATACGATGACTCGAGGCTTCCAGCTTCCCGACTTCACCCACATCGAAGAAGTGAACACTCGGCTGTAGTGTGTGAGGAATAAAAACAACCTTGAGGCCACCTCCACAGGAAAACAATGATATTTGATAAACACGTTCCCCCTTTTTCGTTCTGTTATTACTACCTATTCAGTGTCAATGGCCCGGTAATAGTAGCCAGATAAATGTCTCTGCATTTCTGCAGAATAAACTTGTGAACATTATTTTTTACAAGCAAATGTAACACTGGTCTCCGGCAGTGTTCAGGCAACCGGGGACAGTAGAAGATCCTGAACGAGATCACACCGTAGAGGCCGAAACTTTGACAGTATAAACCTCGGTTAACAGGAGAGCAGCTAAAAGTGAACAAACGTCGGCAAACGAGAATTGGACGAGTGATCTGCATTTGGTAAGATTTGTATCGCATTCACTAGTATTTGCTCCTGTTCCACTTCTCTTCGATCTTTTAGCAAATTACCAAAGGAGGTTTGTGCCCTCTCCACTTCAAGACCAGCACTACAAGAACTACTGTCTTCTGTCTCGTACACATCTGTTGTCGACACGAGTTGCACGAGTGATGCGAAGAGAATATAATGTTGCTAATTGAAGAATATACGTATTGTAGGTCTTTCCGAGTTCCAAAAGTTCAGTATTCAGATGTCAAAGGAAAAGAAGTGCCAGCGGTAAAAAATTGCCAAAGCACTCGAAGGTCCAGGTAGGAACATAAAAAGATAATAAATTCATTAGATCCTTATACCGGAATGGAGAGTGAATAAGTTCGGTATTGCTTTTTACTAGAAAGCAAAAGCACAGTAAATGTCCTTGGAAGTAAGGAAGTGTCAATATGTATCTAGTATGCTGGTTAAAATTAAAATTATACTGAAGACTTGAACATTCCCATTGCTTATGCTCATGGTATTTGTAATTATGTGGCTGATGTGTTAATGTTATGTTAGAGGTCTTTGATGACAAATAAAAATGATTTACTTGGGCTCATGCTATCTGCCATGTAACTTACCCTCTGCATTGCACCTCGTACTGGTTTGCAGAGTATAATGTAGATGTAAATAACAGATTTTATCAAGGGGTCTTTGTGACAGTGAAACAATACCAGTCAAGATAGATGTAACGGAATTTGAATAGCGTATTTGACTGTGTTGGTTACGGTAGAGAGATCTGTATATTTATATATAATATTGCACGAATTAAGGCTGGGCGGGTGTAAAGCTATCGTTAAAAATGCACACCGCGCGATTTGTTAAGATTTGGTCGGTCATAATAATAACAACATGCTTTTGAATACAGTTAAAATATAATGGCGATATCTGTTTAGTGTTATTGGAAATAATATGTAGTAAATTAATGAGTAAGGTAGCCAATACTATAAGAAGAGGTAAAATTGGGCATATTGAGGTGTTTTGCTTTATACCGACGAAGCCGATGATACGGCGTCATTTTTTCGTTTACTCTTAGAAATAATCAAGTAAAGAAGTGCTAATTGTGCGTAGTGAAAAAATATAGGGGCGAGTCTTAAATAACTACGGTACACAATCGGAGTAACAAAAGGACATTTAGTTACACGAAATCGTGGATAGTGAAGTGTGGTCATTAAATTGAGTACACTTACAGGGCGGTCAATTCCGGGATAAATCTATACGCATCTCACGAGGGACGCGGTATGGAGACTGTTTTTTTAATTATATCGCGGAGAGCTGGCTCTAATTTATGAAAAGGAGAAAAACGTTAAATTTTACGCGAACCCTTAATAATAGCGGACCGGAGAGAAAAGTGTGTAATTGTCTTACACCTAACAAACATTCGTGGAGGGCGGTGGCTAAACTAGAAGAGTCAATAACAAAATACTGTACCATTATCATTGACTGTTGGTGTCGAGCAACCAAAACTGTTCGTCAAATGGTTTCGATGGAACTTGGGAATTAGGGTTCAGGCACTCGCATATACTCCACATCAGAGTGTGAATGAGTGGTGAATGCGAAATAAAACTGTGAACAAAGTTACGTTAAATAAAACAGAAGAAACAAGACAGTTTGGTCGTATCTATTGTTATTCCACAAACTGTAAAATTCGTTATCGTTGTACGAAGCCTTTATAGATGATCGTTACGACAATTTGCTTCGAAGGGATCTCGTTAAGAGTTAAGTTTTGGGGACCTGGTCGAGAGGGGGTAGTTCGTAGATCCTAACTACTGCAGCTATTCTGGAATTAGGTGCTACCGTGACCGTTGTGTGCTGTCAGTGACTTAAGGTTACCATATCTCGTGCTCTAAGATCGATGCGCCTTTCCACTCGGTATAATTGTGCCTCACGGCAACGACAACACTGACGACGAAGGAAGATACGGTAGAACAGGTCACATGTATGTTTCAGATTCGATTAATAACATTTTATTAGCATTGTCTTCCGTACGTACTTGAATAAATCCTGTTAGTATTTTGCGTATGTTACTGCAGACATCAAATACTATCTGATATATAATAGCTATTGAAATGAGAAACAATAACCAATGTAAATTTCACTTGAAAAATGCATGCCACAAAGCTACATTGTATTCATTTATTATTACTACCAGCATCCATCATAAACCACCATCTGGAATAAAAGAATAAACAGTACTTCTCACACGTCATACAAACTGAGACAGGGAACCACATTTACTGATAATTCATTAAAATTGTGCACATATAACATAACAGAAATTTAAAAAATTCAGCTGAGACCCATTCGACAGTAACTGATAATGAGAAAATATTTTGTCAACCTGTAAGCTTTTATGTTCAGTGAAGGCGAGTGTCACGGTGCGTGCTAGTACGACCTGCTCACCAAACGATTACTGTGTTCGCCGGTTGCAGACCCGAAATATGAGGCAATGTTCGAGAGCGGCAACTTCCGACGTAACGGGCGCGTGAAGTGGTCGCCTTGGAGGTGTCCCGGGGCGGCGACCTCCTCCGCACTGCCCTCGGGCACCGGTGCCGTCTACCGCCCACACTACGTGCACCGGAACGACCGCCAGCAGCCGGTGGCACCCCAGTTGCAGGGCGCCCCCGTCGCGTTACTCTTGGGGCCCGCGCAGCTCCGGGCAGCAGCTCCTGCCGAGAGCGGGGGCGGAGACTTCGGCACCGGAGACGGAGCCGTATCACCTCACGCGACCCTGCCAAACGCGGCGTACGAGCAGAGGTCAGTATCCTGTAAGGTCACACAGCCTCAGATGTCGCCTCATACAAATCTACGAGTGATTAAAATTCTTTGTCCCCCATGTGTCCAAAAAGTTTTGAGACCGAATTGATAAAAAAAAATGCTTCATGTGTCATACACAGTCTCCTTCCACTTGATCACACAAGGAATATTCGTGCTACTGCACGAAACCCTCAGAAAAGCCCATCTGTGGGATGTTGTTCAACTCGCGCATTACATTGGCTCGAATGTAACTGGCTAGATGGAAAAATCTACTCACCGAGTGGCAGCAGGAGAACACACACGTATAGAGGTTAAGGAAATTTGCGAGCTTTCTTCTTCTGGCAGAAATTTTGAAGGGGACGGAAGTGGGATGAAGTAAAAGGACTAGCGAGGCTCAGGAAATGGTTAGAGTACGGAAAAGTCAGCCAGAACACCGGGACAGGGGAGACTCGCCGGCGACGAGAAGGAAAAACTGACTGTCAGAGACTGCACTGGACAGGATACGAAATCCTCAGTGGTTAGACGGGCGAGGTAGGGTTATAAGAAAGACTGAGATAATGACAAAACATCGTGCAGGAGTTAATAAGAATGGAAAAGCCAAGTGCAATATATGTAGCAAAGTTGACAGGTGGGAATTATAGGCAGGTCACAAAATAAAAGGTACAGAAAACTAAATGGGATTGAAGAAAGGAATAGTTACTGAGAAGAATTGCTGAGACTAAAGAAATTAACACCAGATTGGTGGCAAGAAGTGAGGACACGTTGTAATGCCAATTACCACCTGCACAATTCTGCGAAGGTGGCGTCTGGGGGCACGTGTGGTGAAGCGGGCACCGAGGTCGAGACTCTCATGTTGTAGAGCGTGCTCTGCTACAGGATATTGTGTATTGCCAGTATACACCCTCTGACTGTGTCCGTTCGTCAAAACTGATAACTCGGTGGTGGTCGAGCCGATGTAAAAGGCCGCACAATGTTAACCTATCAGCTGGTACGTGACGTGGCCCTCAGTACGACAGTGTGCGTCTTGCCAGTTACTGGACTCGTATAGGTGGTGGGACAACCTCACAGGGATAGTAACCATAAGGTAGGGAGATGGGTGCAGAAAAAGCATAGGGCCTGATTTTGGTATTGCAGAGATTAGTCATGCTGAAACAGCTGAATAATACATTCAAGACCTGGATAACATTTAGTCACAAGTCTCTGTGTTGCATCTTCCACCTCTAAGTTCCCACGTTTTCAAATCTTGTCCGGTGCAGTCCCCAACAATCAGTCTTTCCTGCTCATCCCCTGACCTGGCGGACTTTCCCATACTCTCCCTATTTCCTAAAACTCACCAGTCCTTTTTCTTCGACCGTCTTCATTCCCTTTCAACCCTCCTACTAGAAGAACGAGCCACTGCCTCTGAAAGATTGCAAATTACTTTAATCTGTATATGTGCGAGTGAGTGTTCTCCTGCTGCTACTTGCTGAGTAGTTTTTTTGGTTTTTTTTTTTCCTATCCAGTTTCATTATATTTTCAAAAATTGGAAATCATTTATTTTCAATGATACATTGTTTTGAAAGTTGGTTACATTGTTAAAGTTCTGACCCTTCGTGTGAATTTCAGCACTTTAATAACACTGAGTCTTGTCACAAATAATGATTTTTTTCCAGTATTTTGCATTTTTATCAATTTCTGGCAGGCATCGACACACAGTTGTTTTTGTTCTGAAGTGAAAGTATGTGAGACAAACTTTGCACATCCTTTTCTCTTCTTCCAAAGCTTCTGGAGAATTTCTCAAACACTCCAGTTAGAGAGGTCGCTTCATTTCGATCTGCGACACAACAGTGTGTACACACTACAGCCGCAGTTACTTTACTTAACTCTTTGCGTGCTCACATCCGTTGTTTACGATCGGTAGTTCGAGCTGCCACTTTAGTTACTGCGTTGGCATCACTTGTACGCCCGGAATAAAATTAGACTCGGAACTTTTTTGACAGTCGATGTACATTAATACTCGGTACCTCGTGGCACGGCCGGATAGACCGAAGGCTCCTCGACTTCCTTTCAAAGCGGGCACATTATTAAAGAAACATCCAGTGGAAAGCTGTTAGACACTGCCATAGGCAACCGAAGAAAGTGACATATAACGATAGTCGATATCACATTTCTGTGGGAAATTAGGTTGAGGGACTGACAGTGCAATAGTAGCACTGCACAAGTTTGTATAGTTGCAAGAGGGGAGCAGCATTTTTACATAGATATATCTCCAGTGCCCGAAGGCATCTCGAGAGAATTATTGAGTTACTAATATTGGTAAATTTATCTGGACGTGTCGTCCTCAAAGGCAGAGAACTCATTGAAGCATTCTGTGGTTGTTTTAATGTTTCAAGTATTTTTGTAAAGATGGTCTGTAGAATTTTAAGGCTAGTTGAAGCATGGAATAATGTAACTGAAACCTTCTAAAGTGCACGGATGTAAATCAGGAGACACACAAGCTTCTGTGAAGACGTCCATTAATATAGGGATCATCTCGGGTATGTCTGTCTACACATCTGCTCCTTCCGTGCGACCGGCTGAGGTGGTGCGGTGGTCACTGCACTCGACTCGTTCAGGGGGATGACGGTTCAGATCCCCGTCTAGCCATTTCTCGACATCGCTCCGTACAGTTGCCTGGGCGGTTCCTTTTTAAAGAGCACAGCCGATTGCCTTCCCCGCCCTTTTGTAATGTGAGCCCGCGCTTCGTCTCGAATGGTGGTCCTGTTGACACAGTGTTAAATTCTAATCTTCCTTCCCGTGTGTGATGCTGGATTAGCACCAAAAGAAGGCAAAGCAGGGGCAGAATATTCCTAATTGATAACTCAAATGTGTTGAGATAGAAGCTAATGATCTCGAAGATAAAGCAGATCGATGTGAGAAGTCAGAGCTTCATCAGCTATAACCCTTTTTAAATTTCTACTGATCAGTAAAAAATTCTTTCTTGCTTATGGATGAAAATCCTAGAATGAAAATGTGGATATACATAAATATATAATAATGTGACAGGATGTAGTTTTTACTAGTTGTGACAGATCTTTATAATACAGCATATTCAAAAACTGTTGGGAGTCTTAATGTCACTATAAAGACATTTGCACATGTAGTAAATAGCACGAGGGCTAGTCGAACCAGTGACTGTGTTATAAATAGGGAAAGGAAAGTTTTGCATTGACAGTAATTGCAAAATTGGGTACTGTACTGTCATATCTGAAAATCTGCAGTTTTTATGAAAATAGCAAAATGTGGCATTATGCCTGTTCCAGCGTAAAAGTGTCATAAATATAAGTGCAGCGAGTTAATAATATTCGTAATGATAGTTATTGAATGTTGAAATTAGATTTTTAGTTTTTCCCGAGGCTGAGAAAAATTATTTCTTGCATAAAGACTTCTGGCTCTAAACATCAAACAAAAATATTGTAGTTCCAACAAGTTCCATTCTGACAACAGTTTTACCTGTCACTGTCACATATCCTAGCAGGTTTGTACAACAAATTGTACTGCAGTTTTCAGGGATCCTTGAATATGCTTCAATTAAACCACACATTTTCGTAACACACAGTTGTAAATTCAGAATCCACCAAACAGGGCTTCACAAACACGTAGATGGTATCTGTCGGTTTACTTCTGTGGGCCATCCACAGCAAGAGATAAGTGATGTCACACAAACACCACAGTCGTCGCTTACAGTAGATGGAAGAATTTAAATCGTGCTCCACGAGCAGTACGATCGATAAATATACGGCTTTCGGGTCTGGTGCCGGATTGACTTTCGTATATCCCGGAACACGTCCTAGAGGCGACTGCTCGACACTGGCAGCCGGTGGCCGCGTGTTACGGCTGTCGGGCAACAACTGCTACTGTGACAGTGTGTACAGAGATCTTATTTAAAATCGGTGCGGGCACGATCGACTTGCTCGCAGAGGGACGAGTGTAGGGTGTCCGGAGCCCCCTACCGGGAGCCGAGCTCTGGCCTTCCGGGTGACAGGTGCAGGCACTAGCTGTCGCTGCGGCCGAGAGTCGAGCCAAAATTATCGACTAGGTGAATCCTCGGGTTTGTTGCCGAGTAACTGTAGTCGGAAATTCTCATTTCCTTGTATATCTAATGGCAGCAAGTGCAAGGCTCCAGGCTGCACTTAATTGGAATCCCAAATCCCTATTTATTAGGTTACCTGCTGAATGTTTGTCGCCTCCTTTATCAAATTCTCCCAGTGAGAGAAAACTGAGGATACAATCTTTGTGTGCTTATACATCGTGTTGTGTCCTATACTGAGAAAGTGCTCTTCTATTACGGACTTACGTGGTGACGCAGATGTGTACGACGGTGGACCTCGTCACACTGCTCTCACACTGTATGTCGCATCCGGTCAGTATACATCTCATTTCACACACTCTAGGAATCTCGTACGTGCCTCGTTTCCCGGTGCCGAGGTAATCCTTGCAGGAGCTAATACGTTCCGCAGTTTTGCCGAGGGACAAAAGACTTACGTGATGCCGTGTATAACGAGAACTCGGGAAGTATCACCAAAGTAAGGTGAAACAGCTGAGATGGTGGGTCCTCTGTTTCTTCATTTCAGTCACTCATCTGGATTTGTTTTGCTGGAATGTGTAATAAATTTGTCTTTAAAGATAACAGTCACGTAAGAAAACTGTCGTAAGGTGTCGGAGCTCACACGACAGTCTGTCAGTGTCGGACTTGACGCGTGCCCTGCGAATCGGCGTGCGCAGTACAGTCACATTGTGTAGGGTCGTGACCCTGCGAGCAGGAGATAACGCTGTGCCCAAGTGTTCTGTCTACTTTCCCTTCTACTGAAACACCTGGGAAGCGTGACGGATGCCATCCTTCTCCATCTTCAACTCGATTCTAAACTGAATAGTCAGATTTACCAAATTTAAATGTTAAAGAAATGCTGGTAACTTTTCAGTTCCACGAGGACACACCACACACACATTATGTACACAGACCAAAAGCAGGAAGATTTTAAAGAAGCCGACTGTCTTGCTTCCGCTTCAGAATTTTCTGTGTAATAGGAGGAGGAGGAGGAGGAGGAGGAAGAGAAGGGCGTTAGTGTTTAATGTCCCGTCGACAATGAGCTCATTAGAGATGGAGCAAGAGGTCGGAGTCGGGAAGGACGGAGAAGGAAATCGACCGTGCCCTTTCAGAGGAACCGTCCCGGCATTTGCCTTAAGGGATTTAGGGAAATCGTGGAAAACCTAAATCTGGATGGCCGGACACAGGTTTGAACCGTCGTCCTCCCGAATGCTAGTCCAGTGCACTAACCACTGCGCTTCCTCACTCGGTCACTGTCTGTAATAGTTGACCACCACCGGAGACAGGAGTTTCCCCGTCGGTGACCCCATCTACTTGTTCTCAAAGTACTCGTGTTAAATCTGCAATAGCAGAGCATTACCTCAGTACTAGACACAGAATGATGTTCGGGAAGGCAAAGAGTATGTACTCGTATTTGTATTTCTTGGGCAGTGTGATCAAGCAGACAATACACTGTTGCACAACAGGTAACCTAATAGGGATTCAAGATTCCAATTAAGAATGGTGCCCCTATAGTGTGCTGGCTGTTGTTGTTGTTGTTGTTATTGTTGTTGTTATATCCCCTCGGCACCTGCCGGGCGACATCCCTCAACGCGTCACGGTGCTACCAGCAGTCTACCACACAGGCGCGGCTACTCTGCAACGGATATGTCGAACAGAACGATGTAGCTCGGATCCCAGTAGGGCCTACAGACACGTTATCATCCTGTGACTACGAGTAGCTCGACAGTGTGAGCGCGACTTTCAAACGAGGCCTCCGTAACGAACTGTTGGGATGTCGGCATTGGCAGTTGCTGCGTGCCAGCCGTAACAAACAGCCACCGCCTGCCACGATTGTTCTAGGCCGTAAAACTTCTTCGGCAGTGTGACAAGAACAATGTTCAATGTAGAGGCCTCTCTCCTTTGGCTTGTAGGTAACTTATGCTGTATTATAAATTGCAATGTAGTATTGTGGGTATTAAAGTAGGAAAGGGAGTCTCGTGAAGATGAAATATTATTAATTTATTTGTATTTTATTATATATGATATTATAAGGGAGACCAAGAGGTTCAGAGGGATGTAGGCTGCAGTAGGTACTGGGAGATGAAGAAGCTTGCACAGTATAGAGCAGCGTGGAGAGCTGTATCAAACCAGTCTCAGGACTGAAGACCACAACAACAACAACAACAATATATGATATAAATGAAAAAGCAGGGTCTTTTCCTAAAATTAGTGTTGGTTTCGAACCTTGTTGCTTTTACATTAATCTGTTGTGTAAGGTCCAAATAACAGTAATTTAGTTGTAGACATTTTGTTAATTTTTGACATTTTCATTCTCTTACCAATGTGAAACTGGGCTCATTCAACATTCCTAAGTATGATCTTCCATAACAGTAATTTAGTTATAGACATTTTGTTAATTTTTGACATTTTCATTCTCTTACCAATGTGAAACTGGGCTCATTTAACATTCCTAAGTATTATCTTCCATAACAGTAATTTAGCAATAGACATTTTGTTAATTTTTGACATTTTCATTCTCTTACCAGTGTGAAACTGGGCTCATTCAACATTCCTAAATATGATCTTCCATATTGGATTGTAAGGCAAGTAGTTTGTGAATGATTTCATTAATTAGTTCTTGAACATTCAGTGTTGGCCACAAGTATGTATTAAGTAATATTCACCATCCCATGCTGCATTTTATTTACAAAGTCAGAACCGTTGGTGATGAATTCACACATTTATATGTGTTGCAGTAGTCAATGTAAGTAGTTCATATCAAGCATTGCTAAAAGCTGTTAACATAAACAGAGAAATTTGAGTTTATCTTTCTCTCCTGATGCTGAATTCAAATCTAGATCAAACTTCTCTGGTCTACATTTTCCATTTACATTCTAAACCACTGAAGTGAAATATCTTCTTATAACATGCTGAATTAATTATTTATGTACCGTTGACTGAACTGTTTTGTCCATCTCTGTGTGTTTGTCTTGGCATTTCAGGTCTATTCAACCTTCTGATGGGAATGACAGTGCTTCATTTGAAGAAAGTAATCACCAAGATGTGGCACCTGATGATGTGGTTGTGGAGCAAGAGAAGCCAACACCCTTCATCAGTTGTAATGTTCCGACACAAGGAATTGTCTCACCAGAGGACAATTCCATCTGCAGTGCAGACAATACGAGCACTGCAGACAATAACATTTCCGTCTTCACCTGCAGTTCGTGCCTACAGAGTTTTTCGTCAAAATACAGCCTCGTAATGCACGTGTTCCTCCACGTCGACGGTGTGGAGCCGCCGTCACACGTGTGTAGATACTGTGGAGAAGTGTTTCTCACTCGTCGCGGCCTGAATAAGCATTTGAGGACGAAAGACGGTGACGAGACTGTGAGTGCACACACGTTTTCTGACACTAGAAAAAAGGTATGTAGCTCTAGTGATATGTGCAAAGATGTATTCACTTCAAAAGATCACACACCCATCGGTTTCAGTGCAGTCACAGATAACAAGTCACACGACACTGATCCTATATCACAGAGACACCGTTGTCAATCCGATGACTGCTCTCTTTGTCAAAAAAAATCTAAATCAGTTTCTACATCACGTGCACCTACAAAGCGATACAAATGTAACGTATGTAGCCAATCCTTCGCTTTTGCGTGTTATCTCGAGAAACGTGGTATCATGGACTCCGGGGTGAAGCCACACAAATGTGAAGTTTGTGGAAAATTGTTTGCTAGAGTTTACGATCTTAAGGTCCATTTATTAGTTCATTCTGGGTTGAAGTCACTGAAGTGTGACGTTTGTGATAAGTTGTTTGCTACAGTCGAGGAACTCAAATCCCATTCAGTACAGCACTGTGGGCTAGAATCACACAGATGTGAGATCTGTGGCAAATCGTTCGCTTCACTCGTTTCTCTCAAATCCCACGTCGTAGTGCACTCCATTGTGAAGTCTCGCAAATGTGACGACTGTGGCAAACTGTTCGCCAGAGTCGGTAAGTTCGAACTCCACCTGTCGGTGCATTCCGGGTCGAAGTCGCTCACGTGCAGTGTGTGTAGTAAAGTGTTTAAGAGTGCTCTTCATCTCGAGAGGCACATGGGAGTGCACTCTTCACTGGACGTGTAACTTTACATACTAAAAGGTGTCAATAGTAGTTTGGTGTACAATTAATTTTTCCATTTGTTCCTTGTTGGAATACCTTTACAGTATTTGTAATATCTGTGTGTGTGTGAATCTACCTGTCATTTCAATAATAAATATATTCAGTTCTTTCGGTAGTTACTGAAACTCCCCCTGTGACTCCTGCAGAGTATTAGTTTGAAATGGCTGTTGACGTACGCACGAAGACAGACTGTAGTACTGCCCGCTTTCACCCGACGGTATCGCCACTCGCCACTAGTGGCACACTGCAGTGGCACTCGTTCCGGCTCGTGTGCACGCTGGTGGGCACGGAAGCAGCAGAGTGCGGGCGCTGTCGGAAAGTGTACTTCTCCCGAGGGAGGTAGTGACTGCTCGAGAGAGTCTCGTGAGGTCGGTAGCCACGTGTGTGGCGAAACGCAGAGTCACAGGTCCCTATTTTGTCGGGTATCGGAGTTCGGAGACGACAGGGACCGTGCCGAAAAACGGAAGAATACTGGGTGTCCGGCAACTTCGCACAAACTGAGGCCGGGCTCGTCGGTGAACCCGATAGGGGAGCATGGGCGAATCGCGTCAGTTTGACAAAATAGAGAAAGCGACAGGTCTTTCACGGGGACCCGTTCCCACCGTCATCCCTGAGGATTTGAAGATGCGGTAGGTGTGTGCACAGTGGGTGCTCCACTCCGACAACATTGCGCAGAAACGGAAGCGCGTGTAGATATGTCGACAGTCGGTGCGACAGTACCGCGCGAGTCCGGTGGAGTTCTTCCGAGTGTCCGGTCACCGTCGACGAGTCAGTTTTTCTTCGAGACTCCGGAAAAGAAAAGCCCGTCTGTGGAGAGGTAGCGAACCGGGAGCACTCGTCCCGAGAAGTCGCGCGTGTGACTGTTTGCACAGAAACGAGGGGTGACTGTATTCTGGTATCGGGAAGGGAGACTGCAGGTGGATCGGCTCCCTCCCAGTACGGCCCTGAACTGTGACTGGCACTGTAGTTTACTACAGCGACTCCACCGACGCCTCCGACAGTGCCGACACGGTAAAAGGGGCTCCGACACGACACTGCGTGGCCACGTGCCGGTCGCTAGACCGTCGTCACTGTGCGTAAGCTGAGTGTTACTGTGGTGCCGCATACTCCGCATTTGCCAGATCCGGTTCCTAGAAACTTTGCCCTATTCGGTGTGACGAAACGGGTCGCACCGAGTGAGGAGTTCGCCACCGGTGACGAACTTCGTGCAGTTGTCTGCCGGTGGTGCCGGGATTCGTCAGAAGAATTGTTTGCTACGCAATTGAGGAACCTGCCAGAACGGAGGCAAAAGTGTATAGACACTGGTGGGGAATACCTGTATTACAATCTGTATTTCTTTTGTCAGTAAATGATTCGTGTGAACACAAACAGTTGTAGTGTCAATCAGTTTTGGATGCATCGAGTACATGTTTTTATTATGAAGCTTTAATTTTATTTGCATTGCTTTGTGTGCAATAATAAGAAGATAATAGAATAATGCTAATCGTGAATATTTCAGCTCGTCTAATCATCTAGGAGAGGGATGTGTTTGTACAGGGGGTGAGTTACACTGAAGCATTTACTAAGTCAAGAAAAACAACTACCGCCCAAAATAAGTTCCGGGAATTTCTCCTCCTGCTCTCAGTAAATAAAATATTTTTGTTTTATTCCATAAATTACATAAATAACTGTATATTAATTCACGGCAAAGCTCTTCAGCTTTGAATATTGTCTGGTCAAATAATGTGTTTGTATTATATAAATTTTGTAATTAGTTTAAGTTTGCTCAGTAATGTTTGATGAGTTGATTTGTAGACATACTTTATTTAAATTCATATGTATTCAGTGCCGCATGTGTCGCAGATACAATGAAACAAGTTGAATGATACTTAAATATATACTGAAGAAATTGTGTTAAGTTTATTTTCTTAAGTAAGTTACATTCATTGTAATCTTTAAAGATGTTGAATATTTTGAAGATATTTTTGAAACTATTACCTTCTTGTTAATACTCATGTCAAGCTGTAAATGTTACCTGTGAAATATACTATGTATTTATGTGTCAGCAGTTTCATTTCCCAAAATGTGACTGACTTAAGTGATAATTTTCTAATGAGTCAATTTCTTTATACATATTTATGAATACTGTGTGCATTACATGAGGGAAATAAGGATTCGACCACACGAAGTCACACTTATAAAAGCAGTAAAGTTCAGAATCTCGTGGCTCAGCTTTCCTCGGCCTCATTTGAAATACGTACACATATATTGGGGGAGCATTTTCACAAAGTGTGACACAAACTCTCTGCGAGTAATATGAAATTAAGGAGGTCAAACATTTAAATTTTTGTTCTCGTGAATTGGAGTACGTCATGTGTATCTTAAGTACCTACTCTGTAGTTGAGCAGGTATGTGTCTCAGATTGTTCCTGACATCTATATTACCATATACAAAACAGTCAATGATTTCGGTAATGTACAGTTAATGTAATGAAGAATAGGAAAATGATCTGGCATATCATAAGTTAGTGAAATTTATTTGCACTTTCAAATGGAGATAATGTTGTACAATTACTGTAACAATTGACAAATGCTGTGAGAATAACACAATCTTCTGCATATTTTTAGTTTTACCTTACTAACACAATAAGTACACAATTCTATTGACAAATTAATTTACTTCCAAGGAAAGCTTTTGTATTGCTGCATTACAAAAATGAAATAAAAAATAAACTAAATGCAACATTGGCAAAAACTTAGGTTCAAAACGGTGCACTAATTCAACTTAATTATTCAAACTGGATTTTTTAGCACAGGAAGACGATGACTACATATGAATTACTTCAACTGGTTGAACTCGGACAGGTTCTCAGTTTATAAGCATCCACATCTGCTTCGTGCAATGCCTGGATAATTTTGATCTACACACATATTTTACATTGCTTTGTAACCATTTATCATCGTCTCATATCCTCTGAAGGTATGACAGTATGACTTCGTCAGCTGTTTGTTGCAAGTTGAAGTAATGCCGTGACGTCTCCAATAATATTTAAACAAAATTATGTACTTTTTTCTTTCTGGTGGCTTGTGGTGCAACAGTGGTGTCAGTAGCCCTCCAGCTACATCCATCAGATTGCTTCTTCGCGCAGCACATTTCTTGATTGAGGAATTATTTTTTTAATATGAGACTTATTTTGCTGAATGTACAGAGAATTACTTTCTACCTGCACAAATTCAGGTGTAATGTTATATTCGTGTAGTGTTGTTATTTTCTACAGCTAATGCAACACGTTTGACGCGATCTGTTCCAGCTAAGAAAGCATTTCGCTAGGCGCCCTTTTAACGTGAGAAATGGTAATAGATTTTCCCTGTCATTTCAGTTTCCTCAGGAAACGAGAGTTGGATACAGGTTACAAAGGGCTTTGAAGTACGAAGGAACTTCATTTAGATAGCCTGAGCAACAGCTGCCAGCAATAAGACATTAATCTTTAGTTCTTATCTAGTTTACCTTTTGATGTGTAGAGGTCCTTCCTTAGTCTTAGAAAATTGTTGAGACACTTACAGGATTGCACAATTATTGCAGAACTGGCTGTGTCTTATAATACTGGTTTTGTCAGAACCTGCAAACTGAAGAAAGATTACAAAAGTGTGTTCACTGTCCAAGTCTCTCTGCTCAGTCTGTAACTGAACACTCATTCATCAGAAAGCTGTGGTTGTTCAACGGGATATGGTTTCGATAAATGTTCACACGGGACAAATGCTTTTGACCGACAGTAAACACATATGGTACATTCAGTTTTATTCCTCTTTGTGGTGCCTTCTGTGGTATATTTAAAACTTTGCTGTGGCACTATGTCTCTTATCTGAAGAATTGTTTCCAGACTGGTTGACTATTAATTAAGCAGTTTGACCGTGCTCGGTTTCGTATAATGAGAGCATACACCCCATCAAATTCTTATAGCATATTAGTGAAATTCAGTTTAAGAACAGCTGCTGACAATGCGTTTCATTGTTACTAATGAGAGAATTTCTGTTCAGTGAATATTGTTTCATGTTACGCAGAGTTAAGCGTAGTAATATATTTCTTTAGTTAGGGTTCATTCGGCAAATGAATTTTATTCACTTAAGTCATTGAGAGACTCTGTGCCTAAGATATAAACCACACAAAATACACTGATGGAAAAAAGGATCAAAACACCACGAAGTTGTTGTGCAATGTAAACAAAAGTGGGTAGACGTGTATCTACATCTGTAAGATGATGCCTGTTCACATTTTGAGCAAGTTGCACAACAGTGCCACTACGAGGATGCAAATCGGGTTTACTTTAAATACATACCGTAACAGTCTCGAGCGTCAGTTACATTCGAGACCGGACTCGGCGAGTCGACGTTCGTCGAGAATGTCCGTAAAGGGACAAAGGTGTCAGTGTCTGCACCTCAGTGACTCTGTCGAGTTCACGTAATAGGGCAGCCGGATGTACCTCCTTCAATATTGCGGGAAGACTCGGCAGGAATGTAGCCACTTTACACGACTGCCGGTAGTGGTTGTCACGAGAAGGTACAATCTCGAGAATACGGGACTCGGGACAGCTGCACGGTACGACCGTAGTGTTCGGCACTAGCTCTGGTGCATCGTACTGCATCCACAGTGTCTCAGTGAACTGTTACAAATCGCTTACTTCGAGGACAGCTGCGAGCCGGGCGCCTTACGGCGTGCATTCCGGTGACCCCGAACCGCCGCCATTTGCGACTTCAGTGGTTTTGAGCGAGAGCTCGCTGGAGGGCACGGTGGAGGTGTATTGTGCTTTGTCATTAAAGTTGGTTACGCCTCAGTGCCAGTGACGGCCACGTTTTGGTTAGGGCGAAGCCAGTGAGGGCTTGCAACCGACCTCTCTGCATGCTACATACACTAGACCTATAACTGGAGTTGTGGTCCGGGGTGTGCTTTTGTATGACAGCAGGAGCATTCGTATCACTATTTCGTGCACCCCGACTGCAAATTTGTCTGTCAGTCTGGTGATTCGACCTGTTGTGCTGCCAACCACAAACGACATTCCGTGGGGTGTTTTCCGGCAGGATAATGCTTGCCCATGTACCGCCGTCATAACCCGACACGCTCTACAGTGTGTCGATATGTTGCCTCGGCCTGCTCGATTGCCAGATTTGTCTCCACTCGTGCACGTACGGGACACGATCTGATAACAGCTCTGGTGTCGTCCACAACTGGCATTAACCATCCCTGTATTGACCGAGAGAGAGTGACAGGCACGGAACTGCATCTCACTGACTGATACGTGGTACCAGTAAAACACGATGTGGTACCAGTAAAACATGATGTGTGCACATTTGCATGTATGCATTCAACATTGTGGCAGTTGTACCAATTAGTAATGTACAAGCTTTCCACATTTGCAGTGGCTTATCTCGTGATTTCATTTATCTGTGATCTCACTGTGTAATCATTAAAGACAAAATGTACTTCTGAAATGTCATTACTCTAGCATTAGGGGTATGTCTCAACGAACCCACAGGGATGGTCTGAGCCCAGGAGGAGGGGTATTCCAACACAGTTAAAATGTACCCCAGGGATGTATAAGTAAGTTATTTCCACAGTGATAGAACAATACGTGCAGGGAAAGTTCTTTTCCATTAGAGTTGGATAATATGATGTGACCTTACAAAAGAGATCTTGTAAACTAAACTAAACTAAACTGGAGTGAGGAAGAAAATGATAAGGCCATGAACACATTTAAAGATAACATGTCTGTTAGAAGGGTTCTGTTGTATATAGGATGAATTATTTTGCTATATTTTACAGATTAATAAAAGTACTGTGCTCGATATGAACTTATTATTAATCACACGCAAGCACCACCGAGTTGTTATCGTCCCAAGCGTACATTCCTGCGAGATTTCAGTGCAAATGTAGAATGTAGGTGAGAAGGAGGAATATATGTAAACACAGCTCTGTATCAACAGACAAAGTTAACTATTTTCTACAAAAAATCCCAGTGTCGTCAAGTGAGCATTGAGCTGCCAGTATGAGATAAATGACAGCTATTTATTATAACTGAGGAAGCAGCAGCAGCATTTTTTGTAGTAGCAGCTGTCTTTCAAATAAAATGGGTCTCACTTAGCCACTGTGAGCACGAATAGGATTAAGCAATTGCTAATAGAGAGTTGTCCAACACATTAAGTTTCTACGGTGAGCTGCTTTTGTGTTAATACCTCGACTGTTTTCACATTCGTGCGGGCTCTTCGTATCGATGATATCTGCAGAACATACTCGTAACTCATAAATGGGGAATGTGTTCCTTCTGTATATGCCTAAACATAATGATTTCCTCCAACATAACCGTGAGTTTTGAAACTGCATCCAGAGATTGTAAATTAATGCATCATATTCATAACTTTCCCTTTCTTTGCGTTTATTTTCAAGTACTATAAACTATCAAATTTTTTCACTGTTGTACACAAAGACGACAAAAGTCATGGGATACCTCCTAATATTGTTAATTAATTGAAACCCTCAGCTGCCGACAGGTGTACGATATACCTCGATGTGGACACCGGAACTCGAACCCGGGATCTCCTCCTTACACGGCAGACGCTCTATCCACCTGAGCCACCGAGGAAACTGAAGAGCGCAGTTGCACGGTCATCAATGGTATCTGTTCTTTTGAGAACAGTTACTATCTTCATATATCCTAATATTGTGTCGGATCACGATTTGCACAGCGTAGTGCAGCAGCTCGACACGGCACGGACTTGACGAGTCGTCGGAAGTCCCCTGCAGAAATACGTAGCCCTGCTGCTCCTATAGCCGTCCGTAATTGCGAAAGTGTTGCCGGTGCAGAATTTTGGGCACAAACTGACCTCTCGATTATGTCCCATAAATGTTCGATGGGATTCGTGTCGTACGATCTGGCTGGCAAAACCGTTCACTCGAATTGCAGCCTGGCAATGTGTAAGATTTTCATGTGTAAAAATTGTGGTCACATGATATTGTCATCATTGTTTGGGAACGTGAAGTTCACGGACGGCTGCAAATGGTCTCTAAATAACCAAATGTAACCATTTCCAGTCACTGACCAATTCAGCTGGACCAGTGGACCCTGTCCATTCCATGTAAACACAGCCCACACCACCCCAGGTTGCACAGTGCCTTGTTACCAGCTTGGGTCTGTGACTTCACAGGGTCTGCACCACACTCAATCCCCACCGTCAGCTCTTACCGTCTGAAATCGGGACTCGTCTGACCGGGCCAGGTTTCCAGATCGTCCGGGGTCCGACCGATACGGTCACGAGCCGGGAGAAGCTCTGTAGGCAGTGTTGTGCCGTTAGCAGAGGCATTCGCGTCGGTCGTCTGGTGCCGTATCCCGTTAATGCCAAACTCTGCCGCACGGAATATTGAATTCGCTAATGATTTCAAAACTGGAATGTCCCGAGTGTCTTGCTCCGGCTGCCGTTCCCCATTTGGAGACTGTTAATTCCTGTCTTGTGGTCATAGTCGTGTCTTTTCAAATGAATCACTCGAGTACAAATAACAGCTTGACCAATGCACCGTCTTTTTGTACCTATTGTACACAATACTGCTGCACCGTCACAGCTATTACGCGATTGCAGATTTCTGCAGTATGTTTGTTACGTTATGGCAAGCTGTTTTGGGAGCCTGCAGTATAGCAGCGTTCGGTGGAGGCCGGCACGTTAGCTGCCGTATGCATCGTAGCCCCACCTGTCGCTAAAGTGGACCGTGAGAATGCTCACTGTGGCACGTACTAAAATCACTTATTCACCTCACCTGAAAAACTAAATAACTACATTAAATATTAACTGTTTTATTCCAAATTTGGTACATGACATTTTGTTATTCGGGTGAGCTTTGTGTCAAAATTTGATACCTGTAACAGTTACAGAGATATAAAAAAATCTATTAAATAAAGTACTTAACCGACACTTAAAAGCATAAATTCAGATAGTAATAATAACAGTTTGTATTTCTTATGTTATTTGGAAACAGTAATAGCACTCTTAGTGTGCTGCTTTATTTTATAAAGATTTTCAATTCTAAACGTTTCAAATTTTTCATTCGTAATGGAGATAACAGTTTAAAAGTTAATATTTATATTTTGCGTAAAGGTGAGAGTAAAAGAGTGAATGTGATTGTATATGTGGGACATACGTCAAATTTCAATTCTATATTGCATTACACTTTACATAACTAGCAAGTGTTACACCACCCGTATGTCATGAAAAACCTACGAATCCCCCTAACTGGTGGATGACGTATGCCTATGAGCGTTTGCTTTTCTAATAAGGCAGCCAGAAAGGTAGTAAGAGGATGATCAGTTCTAAAGTATATTTCAAGCATAGTTTTCTCATAATTTTCGTTTCATTTGATTCGGTGGAACTTTTTGTTAATACTTGCAGCATGAAATGACGTAGATGCATCTGCGAATGTCGATTGAAGTAAAGCAGTTTGAGTGTGAATATGATCATGAAGGAGGTCATGTTAGACATGTCTGAAAAAATTATTTGTAAGATGAAGAAATGACTGTTATATCACATTCAGTTTATATTGCGTTCAAGCAAATGCAGTTACGGACAGTTCCGTGAAGTTAGGAAGATATTGGAGTGTTTGTTGTAGAGAAAACTGCATGTGAAACTGTCGGCCTTGGTAAAGAATTCTGTGTGGCGTGTATCTTCTTTTGAAGAATCCACTGAAAAGGACCGAGTGTGAAACTCATTTCGTAGTAGAGTATTGATTGACTGTATTAATTACCAAGGGCGTACCTAGGATCTGAACGGAGGGGGGGGGGGGGGGGTAGGAAGGTCATACTAGTCTCAGGAAACAAGGACTCGAGACAACATACAGCACTTCTTATTAAATAAAACAGTAAACTAGTGAAAAACTGCTTTCAATAAACATTTTAAATATAAGAATGTACTTCTTTAAAAATACAACTTTTTAATTCAGTAATAATCTTCTCGGATTTGCCGACAATAATGTGTCGAAGACGAAAAAATTACTTCCGGATCTGCACAAACGAGTTCGAATATCTTCTGCGGGAGGGGGGGGGCAGCTGCCATAACTAAAAGACAATAAAAAACATTAGTATCGATAAGCGGACATTTTCAATGAACGAAAGAAGCATCCATTTTTGCCCATTAGTAATAGAGATTTACAGGTTTATTTTGTTACCTGAGTTGCGCGGACTTTGCAATCATCAGTATGGACAATGGTTTTCTACAATGCTGCTTTTAACATCATCTACATTGTACCAACAAATGCAGAGCAACAGGTGGTGAACGAATACTATACTGAGGTAGGTGGACATTATTTTTGCACTTGCTTCACAGTGCTATCGAACATTGAAAACCCGCGCCGCCACATTTCCACCATCTGTATATGTGCATATCACAGCCCCATGGCTTTCATCACTTCAGTGGATATTGGCTCAAACAAATTAAGATATGAAACTCCAAAAATTAAATATTTGTTTACATGTGGTTACAGGAGAGCTTCTGTTAAGTTTGGAAGGTAGGAGACGAGGTACTGGCAGAAGTAAAGCTGTGAGGACGGGTCGTGAGTCGTGCTCGGGTAGCCCAGACAGTAGAGCACTTGCCCGCGAAAGGCAAAGGTCTCGAGTTCGAGTCTAGGTTCGGCACACAGTTTTAATCTGACAGGAAGTTTCATATCAGCGCACACTCCGCTGCAGAGTGAAAATCTCATTCTGTATACATATCTTGTTTTTGTTTGTGTGTGTATCGACCTGCCAGCGTTTTTGTTTGGTAAGTCACATCATCTTTGTTTTTAGATGTATCTAGTTTTTTAAAATTTAAATATATTAAGTCAGTAGTTGGTGGTTTTGCTATAAAATCATTATTTTATAAGATTCTTAGTAAATACATTTCTTTCAAAAATTGTGCTAATAACATTACGATATGTGGTAAATGAAGAAATAAGGACAGCTATGGTGTTTTCCATTTGACAGTGTAATATTAACTTCTGTTGCCTATTACGATCTTCTGCAGCTGACAT
This sequence comes from Schistocerca piceifrons, assembly GCF_021461385.2. Lineage (NCBI taxonomy): Eukaryota > Metazoa > Arthropoda > Insecta > Orthoptera > Acrididae > Schistocerca > Schistocerca piceifrons. The sequence continues at coordinate 10,438,772 of NC_060148.1, read as the reverse complement.
TGCAGTAGAACCAAATGGGTGATAGTGTGTCCTCAGAGGACAGAATTAGAAGAATGGACAATTTCTTTGCTACCTGAAATGTGTTTAGTAACAGTCAGGCAGGTGTTTCATTTATTTGTATATACATATTTGTAGAGTGGTGCTGTTCCAAGAGATGAGCTTGTTGTGATCCTGTAGCAATTCTAGCAGCTGGTATCATCAGATGGTGCATAGATTTCAATTTTGGATACCGTTGCTGGCTTTTCTTGTTTTGAGAATGAGAACCTGCCAGCTTCATACTCATTGTTTACATATTAATTACGAAAAATACCTAACAATAAGCTCCCTCAATGGTAAACAAGATAGTCCTAGGATTGGAAAAGAGAGATGAGCACTCCATAGGCAACAGGACCCTTCCATCAGCAGCTGTACTCCCTTAATACACTGCCCTCCATGTGTACGTTCTTGCGCACTTATTTTGGAATGTGGAGAGATTAGTTCCGGTCCATTGAAGAGGACGAGTATGACTCTCACAAAAACGGAAGGGATTACAATGCCTGTGACATCATGTCACTTCTGCTTTCACAGAAGTGCAGCCCTGCGAGTTTATGAATGCTGGCCCCCCAATCCCAATCACCCCCGCTCTCTCCTCAGATAAAGATTTGCCTCATTCATTTAAAAGCAACAGAAAATAGTGATTATGGTGGAACAGAGTACCATATTTGCTTGTTTATTTGCACATTCATCCAGGATTATCCCACAGCGATGTAGGATTTGTCATCATAATAAAATGAAAATAAATTGCGCCTTTAGACATACAAGTAGAATATTTAAATTTATGAAGTGATCAAAAAGTCCGGGAAATTTATAATTTCGCGAGCTTTATACGTCCAATTAAAAAAAAAATTATCTTGTTGGTACATATGTTCATGACATACGTTTGCATTTTCAATAGTTTTGAATATTTTGTTTATTGTTGACAATCGAGAAGGTTACAGGTGTTTTCGAGTGCTAGGCAAATAGTTTCTTATGAAGAAGATGGCTCAAATAATGTGCATTAAATTTTGCTTGAAAAATGGAATACAATTAAGCACCACATTCGAAATGCTGACTGTGGCTTTTGGCGAATCTGTTATCAGTTAGAAAAGAGTTTATACGAGTGGTATAAACGTTTCAAAGAGGTTCGAGTATACACGTTGAAGACGACTACTGCCGGGCACATTAATTACCGATGACATTGTGTGAGAAATAAATGATTATGGAAAATTGATGAAGCACCATCAGAGAGGTTGCCACTGATGTCGGCATATCCTCCGACTCGGACCAAGCAATTGTTCCACAATTGTTGAATTTTGAACAGAGACAATGTCGCGTACACATCGCTCAGGAATTGCTGAATGAAGTCAACAACGATCGGCAAATTTTAGAGAATATAATATGGGTGACGAGACATGCGAATACAAGTGTGATGTCAAAAGCAAAACCCATCCGCCCCAATGGAAACATGCTGAAGATCCAACACCGAAAACAATTTGAGAAATTCGATCACATTCGAAGGTCCTCATCACTGTTTTCGGTAATTTCCAAGAATGATTGCGTATCGAAATCGCGGGGTCCAAACGATATATATATATATACGATCGCAAACTATATATATATATATATATATATATATATATATATATATATATATATATATAGTTTGCGATCGTAAATCGATCATGCGACTCTGGTGGCGAGTGTCATGATCAATTATTTGTGATCGTCATTTTTATGTGTTTTCCTTCGTTTCCTTAGTTGCTGTAAATTACGTACGTCCGCGGCGAATTATTTGTGAGTTGCTATGGAATCCCAGACGATTTATGTCGTTACTGAGTGGGATGTCTGGTGTTCTTGACGTTTCTTCGGCTGATTCTCTTACATGGAAAAATGCAGTTCCATGTTTATTCAGTGTAGAAAATTGTTCAACTTTTTGACCGAACAAGGAAGGGAGGGACTGTGTATACTGTGGTGGTGCAAAGCGTCTAAAACTACGCAAGAACAGTTTTGAAGCTGAAATACCGTTTACAATTTCAGCGCGGAAAACGAATGAGTATCAGGAAGAATACATGGTTCCACTCTACCAAATTATCCATCCAGACCACTGCAATTGGCTTTCACATGATGACAACACTGACAACGAGTAAGGTAAGTCTTCTCCTTTGCAATTACAAGTGTTTTATTTACGCTCTTCTTTTGTCGTTGCTGTAAACATACTCATAACGCCCGCCACCGGAGTCGCATGATCGATTCACAATCGCACGTTCGATAGGTATCGTTTGGACTCCGTGACTTCGATAGGCAATTATTCTTGGAATTTACCCCGTTTTCTTCGATTATATCGAATGTTCACTGTTGAACAGTTGCAAACGTAGACAACAAAAGCCGAACGCATTGTGAAGTAAGGCAAATTTTCAATAGAAGCATAATATTATTCGTTAGAGTTGCAATGATGTAGAGAAGAAAAGGAGTGATTTTACTTACATCAAGGGTATAGTGAAGCAGGGGATACCAACCGTCGGCTTTGACCAATGACGTCAGAATTGGCTGGAGAGCATTTATTACAGAGATGAAAGAGGTGACAAGATGTTCAGAAACAAAGGACTACGAGGGTCGAAAAATATAGTTGACATGTATTAAGGCAAGTAATATTTTCATGTTAAGGATATCGCGTGTTTGTATCGTATTATTTCTGTGGAAAATGAAGGGGAAGAAATGGATGAAAATATTGGAGAATACCTCATGTCACATATACAGGGTGAAGCGAAATTCGCGCACTCGGGCCTCGCAGCGCGACTCCGTACATGCCAGCAATAAAAAAAAATGTCTCTCACAAAATTTCGTCCGGTGAGTACATCCAACAGAAAAAGGACGTTAAAGAGTGGCAATCTGGCAACACTATAACCACATGTATGGTAATTACCTCTGTCAGCACATATTACTTGTGCTATACAGTTGGTGCAGTGGATAGAGTTTTGGGTTAGCACTTACATACTACAATCGTAGAAATGGAAGATTGGTCAGCTTTCAAAGCAGCCCTTTCCGCTTCGTAGATGTGAATTTATTCACACCACTTCATTTACTAGATTCGCAAAAACCTGTTTTCTTGGTATCCTCCTCCAATGGTACCATAAATTTGTACCAAGTATTATTCTTGCCTCGTTTAGGTCCATTACATTTCATTAGGGCCTTACGTTACCAGTAGGGCTAGTAACGGGCCTTGCGAATATTATGAATGGTTCCAACAAGAACAGGAAGCCAACGACGACTTCGTGGACACCATAATATGGCCGGACGAAGCAGCATTCACTCTTGAGCGTGTCTTCAATACGCACAGTGCCTACCATTGTTGTGAAGTTAACCTGTACGTCACCTGTGACCGTGGATATCAAGTTCACTTTGTTATCGACATCTGGGCCGGAATTTTGGGCAACATGTGTTTGGGCCCCTACATAATGCCTGACCAATTGACTGCACGAAGGTATCGTGCATTCCTCTCAAAATACTCGAATTTGCCTGATGCGCTGGAAGGTGTTCCACTACATGTTTGCACACTGGACTCGCATTCGGTAGGACGACGGTTCAATCCCGTCTCCAGCCATTTTGATTTAGGTTTTCCGTGATTTCCCTAAATCGTTTCAGGCAAATGCCGGGATTGTTCCTTTGAAAGGGCACGGCCGATTTCCTTCCCCATCCTTCCCTAACATGAGCTTGCGCTCCGTCTCTAATGACCTCGTTGTCGACGGGACGTTAAAACAACACTAACCTAACCTAAACACTACGTGTTTGGCAGAGGATATGGTTCCAGCATGATGATACACCTCCACACTCCGGAATTAATGTGCTACAGTATTTGGACAGAACATTTCCAGGGATATGGCTCGGACGTGGAGGTTAAGTTGTACGGCCACCGCATTCACCTGACCTAAATCCCCTGGATTTCTTCCTACGGGGTCACCTAAAGGAGCACGTGTACTTTACTCTGCCGACGAATATGGAAGAATTGGTAGTGCGTGCTCATGCTGCTCTTTTTACTGTGGATGCAGATTTTCTGCAAAGGGTCCGGAGCTGTATGATACGGCGGGTTGCGCAGCGTTTGGACGTACATGGAGGTCGCTTTGAGCATCTGTTCTGTGGATAACGTATTCTGTAGTGAAGGTCATGCGGTCATTAATTTGGACATTATTACTGTCACTGGTTGCTAATGTCCGACATCCGAGTGCTCATATTACGTGTAGTATAAATGTTAAGTAGATGTTGTGTTATTGTATTGTGCTATCATCTTTAGCATTTTGTAATTATTCTGTCCTATGACAGGTCATTTGTTTCAGCTGTCTATTTCTTATTTGTCTAACCATGTATTTGTTACGTTCAGTGTTACAAAATGTTGTAAATTTAGGGTACATGTGACCTAAGAAACGGTGTACGTTACAGTATGAAATGTCAGAATGAAATAAGCAAATTCAAAAAATGCGCCCCAACCCAGGGTTGCATGCTAACCCAAACTCTATCCATTTCACCAATTGTACAGCACGATTAACATATGCTGTTAGATGTGTTTACAGTGTTGCCAGATTGCCACTCTTTAACGTGTGTTTTCTGCCGGAAGTAATCGCCGGACCCAATTTGGTGACAGACATTTTTTTATTGCTTGTGTGCAAGGAGTCGTACTGCGAAGCCCGAGTGCGCGAAATTCGCTTCACACTATATATGGGTCGTATCTCGAACCTCATTCGAACTGTATTGGTTAACTGCAATACTGTATACAAGTTTCGTCAACTGAAGCACGAGATACAAATTTTACATGTGTTGTTTTTTTTTCCTCTGCTACCACTAATAGTCTGTTCTTAGGAATACGGGATACCGCTTGTTTGTATCGTATTATTTCTGTGGAAAATAAAGAGGGAAAATGGATGGTAATAGCGGTAGCATAGAATACCCCAAGTCACATATATATGTGTTGTATTTCGAACTTCATAGCTTAACTGCCGTGCGGGATACAAGTTTAGCGTATGTCAGTTTCTTTGTGTTCCTTAGCATTAGCATCCTCTTGTTCAGTTGAATTATGTCGATCTTTTCGCCTTTAGTAGATCTAGTACAGACTTGAAAAAATCGTACTGCTACTAGTGCTATGAAAGGAAAGGAGAACGACAGCTGAAAAATTTTTTATTACATACTGCAGTAGATGAAAAAATATGTAACGGTGTAGTGAAATATGGCAAAATATTCAAATGCAGTAAAACAAAAAAATGGATAACTGAACTTACCACACGGGAACTTCTTAAAAGAACCGAAGCTCGCCTAGAAAGACAACAACGAAAATCACATTCCCACGTACAGAAGAAACACACACACACACATTCACCCCCCACCCCAATCCCAATCTGAAATTAGCTAACATATTTGGGACGATACATTTGCCCTAAGTGTTTAACAAAACATGTAAATGGGTAATATATATGGGGAACATTACGCCTCCTTGTGTATTCGTCTAAGTGACTTTGTAGTATGGAAATACGGCGTTTCCCCCTCCCTACAAAAGATTTAACAGCTGACCAATAACCTTCAATGCTATTTGTACAAGCTCCTGTGGATAAAGACCTGAACTCAATATTGTGATCAACAACGGGAAGCTGATAACCCCTTTCCACTAAATCCCCTACAAGAAGAAAAACCATCTGAAATTACTGTGGAACCCTCTGCAACATGATATTCAATTAATGTGACCAAAACTTCTTTCCTTCGTTGGGGAACTGCTTTAAACACTACATAGTCACAATCTTGACCTGAAACTACAGCCCCCCAAACCCATAATCCCGCCGGGGTTCCCCCCCCCCCCCCCTTCCCTGTTGTATTCCCATTTGCCAAAATGTGACTCATCAATATCGACTATAACACCCCCCCCCTCCGATTGTCCCCTATATTTTATATATTACCCACAAACTTCCCTACAAAAACAGTACCAATCTGCCACTGTATGCTGGCTCACAGAACATTCATGGACACAGAGCCACACAGGATATCTCAAACACCAACAGTGCGTCATTTTTATGTCTCTCAAGGCGAGCTTCGATTTCTCGAACCACGTCCCTCATCTAATGGAGCACTACAACCGATCTTTGCTGAAGCGCCATACAAATAAGTCGTGAGTACGGCGAGGAGATACACTTGTGAGGCGCATATATTCGCCGCACTCGCGACATTGAACATATTCGGCAACGACACCACACATTTGTAGAAATCAAATCGTGGACAACATGTCTACGCCCATAGCTTCTTTCATGTTTTGTCAGGATTAAGGGATACCAGAAATATGTAGCTCCAGAAAACGCGAAAATCTGTTTTACAACAAACGTTATTCGGTAACTATTTATTTAGACTAATTTTCAAGGCAGCCTAAGGGTATAACAACTAACGATACGTAATACAAAACCCCTAGCATAATATATCGTGAACCAATTTACTTAACGTCCGTGGCATCTTTGTGTGGTTGGTGGTACCCAAAAGATATAACAATTATTAGCTGAGAACGTTGTACGTATAAACGTTATTGGTAGTACACATTGTGAGAACAACTGTATCTTTTCTAAATTCTTTAACAAAATCATCTCTTTTTAACCTGCCACAGGTTGTACTTTATACAGAATTGTAGATTTCTTTAAATTGTGTAACAATCTGTCATTACTGTGAGTTTGTTTGACAAGTATATACACAAGTAAAGTAAGATCACATGAGGTTATCTGGCGGCATTTAAGTTAACCTCTAACCTATTCTTCCACGTCGCCGGCAGATGGCAGCGCGGACACTCCAGGCTGGAGGTCAGCGGCCTTCAATGTTTTCTGAGAGCTGTGACGGGTAAATTATCATACCCAATACACACAAATATTTTAGTGCATATCGACCTGCATTATAGACCAGAGAGAGCCTGTTGTATCAAAGAGAAACCCTGATGTTAGCTGGGACCCCATTCTAGATTCGGTGTAATTACACAGTGCATTTCGTGTTCAAGGAGGAGGCGCTAAAGTTATCTTGAGCTACCTTCACTTTTACCGTAAAAAAATAAGCAAAGTCACATGCAAAGTTTAGGAAAGTATTATTTACAGTCCCTGGACAAATTATTAGACGTACTGCACATTTTTAATGTTATTTGTAATAATTACGTGTTGAGTACTATATTTACTGCAATTAATAGGAAACTTTATGACAGTTATTCAGGTCACTTTTTTACATTGCTGCATCTTGTATCTATTGTTGCTACGTGACATTCGATTGTTGACGTATTGTAGGTACCAATGTTAAAAAGTACAGCTTTCAGGAAAGGACGTGTTTAGTGACGTTCTCGCGGGTAACTGGTGTAATACTTTGTTCGCTTTGATTATCAATTTCGTAACATCACAATTGATTGTTTAACAGCCAAATACTAGTATCTGTGACCTTTAAAAATGGGTAAAAGATGGGACATTTCACCACGTGAAAAAGCTGAGTTAAAAGCTCTCGTTAATATAAAAATGTATTCCAATCGGGGAAATTCACAAAGCTTGGAAATGTTAAGCTTGAGACACTTAAGAAGAAAACTGATTCGGGTGAAGAATTGAGCCCCATAAGGAAGAATAAATGTGGAAGAAAACCAATTTCAACCCCAAGGTCAGAACGATTTCTCAAAAGGATTTGCCTAGAAAACAGATTTGCAACAACGAAGCAGGCTAATGTGAATCTGAACTCATTGTTCGTAGAGTGTTGAAGGATATTGATTTCAAGGTCTGCCGACCCGCTAGAAAACCAAAGTTAACAGCCACCATGGAGCAAAGCGTCTGAAGTGGGCTAAACAGTGGTGTGATAAGGATGTGGACTTCTTCAAAATTATTATCTACGATATGATATAGCCTACTTACATTTATTCCTAGTGTATTAATTATGATTCTTGATTTTTAAATGTATGCTTCAGCGATGAAAGCACGTTTGAAATTTTAAATAACAAATCTCACTCTATGTGCCGTCGAACAGGAGGAAAATATCATCCCGACTGCATTATTCAGACTGTAAAACACGCAACTAAGGGATTTAGTCTGTCATCTGTGGCAAGAGTCTTTACTTGGTAAGAGGCATAATGAGGCAAGACCGGCATAAGGAATCCCTGCAGAAACGGTTAATTCCACAGCTCAGAGAATGGTTCACGAAAGGGGAACCATTCATTTTAATGCAGGATGGAGCTCCCTGACACAGCCAGGAGTTAAATGCTTTCTGAAGGAACAAAATATCCCTCTATTAAGAATGGCCAGGTGGTAGTCCGAACATTGAACCCCACAGAAAGCGTGTGGGAACTAATGAGCCAGCCGCCGTGGCCTAGCAGTTCTAGGTGCACGAGTCTAGAACCGCGCGACGGCTACGGTTGCAAGTTCGAATCCTGCTTCGGGCATAGATTTGTGTGATATCCTTAGGTTAGTCAGGTTTAAGTATTTCTCCGTTCTAGGGCTCAGAGCCATTTGAACCGTTACAACAAAAACACTAATCTTAGAGACGATCATCCATGTGTGGTATCAGCATCGAAAAATGCAGGACACAGAACAGTCCTGCACCGACAGCACAGCTCTACAAAAGGGGGCTCAACAAGGTATTAAATTTAATGTTTTCACTTACACAATATTTTAATTTTGGTGTAATTATTGAAACAAAATATTTTCAACAAATACTACATTTTATTTATTTGTTATATCACCTTAGTTGTGACATATACTACAGTTAATCATTTTATCGCAATTTATCTATTGTTGTTGTTGCTGTGGTCTTCAGTCCAGAGACTGGTCTGATACAGCTGTGCAAGCTTCTTCAACTCCAAGTAACTACTGCATCCTACATCCTTCTGAATCTGCTTAGTGTATTCATCTCTTGGTCTCCCTCTAAGATTTTTACACTCCGTGCTGCCCTCCAATACTAAATTGGTGATCCCTTGATGCCTCACAACGTGCCCTACCAACTCCCTTCTTCTACTCAAGTTGTGCTGCAAATTCCTCTTCTCCCCAATTCTATTCAGTACCTCCCCATTAGTTACATGATGTACCAATCTAATCTCCAGCATTCTTCTGTAGCACCACATTTCAAAAGCTTCTGTTCTCTTCTTGTCTAAACTAGTTATCGTCCATGTTTCACTTCCATACATGGCTACACTCCATACTAATACTTTCAGAAAAGACTTCCTGATACTTAAATCTGTACTCGATGTTAACAAATTTCTCTTGCTAGTTTACATTTTATATCCTCTCTACTTCGAAAATCACGTTATTTTGCTCCCCAGATAGCAGAAAGCATCGACTACTTTAAGTGTCTCATTTCCTCAGCATCACCTGATTTAATTCGACTACATTCAATTATCTTAGTTTTGCTTTTGTTGATGTTCATCTTATATCCTCCTTTCAAGACACTGTCCATTCCATTCAACTGCTCTTCCAGGTCCTTTGCTGTCTCTGACAGCATTACGGTGTCATTGGCAAACCTCAAAATTTTTATTTCTTCTCTATGGATTTTAATTTCTACTTCAAACTTTTCTTTTGTTTCCTTTACTGCTTGCTCAATATACAGATTGTATAACATCGGGGAGAGGCTACAACCCTGTTCACTCCCTTCCCAACCGCTGCTTCCCTTTCATGTCCTTCGACTCTTATAACTGCCATCTGCTTTCTGTACAAATTGTAAATAGCCTTTTGCTCCCTGTATTTTACCCCTGCCACCTTCAGAATTTGAAAGAGAGTATTCCAGTCGACATTGTCAAAAGCTATCTCTAAGTCTACAAATGCTAGAAACGTAGGTTTGCCTTTCTTTAACCTATCTTCTAAGGTAAGTCATAGAGTCAGTATTGCCTCGTGTTCCAACATTTCTAGGGAATCCGAACTGACCTTCCCCAAGGTTGGCTTCTAACAGTTTTTCCATTCTTCTGTAAACAATTCATGTAAGTATTTTGCATCCATGACTTATTAAACTGATAGTTCAGTAATTTTCACATCTGTCAGTACCTGCTCCATCTGGAATTGGAATTATTATATTCTACTTGAAGTCTGAGGGTATTTCACCTCTCTCATACATCTTGCTCACCAGATGGTAGAGTTTTGTTAGGCCTGGCTCTCCCAAGGCAGTCAGTAGTTCTAGTGGCATGTTGTCTACTCCCGGGGCCTTGTTTCGACTCAGGTCTTTCAGCGCTCTGTCAGATTCTTCACGCAGTATCATATCTCCCATTTCATCTCCATCTACGTCCTCATCCATCTCAATAATATTGCCCTCAAGTACATTGCCCTTGTATAGACTGTCTATGTACTCCTTCCACCTTTCTGCTTTCTCTTCATTACTTAGTACTAGTTTTCCATCTGAGCTCTTGATATTCATACAAGTGGTTCTCTTTTCTCCAACGGTCTCTTTAATTTTCCTGTAGGCAGTATCTATCTTACCCTTAGTGATATATGCCTCTGCATCCTTGCTTTTATACTCTAGCCATCCCTGCTTAGCAATTTTGCATTTCATGTCAATCTCATTTTTGAGACGTTTGTATTCCTTTTTGCCTGCTTCATTTACTGCATTTTTATATTTTCTCCTTTCATCAACTAAATTCAGTATCTCTTCTGCTACCCAAGGATTTCTACTAGCCCTCGGCTTTTTACATACTTGATCCTCTGCTGCCTTCCCTATTTCATCTCTCAAAGCTACCCATTCTCCATTCTTCTGCATTTCTTTCTCCTGTTCCTGTTAATCGTTCCCTAATGCTCCCTCTGAAGCTCTCTACAGCCTCTGTTTTTTTTTTCAGTTTATCCAGGTTCCATCTCCTTAAATTCCCACCTTTTTCCAGTTTCTTCAGTTTTAATCTACAGTTCATAACCAATAGGTTGTGGTCAGAGTCCACATCTGCCCCTGGAAAGGTCTTACAATTTAAAACCTGGTTCCTAAGTCTCTGTCTTACCATTATATAATCTATCTGAAGCCTTCCAGTGTCTCCAGGCCTCTTCCATATATACAACCTTCTTTCATGATTCTTAAACCAAGTGTTAGCTGTGATCAAGTTATGCTCTGTGCAAAATTCTACCAGGCGGTTTTCTCTTTCATTTATTATCCCCATTCCATATTCACCTACTGCTTTTCCTTCTCTTCCTTTTTCTACTGTCAAATTCCAGTCCCCCACGACTATTAAATTTTCGTCTCCCTTCACTATCTGAATAATTTCTTTTATCTCATCATACATTGCTTCAATCTCTTCGTCATCTGTGGAGCTAGTTGGCATATAAACTTGTACTACTGTGGTAGGTGTGGGCTTCATGTCTATCTTGGCTACAGTAACGTGTTCACTATGCTGTTTGTAGTAGCTGACCCATGCTCCTATTTTTTAATTCATTATTAAACCTATTCCTGCATTACCCCTATTTGATTTTGTATTTATAACCCTGTATTCACCTGACCAGAAGTCTTGTTCCTCCTGCCACCGAACTTCACTAATTCTCACTATGTCTAACTTTAATCTATCCATTTTCCTTTTTAAATTTTCTAACCTACCTGCCCAATTAAGGGATCTGACATTCTACGCTCTGATCCGTAGAACTTCAATTTTGTTCTTCCTGATAATGATGTCCTACTTAGTAGTCCCCACCTGGAGATCTGAATGCGGAACTATTTTACCTCTAGAATATTTGACCCAAGAGGACGCCACCATCATTTAACCATACAGTAAAGCTGCATGCTTTCAGCCGTTCACAGTACCAGCGCAGCAAGGCCATTTTGGTTAATGTTACAAGGCCAGATCAGTCAATCATCCAGACTGTTGCCCCTGCAACTACTGAAAAGGCTGCTGCCCCTTTTGAGGAACCACATGTTTGTCTGGCCTCTCAACAGATACCCCTCCGTTGTGGTTGCACCTACGGTACGGCTATCTGTACTGTATCACTAAGGCACGAAAGCCTCTCCACCAATGGAAAGGTCCACTGTTCTTGGATTGATGTATTAAAAAAAATCGTTAAACATAAATCAAAATTTGCCTAAAAACTGTAGTGCATCTAATAAATTGGCCTGGGACTATTAACTAATTATACACTCATACGAGACAACGCCATCTTATGATATGAAGGGCTTATTTCAATAGTGGTACAAGTCCATTTTTTTCATTGTGAGATTCAGAGTCCTAAAGTTAAATGAGCGCTCAAAAATCTGCAGTTGAGATACCTGAAATATTCAAGCATATGTCCTCTTGCTAGAAATGAACCTTTCTTTCTATTTGTTTTGATCATTAATTTCAGAAGCATTATAGGCAGAAAAGTAGAGGTAATGGACTTGTACCACTACTGAAATAAGCCCTTCATATAAAAAAGTTACAATCGTGATTCTCTTCCTTAAATGATGAATTCTTTGCGCCTATTCTTCCTGGCAAATTGATTAATTTCATTGTCAATAGGACGATCAATGTGAGTGTTCAACAGAGCTAAGCCATTAAATCGATCCTCCTTCATTGTCAACCTCAGCCATGTCTTTGTACGCCGCAGTGTTGAAAATTGTGTAGCAATGTATGCAGGTAGACAAGCAAATATTTTGTACAGCATGTGCAAAATAGGATAGTCAGATGTAGGAGAAACTGAAGACGCTTGCATAACAGAATAATGGTCATTAAATGCGTGTATGCCCGTTTGCTCGCATTGAAGAATCTCTCCCATTAGTCTCTTTTTAATCACAAAGAGCGATTCTTCTTCAAGGATTCAGTTTATGTGACAATCATTACCATCTGGTTTCAGTAATCGTGAGGGCAAAAGTGTGTTGAATTTTAAATGATAAATATTTTCTTCAGCAAAACGTTCTCTCACGTCAATTGTAACATGGTCTAGTGTTGGAATAAAAACCGTTCTTTTCCAATATATCATAGCTTCATCATTACGATCGCAGTTTTTCCTGTGTCTTTGTCTGCCCGTAAGACGAGAAACACTCATCTCCACGTCTAACTCTTCCATAACTGCCTTCGCCTCTTCAACAATACGAGCGAAGTGGCTGTCAGCATCGGCTCTCGTGCCGTCGTACATCTTGAGCGTCGAATCTAACTTTGCTTTTCCCATCGTGACATCCAAGCTAGGGTCTTGTAAGATTTTGCTGACTGGATATGTTAAACTCGTAATGTCATTCAATGTAAACAGAGTGATAATAAACTCGCAATTAGAAACAGCTCGAAGGAGAATATTGGCTTTGGCAGCCGTTGCAGGTGGCCCCAAAAGGGGGAGGGTGGAGCGTGTCACCCATATGTATCTGCCACTGCGCAGAAGTAGCGAACCAGACAATGCTTCGCTATCGCTAAATGTGTAAGGTAATTGACCAATGCTGTCTACCAGTCATCGAGAGAGATTAACCGAGGTGCTGAGTTCCAGTTGCTACAAAACTTATTGCACCTTCGGCTTTAACTAGAACAAAATATGTAACCATTAACTAATGAAGTATATATAAATTACAACAGTTGTCCATATAAGAAAATGAACTGAGCAGTAAACTTTGCTGACATATTCCAAAGGTGTGGGTGAACAAAATAAACTTGTTTTTATTAAGTCATAAATTGAATCACTGATTGGAAAAAGGGAGAAAGTCCAATAGCCTGTGTTTAGGGAAAACAAAAAAATAACTTGTTAACACTTACAATATTGTTCCTAAAGTTTTGTGATCCATTACATACTTTTAGATCTAGGTTACGTCCTGTTACGGCAGACTTACGCGAAGTTGCGAAATGCAGTACAACTGATGCTATACCTCTGTCCTACACTCTACGAAAGTCTCTGTCTAACACAAACCCGCGTGCTAAGCGATTCTCTCTCGCCTGTTGTGTGTAACCAGGCCATTGCCCCTGTGTGACGACACATTCCGATACATGTGCAATCCTCTTACCTCTTGGCTAACCTACTGCCTCTGGCTCTCGGCATAGGCAACAAAACTTTGACAGTATTCCACGTTTCCAGCTCTTTACTATTCCGCGACACTACACCTCTAACAGTCTCCTCACCTCCAAGGGAGGGGGAGAGCTGTCTTCGCAAGAAAGGTACACTGAGGCCGAAATAATTTCTCTCGTGATACCTTCTTCACATTGCTTCATTTTAATGGTCACTTAGTCCTTAGAGCAGAAGTCCATCATTGGCATGAAAGAAATGTCATTTCTTACATAGTTGCATGTTCTGGAGTTTTTTAGATTCGTAGAACAGATCAGCTTATCTCCAGTGCCTCCGAGGCCCAATACACCCCCTCTGTATAAATAGGGTTCTCGTATCGGGGCCACGTCCAGGCAGCGGCTCAGGGCAGCAGAGGCCGACTTACTGTGCGGCAGATTAATCTGCAGCACCTCCAGGCTCCGTCTTGCTGCCATCTCTGAGGTCTTTGAGAACCCTGACGGTGACCCTAAAAACAGTTTCAGGTCCTGCTCCCGCATCGCCTTTCAGGGACTTCTCATCGATCTCCACCACCAGGGTTCATCCTTCCAGAGCGACCTTCCGGTTAATCACTCTCCAGTCTTCTGTTGGGAGTTTTTGGTTCTGGGCCCCTATTTTCCCAAACAGAGTCTCGGGAGAGACTTCCTTCTCAGGCACCCATAGTGATATTTTTGCGGTCTCGAGAAGCTCCGCTGCCGTCTCTACCAGCAGCTTCGCACCTTCCCACGGGGATATCGTGGGCACCTCATCCTCGAGCCATTCCACCGCGTGCACCCCCTCACAGACGAGTGAGTGCACACGATCTAGATAGACCCTACTCGAGTTGGGACCTGGGCCAGCGTCCTCCCCTCCCCCCAATCTTTTCAAAGAGGGCCATCTGTACTATTTCGTCCTGCTGTGAGGTGATGGCCACCGGTGGAGAACCTTCCTGGATAACTGCCATCCTAAAAACCCAGACTGCAATACTATAGGTCTGTTTCCCTATTTCTTGCCTCGTTTTTTTCTGGACTCGCTTATCCAGGGAGGAGGGAGTCCTCCCTTCGCCGCTTACTACCTGTCTTTGACGTTGCGTATCACCTTCAATCTGAGACAGTTTCTTCCTGGGGGTCTTAGGTTCTAGTCCCTTTAATTTCCTCCACTTGTCTTTAGGAAGCCATTCTTTCCCTTCCTTTTTCCTCTGTTCCCTGAGTCGCTTCCTCCTCGGGGCCCCAGACAAGCCTTTGATCTTAATCTGGTCTAGCTTCTCGGTTACAGTTCCCCCCCGATTCAGAAGTGGGAATGCCTTCCATCAGTTCTGTCCCCGATGTTTGGGTATCTGAGGTCTCAATTTGCCCTCAGTTCATTTTTCTTTATTTTCTATACTGTGTGCATATTGGTCCCACGAGATTAGGGGATCTAGAAGGTACACACCACGAATACCCCACGCGGTGTAAGGCTAATTACTTAAGGAGGTTGCCCGCTATCCCTGAGGCTCCATTTGCAACACATCTTCCGGTGTGCCACGCACCCCTCGGCATGGGTCACATCATACCTTGGGTTGGATCAGGGAATAGGGTAGGACTAGAAATGGATGGGGAAGATGGGACATTGTGGGACACTCTCAGTCTGATCCATCGGCTCAGGCCTTCCCGGCAGTAGGTCCTCTACCTTCGGCACAGCCCTCAACTTCCGCAGATACGCAAGCCTCTCCACCCGCACGGACAGTGCTTCGTCGAGCCGGTGTCCGCCGGAGAGGAACTGTTGGCGGTTTCTGTTGTTATCCTCTGGCAGGCTCTTAAGTGTGATGTGCTGAGTATCCGTGCAGATGTAGATGTCCACTGGCTCTAGTGTGTTTTATGTCAGTTGATCTTTGTATTGTCTCATAAATGATTCCACAAAATCAAGACTGGGGATATTATGCTTAAATCTTTTCACTTCCATCCCCTTTCTGTTCAGAAAGTCCTTTACTAGAAGTTGTAAGTACCTTCTCTTCAGTAGCAGAATTTTTAGAACTTTTGAGATACCAGAGACTTGAAACAAGACAGTGCAGCTGCTACATGTAGTGTAAGACGAGGGAAGGAGATGAGGTTGTAAGGAGGATTGGGGAACATGAAATACGCTATAACTATAGTTAATCGAGAACGGGATTCCAGGTAGCATCAGGGTTTCTCTCCTTCGGCTGTATAATTCACTGAACAGTGACTTGCTTGATACCTACTAAAATGTGTGTTTATTCAGTGTGATAATGTACATACCACAGCTCTGAATGGGAAACATTTGCTACATTTACACATGACACATCTTCCGGAAGACGAAAACCGAATCTCTTAAACCGTTTTTCGGTGTCGCGTTTACGTGTGCGGGTCGAATCGGTTTTGCTGTCCCTGCCGAAAATCGGATTTCTGATCGTCATTTGTTTTACACGAGTGGCCGCTGGCAGTCAGCTGTTGTGTTTGTCACTTGCACTGGTACGATAGCTGGATGGCAGCTTCGGCATTCGTAACTGATACGATCGGTGCATTCGTTACGTTTTTGATAAAGAGGGAATATGAATATGAAATAAACGCGAGTGAACTTGTGCGGAGGAGGAAGTGGTTGTTTAAAAGGCGATGTCTCCGCATATTATCAACACAATATATTCCACAAAAACGTATATTTTGCACCCACCGAGATCGCGCAGTGTGTGGAAGAAAGTGCGAAGTGATCACTGGTGGAACGTAATTCTATTGCATCATTTTGGGGGATCCGAGTGGCTTAAAAATTTCTGCACGAGAAAAGAAACATTCCGATAGCTTTGCTTCGAATCATCGAGTACATTATCACGCGCTGCGGATTTTGTTCGTGAACCACTGCCACTAGAGAAGAGAGTGGCAATAGCTCTTTATAAATTGGCAAGCTGTACAGAGTACAGAGCAGTTGCAAATCAGTATGGAGTGCATGAAAGCTTTGTGCACGAGTGCTTGTATTCGTTTATTAAGGTTGTGAATACTGCTTTGGTGACAAAAATTATGAAAATGGCAGACATTGAGGAAGCAGAGAGAATCAGTAGTGAGTTCTCCGATGTGACAGGCTTCCCCCAGATCGTAGGAGCAATCGATGGCACTCACATTCCTGTGTCAGCTCCTCAGGGGGGATAATCAGATTTTGTGAACAGGAAGGGATGATCATCACATGTTCTTCAGGCATTTGTTGACTGTCATAATTGGTAGATGAATGTGAGCTAATGTGAATGAAATTGATATTACCGTTGTCCAAAAGCAATATACAAAATTTTGTCTTTTTACAGTTTTA
This sequence comes from Schistocerca piceifrons, assembly GCF_021461385.2. Taxonomy (NCBI): domain Eukaryota; kingdom Metazoa; phylum Arthropoda; class Insecta; order Orthoptera; family Acrididae; genus Schistocerca; species Schistocerca piceifrons. The sequence continues at coordinate 10,421,565 of NC_060148.1, read as the reverse complement.
GGATCCTCAGTATCAGCCATACCGGAAATGTTCATGAAGCATCAGTACTGAAGGATTCACAGCTGTATAAAATGGCCAACAGGCTGATGCCAGAAGTAAGATATAGTTAACGTAGCAATCAGTGTAATTTCGTCAGTGGCTATAACATGCAGTTTCATGAACTTACTTCCTTGTGAATGACTTACATTTGTTCAGTCAAGTGATAAGATTCTATTGCATGTTTCCAAAACATATAAATATTAACTCATGAATTATTTCATATCAAATTTAAACTATTAAAAAAAAAAAATAGTAGTTATAGGTTTTGCAGGGTGCTGAAAAGGGCAGCTGCTCAAACTACACATCTGGAGAACTTGTTTCAAAAATAAAATTGTAAAAATAACTGCACGTCTTGAGCATACGTAATTTACAGTAATCCCATATAAAGTAGCAGCAGTTGTTACATATAGGCCTAAAGCACTTGCCATTCCAACTGCAATAGTGAAACTATTAACTTTTAAATCAGCAAACCTACTGAAATTTTTGAATAATGTTTCACACACAGTTCCGTAGAAACACCATAAAAATGAAAGAGAGTGAAAAATAAAGGTTAAATTTAACTTAATACACTTCGAACACTTCAGAAAACATTCTTCAAAGATAACAGTGCAGAAAGGATATGTCTTGTTTCTGTGCTTTAGTGGTTAGTTTGTAACAATTCATTTAAATTGTCCCATCAGTCACCATTTTTCATACATAAACAATATGAATTAAAATATATTTTGTGGACTTCTGTAGTTCTTAAGCATGACGCAATGAAATTAATGTATTTCTTTCCTATAGTTACAAGAAACTAAAAAAAACTGAGCATACAAACAAAATTAATGTAAGATTTTAGTGACAGGCAGGACAACTTGGAATGTAAAAGAGAAATCTAATGCAAAATAGAAATTCTTACCAGCTTTCAGATTTTCTAGAGAGTTATTAAAACGAAACAAGTCTTAACAATAAACTATTTTGCAATGGTGGAAAATCATTGCTAACTTGACAAAAACTTTCTACTAGCTGTCACAAGTGGAACTTGTCTAAGCTCGTGGTGCTAAATGAAAGAACTAAAGAGATTACCCAATGCTTGTCCTCTCGATGCCTCAGGATTTCATTAAAATTACTCACGGCCACGACTTTCGTATTTTGAAATTCCACTCATAGGCAGGCACACTAGTGGAATGCGTGTATTCCAAATAGAAGTAACATGTGTTATATCAGTAATTCAGTATATACCAAGTAATTATTTTTCACATACAACACGATAATTTATGATAAGTTGAAATTTATTACTCTTTTGAAGTATTTAAACAAATTCTATTGTAATATAATGGAAGGAAACATTCCACGTGGGAAAAATTACACCAACAACCTGAAAACAGCTTTCGCATCCCGCAACTACCCTCCCGACCTGGTACAGAAGCAAATAACCAGAGCCACTTCCTCGTCCCCTCAAACCCAGAATCCCCCACAGAAGAACCACAAAAGTGCCCCACTTGTGACAGGATACTTTCCGGGACTGGACCAGACTCTGAATGTGGCTCTCCAGCAGGGATACGACTTCCTCAAATCCTGCCCTGAAATGAGATCCATCCTTCATGAAATCCTCCCCACTCCACCAAGAGTGTCTTTCCGCCGTCCACCTAACCTTCGTAACCTGTTAGTTCATCCCTATGAAATCCCCAAACCACCTTCCCTACCCTCTGGCTCCTATCCTTGTAACCGCCCCCGATGCAAAACCTGTCCCGTGCACCCTCCCACCACCACCTACTCCAGTCCTGTAACCCGGAAGGTGTACACGATCAGAGGCAGAGCCACGTGTGAAAGCACCCACGTGATTTACCAACTGACCTGCCTACACTGTGACGCATTCTATGTGGGAATGACCAGCAACAAACTGTCCATTCGCATGAAAGGACACAGGCAGACAGTGTTTGTTGGTAATGAGGATCACCCTGTGGCTAAACATGCCTTGGTGCACGGCCAGCACATCTTGGCACAGTGTTACACCGTCCGGGTTATCTGGATACTTCCCACTAACACCAACCTATCCGAACTCCGGAGATGGGAACTTGCCCTTCAGTATATCCTCTCTTCTCGTCATCCGCCAGGCCTCAATCTCCGCTAATTTCAAGTTGCCGCCACTCATACCTCACCTGTCTTTCAACAACTTCTTTGCCTCTACACTTCTGCCTCGACTGACATCTCTGCCCAAACTCTTTGTCTTTAAATATGTCTGCTTGTGTCTGTATGTGTGGATGGATATGTGCATGTGTGCGAGTGTATACCTGTCCTTTTTTCCCCCTAAGGTAAGTCTTTCCGCTCCCGGGATTGGAATGACTCCTTACCCTCTCCCTTAAAACCCACTTCCTTTCGTCTTCCCCTCTCCTTCCCTCTTTCCTGATGAGGCAACAGTTTGTTGCGAAAGCTTGAATTTTGTGTGTGTGTTTTTGTGTTTGTTTGTGTGTCTATCGACCTGCCAGCGCTTTTGTTCGGTAAGTCACCTCATCTTTGTTTTTTTTTTTTTTTTTTTTTTTTTTTTTTTTTTTTTTTTTTTTTTTTTTTTTTTTTATTTAAAAAAAGTTCTATTGTAATATTGTCTATTAAAGTAACTTTTTTTTTCTTAGGTACCATGCACAATCAGTGGGACTGTTGTGCCAAAATTTCTGCTCGGAGATGCAGCATATCCCCTACTGCCGTGCCCCACGAAACTGTACACAGGGACTGTATCACCCGAAGAAGAAAGTTTCGGTGTTTGTTTGAGCTCCACCAGAATTGCTGTCGAGAATGCTTCCGGTAGGCTCAGAGCTCGATGGAGCTGCCTTGCCAAATGCATAGATATAAACTGTCAATTTGTGCCTCAACTTATTGCTACATGTTGTGTATTCCATAACATCATTGAAATGCACGAAGATCACTTCAGGGAAAACTGGCTAAATGATGTGGACAGGGGAAGAAATGTTCCCTCAACCCAAAGAATATACTTGCACAGAAGCTAACCAAGATGCTGAAAGGATAAGAAACTGTCTAAAAACATATTGCATTTCCAGTTATCCATTAAGGAGATCTCAATTAAGATTTCAATAAGCACATTGTAATTAAGTGTGTATAAATCAGATCAAATTTGGTAGTTATGAAATGAAAATGTAAAATTTCAAGAACTTTTTTTAATTTGCTGTACTTCAATTTACAGTGTACAGAAAGCTCACTGTCTGTAACCGGAGGTGGGTGGGGAAGGGGATCGGGTTGGAGAAAACCAGTCTGTGGAAGGAACTGTGGTGTTTGCTGGTAGGGCATAAAGTGGGGTCGAGTGTTCTGCCCACTAATGGTGTGAAGGCCACTTAAAAAATGAGTTTACTAATTGTTTTGTCTCTTCCGCATGCCTACTTTGGATATTCTCCGACAGCTGCTTCTCACACTGTCTGTCTTTCTCAAATTCTTCTGATAACCTGTAACATTTTACAGAAATTAGCACAGTATCAATGATGAACTTTTTAATGTTAAAATTTTACTATAAACAAATGCACAGTAATGATGGCAATAAACAAAAATTTACTTATTTTGTAAGCAATTTGGAATGTATAAAGGGACAATTCCATATCAAACAGGCATACAGTTTTCAAAATTTAATTTGTTTTCTGAATCTACAAAAGTTATATTTTACTGTACTGCAAAAATTATTAAAAAATCACTAAATTTCTTGTAATGTAGTTAAACTTGGGACTTCTGTAGATGAGGATGGAGAACACAATTGGCTTTTACATTGCATTCATAGTTGTTTCAATTCTAAAGTTTGAAGAGCTAAACCTTATCTTTCACTTGAACATCAGTTTAAAAAAAAAAAGTATTAAATATGCAGCAAATTCACAATAATAACTATGCATTTAATTTAGTTTTTCCATCAGTGACACAAAACACAAAAAAGTTTGTTCTCTGTCTCAACAATATTAGTTGTGTTTATTTTAGGTTACAAATAAGGAAAACCAATAAAGACATCCAGTTGCCAATAAAACAATAGGTAATATGTAAATGACCATGTTTAAATGTTGAAAATGTCAGTGGATCATATGGGAAAACTAAGGAGGATGACTGCACATAGACTGAAAGAAAGATAAGACAGAAGGAGATGGAGATTGAGATTGTGAGTATGAGTTATGTAGGGAACTCAGCAGAGGTGTTCAGAATTGAAGAGCCAGCTATATCCTAGATTGAACTTTAACAAGCTGAACAGGCCTATAAGTGATTTACAGCCAACAGTTTAAGTCTTTACCTCACAAACATATTAACACCAGAAGTAGACATTAATGGTCAAACATTGAATGATATAAAGTGTGTAAAATTCCTTGGGGGTACAGCTGGATAACAAGTTAAAGTGGAGTCAGCACATAGATAAACTAATCAAGAAATTTAGTTCAGCATGTTAGCTCTTAGAAGCATCTCCAATTGTGTTGACCTAAAGACAAGAGTGTTGGCTTTTGCATATTTTCATTCCCTGTTGTCGTATGGAATTATCTTCTGGGGAAGTGCACCCAAAGTAAATAAAGTTTTTTTGCAACAGGAGCGAGTGGTAAGAATATTGTGTAAAGTGGATAACCGTACATCTTGTTGAAGCCTTTTTAAAGACCTAGGAATACTTACACTCAGTTCCCAGTACATATAATCCACAATGCACTTTGTTGCTGACAATAAAGATTTTTGTGTCACACACAGTCATAACACAAGAATGGAGAGGTACTGGGCACTAGGGGAAGATCATCACACAAAGAAGTGTGAGTCAACATACCCCAAGGAGGGTGAAACGGAAGAAGAAGTGACATTCATAGATATTTTCATCATGAAGAGAACTGTCTTGTTAGAGCAAATTCAATGTTTTCAAAATAAAATATGTGCAAAATTCAGAGTTCTTGTAAAATGTTTGCTGTCCCTTCTGTGACAAAGTTTTAATGATGATTAACAACTCACTTTGAAAACTTTAGTTATTTATATTTTAACAGAAGGTGCACCAATAATATTCTTTATTTCTATGTTTACTTTTTATTTTTCACTTTTTGACTGTTGAAAAATGTAGTGCAACTATCCCAACTCTGATGGTGAAATTCCACATAGGTACTTCCTTCAGGGTCATTCCATGCCAAGTTGTCTACAGGCTCCCACATGACCCTCATGGATTTTGATGAAATTTTGTATGAACATTCACACATGTTCTCAATGAACACTGGTAAAGTTTCAGTTTCAGAAATTCAATACTTTCGGAGATACAGTCACTTGTTTAAGACCATAGCACAGCTTTCTATAGTGCGTCCTTGAATTTTCAGCAACTTTGAGATGAGATATCTCTAAGTATTTGCATGAAAGAAACAAAACTTGGCCATCTTATACAACTTTTAGAGCTCTTTAAAGTAAAATATTAAGAAAAGGATTTCTGAGCAATTTTCATATAGATAATTTGAAGCAAAGTTGGGCGAAAAAATAGTTGTTTAAAAAAATGTGAACTTTAGTTTTTTATATCTCCAAAAGTAATTGTGGGATGTACATGAAACTTTGCACGCCATAAGTCACCAATACAAGGTCTTAGAATATAAAATTTCATTCTCCTATTGCTTTCCATTATTTCACAAATCTAGGGTAAAGTTGACGATTTTTCAAAAAGTGCTAAAAATGGGTATTTTTAGTCAAATTTTTCAAAAAAGTGTTTTCTCCAAACTCTTCTAAAGTATGGTCTTTAAAAAGAGCATATTCTAAACTATCTAGAAAAGTGGATTTGGTTTTGCAATGCAAGCATATAAGGTCCTATAAAGTAGCATCATCAAAGAATCGCACTGGAAGTTTGAACACATTTTTCTGGCACTCAAATTATACCTGAAACCTTTTATTTTGTCTCTCTCTCTCTCTCTCTCTCTCTCTCTCTCTCTCTCTCTCTCTCTCTCTCTCTCTCTCTCTCTCTCTCACACACACTCACACTCACACTCACACACACAATTATTATTATTATTAAGAATGAATGTAAATCGTAAAATTTATTTGCATAATCATCTAATTATTAGTTGCCTGTTTAATGAACAGCAGCAGCTTACTGATGGAAAATAAGTGTATAAATGAGTTGCTATGGTCCATGGTGGCTTAACCACTGCTAGTTTCATTTCACCTGAGAAAACGAGCATTGCCATTACAATAGGGGCCACGCCCGACTTCTTAGCAACAACAGCCACGGGTGGGTTTCTTTACCACAGGATCCCAAGCCTGATAGTAAAATTATTCAAGTGCCCTGTGTAAAATTAGAAGGCACTCTTGGGCTCCTTAGAGTGTTTCCTCTAACCTATTTCAATTTTTGATATGCTACATTAATTTTGACCTAAAGGATATAAGATGAACATCAACAAAAGCAAAACGAGGATAATGGAATGTAGTCAAATTAAATCGGGTGATGCTGAGGGAATTAGATTAGGAAATGAGACACTTAAAGTAGTAAAGGAGTTTTGCTATTTAGGGAGTAAATTACTTGATGATGGTCGAAGTAGAGAGGATATAAAATGTAGACTGGCAATGGCAAGGAAATCGTTTCTGAAGAAGAGAAATTTGTTAACGTCGAGTATAGATTTAAGTGTCAGGAAGTCGTTTCTGAAAGTATTTGTATGGAGTGTAGCCATGTATGGAAATGAAACATGGACGATAACTAGTTTGGACAAGAAGAGAATAGAAGCTTTCGAAATGTGGTGCTACAGAAAAATGTTGAAGATTAGGTGGGTAGATCATGTAACTAATGAGGAGGTATTGAATAAGACTGGGGAGAAGAGAAGTTTGTGGCACAACTTGACTAGAAGAAGGGATCGGTTGGTAGGACATGTTTTGAGGCATCAAGGGATCACAAATTTAGCATTGGAGGGCAGCGTGGAGGGTAAAAATTGTAGAGGGAGACCAAGAGATGAATACACTAAGCAGATTCAGAAGGATGTAGGTTGCAGTAGGTACTGGGAGATGAAGAAGCTTGCACAGGATAGAGTAGCATGGAGAGCTGCATCAAACCAGTCTCAGGACTGAAGACCACAACAACAACAACAACATTAATTTTCTGATGAATATCAAGAGGAATGGTGTATTGCTGCCCAGACGAATTTACTGATGGAGCTGGAATAACTGCAATAATGTGGTGTTCCTGAACCCAGCACTTGTCACTTCTTGGTGGCCAATAAAATGAATTTGCTGGACCATGTGGGTGCATCAAGTTTATTAATGCATCCCTTTGCTCTGTGGAGGTCTCTCAGATATTCCCAATGCACCACATGTTTTCATAGATGCATGCAACATATTGTCCTGGTTGGAGAGCAGACATTAATATGCCTCCTTCATTACTGTGACCCATTTTATCTAGAAAATATGAACAATCATTTGATACTCTGCTGACCAGAATTGTTGTTTCATCAATAGGTAAAAAGTGATGATTTTCTCTAGTGCCTTCTACAGTTTGTCCAAGTTTAAACCTCTCTTCTTGTGACACAATATTTTTTTCAATTTCATCTTTACTGACGAAAACAAATTTAATTCCATTAATGTTTTCAGAGCAGAAGTGAAACAGATCTAGGGGAGTAAGAATTTGTCCATTAAGCGGCCGTTGCAAGCTTGCTCTTGCTGCTAACCGCTTCGTTGTACCTCCAATCCCATCACAAGGTGATTTCCCGTGACCAGTAGCAAAAAAATTCCATTCGGCTGTCATTCCAAAATCACTCTTACGATAGCACAAATGTAGGAAATTCTTGAAATTTTTATATTGAGCACTGGAGCCATCACTGAAATAATGAATGTGGGAGATCGGTGCAAACCGTGCTTTTATGTATTTGATGAACTCCTTGATAAAAACGTGAACTGTAATAGTGTCATGCCGCAAACAATCACTGATAATGCAGAAACTTAAAGATTCTACTTTCTCATTTTGACGAAAGTAGATAACAAATGGATGAATTGTTGCTTGACTATTGTCCCACTGGAAGCCTTGCACAGCATCCTGAATGATAAAAGAATAATTTTCTGCAAAATCCATTAGGACAACAAGCTCTTTGTCTTTCAGATGACATTTAAGGCCTTTAAGATGCAAGCTTTGAAGCTTGGCAATGTAATGATGGCATGACAGACTCCATATTTTATTTTTTACATCTTCAATAAATTCATCCACTACCATTTGCTTCATGTCCAGTGTGGCCCAATCGGTATGTATCCATTGGTTAAAGACAATAACTTCCTGTGGCTCATGATCTAGGAAATAGCTGGCAATTTCAGATGCTATAGCTTCGGGCCCAGGACACCTTTCACAGCGATGTAGCATGCACTGTTTAGAGTTCAAACTGCAAACTGCCTTGCTGAGAATCTCCTTATAATTTTCACATATACCAGCTCTGCTAAGCATAAGCTTAACATTTTGGTGAATTGCACAGACGCAAACTGCATGCATTCCAACTGATCCTACTGTCACACACCATTTGGGTCTAAGTTCACAAAACTTTGAGAACCCTATTTCTGGACCATTTATATTCTTATGGATAACATACATATCCCGTAAATTGCAAAGTAACAATCTTTTCTGCATGTATGTCTTTCTATCTAAAAGTCTAACTGATATACTATCTTTTTACCAGGGCACACCCTACTATACTCATCATCTTCAAAAAAATTTCGCACTCTACTAGCAACTTCTGCTGGTAATTTCCTGCTTTGCCTATTTTCGGGAAGTGCCAGAATGCCCTTCTCTGCCTTAAGCTTCCGAGCATTCTTCACCATTCTTTCGGACACACCGAACTGAGCTGCTGTTTGTCTGACTGTCCAGCTTACAGGTGCCAAGGTTAAAATTTGCGTCTGTTCTTTATAAATTGCATTCTGCATCTTGGCTTTCAGTTCAGTCAGCACATGTGCATAGTCGGCACAGTTTCCACATTCCTTAATTTCACTAGCATCTTCAATTTGTCGGTTTACTCCCATTGCATTTACAATTCTGTTTTTATCACATTTTGAGCCTTTTGAATTTTCTTCTTCGCATATTGGGGCTTATCTCTGTAGCTTACTGTTCTCTTCAGGGGTGAAATACCGATAGACAATAAGCTACTATTTAATTCTTCTTTTGGTGTAAAGTCCTCATCAGAAAGTGATGATGAGGCTGATAAAGCTTCGTCCAAGTGTTTATTTAAGGTAGTCCTGCAAGCCGGACAAATTTTCTGACCTGGCTTTATGTTATTAGCAAGCTGCTGCTTCAACATATCAGAAGCCTTATTAGCTGTTTCAGTATCAAGAGTGCGAATTCCTGCCTTAACATAATGATTCACCTTCCCAAAGGGATTGAAGCATTTTTTTTTTTTTTTTTTTTTTTTTTTTTTTTTTTTTTTTGTAACCCCTCATATTGTGTCAATAACAGGGCTTCATCGTGTAGGCAAACTTGAGAGGTATTGTCCAGCTTTGATTCAGAACGTCGGACCAACAACTCTTTTTCCTCATCACTAAAATCCGCAAACCATTTTAAAGCAGCTATTTTGGCAAAGAAAGTGACAGGACACTTTGTTCCACTATCTCCTTGCCCAATTGAGCAGGAAGGTATGCTGTTCCCTTCTGCATCCATCTCTAATCAGTAACTAAATAATGTATTTGGCCTCTAAGTGCAAATTATAATCAGCTTAAATGTCAGACAAATCGCTACTGAATGAAATTATACACAATGTATAATACCAATGAAAAAATCTAATAAGAGATATATGCTATAAAAGACACAATCAAAACAATTTTTTGTAAATTAGATTACAAACTTTAATGGTCTTACGGATCACTTAACAAGCCACACTCAGTCAAGAGAACCCACTCATTATGCTGCAAACACACCACTGAAATACTGATTGTTCAAACAAGGCTCACAATAATGAGACAATCTGATTGTTAAAGTAATTGTTGCCATTATATTTTCTATAAACAGTGAATCTTGTGAATTTTCTCTGTGAAACTAGTGGTTACATATTTACAAAGGTAGTAGGCTACATTTAAGTGTGATTAAATACAAAATTAAAACTCTTAGATGTTTAACCAACCAATTTCACATGTTTCCCTAATAACTGTAAGACAAAAATTCACAGGGTACAACACCTAGGTATTAAAATCTCTGCAATATTGATTGGAAAATTTACATCACTTGATGCATGATTCAAGCAAACAGATTCTTTTTTGGAAAAATGTTGTATGCAATTGAATCCAAAAATTAGGTCTTCATTTTCCACTTGTAAATACTTTTGAGAAGTAAAAAAAATATGAAGCTATTATTCATTGAATTCTAACATTTATTAGGCATAATAAGAGGTTTCAGGTATAATTTGAGTGCCAGAAAAATGTGTTCAAACTTCCAGTGCGCCTCTTTGATGATGCTACTTTTTAGGGCCTTATATGCTTGCATTGCAAAACCAAATCCACTTTTGTAGATAGTTTAGAATATGCTCTTTCTAATGACCATACTTTAGAAGAGTTTGGAGAAAACACGTTTTTGAAACATTTGACTAAAAATACCCATTTTTAGCACTTTTTGAAAAATCATCAAGTTCACCCTAGATTTGTGAAATAATGGAAAGCAATAGGAGAATGCAACTTTATATTCTAAGACCTTGTATTGGTGCGTTATGGTGTGCAAAGTTTCATGTACATCCCGCAATTACTTTTGGAGATATAAAAAACTAAAGTTCGCATTTTTTTTAAACAGCTATTTTTTTCGCCCAACTTTACTTCAAATTATCTATATGAAAATTGCTCAGAAATCCTTTTCTTAATATTTTACTTTAAAGAGCTCTTGAAAAGTTGTATAAGATGGCCAAGTTTTGTTTCTTTCATGCAAATACTTAGAGATATCTCATCTCAAAGTTGCTGAAAATTCAAGGACGCATTATAGAAAGCTGTGCTATGGTCTTGAACAAGTGACTATCTCCGAAAGTATTGAATTTCTGAAACCGAAACTTTACCAGTGTTCATTGAGAACATGTGTGAATATTCATACAAAATTTCATCAAAATCCATGATGGTCGTGTGGGAACATTTCTCGATATTAAACCACTTGGCATGGAATGGCCCTTCATTGATTTGTGCCATCTAAGTTAAATACACATTCATCCCAATTTCCGACTACATTAATGCTTTGTACAATTTATTGCAATGAACAGGGAACTACCTCCCAAAAATATATATAAATTTTTTTGTGAAACCAATAGTATGGCTTTGCACCAAAATGTGAATGAATACTAAGCAAGCGTGACAACTGGAGTATGATATCCCAATCTCCCTCAACCTGTCCCACTGAAACCTTGGTTTTGAAACCAGTGTCGCTTGTAATGTAGCCCGAGATCTAGGTTCGTTCAGAATGTGTGAATTTGGCTTTGAGTTAGAGAAATAAATGTATAATACTGTCAACAGAAAAATTATAATAGGTAACGGTCACATAAATTATGATCATTTTATGGTTATTATGTACATACACTATACAAAAACAACGAAAAATGCAAGTCGGGGGGGGGGGGGGGGGGGGCATCGTAATACAATATGAGCACCGTGTAATTATAATAAGCCACTACAAGCAACAGATATACAGTGACACCATGAAGACGGGTCGACAGAAGCGTCCGATCCCACGCGTCGGCTTTGACCCGTGACGTAAGGGTGTTGTCGTTTGTGACGTCATGACGGCGCGGAGTTTGGTTTGAGTGTGGCTGTCTCCAGTTCTGTTTTCTTATTTTATTTACTTTTCTGATCTGTTCGTTCTAGCTCGTGAGATTTTTTTTTTTAATTTAAAAACACTTATTACTTATTTTAATTATCTGTTTCGTCCAATTTCTGTTTTAGTTTATTATATTTATCTTTCTGATCGTTCTATCCCGTGAATTTTTTTTTTTTTTTTTTTTTAAAGACAAAAGACCCTAATCAGCTACTGAAGCATCTTTATCTTCTCTGGGTTGCAGGGGTTACGACCCCTGGGGAGGTGGGTGGGGTATTCATGCATGGCTGTCTTCACTTACACGTTGTAGCTACGAAAGGCGTCTAAATTTGTTTATATTTAGTTTGCCCCCCCACCCAAAACACCCTATTTCCCGCGCTGCTCCCGTTAGTGTCATTAGGCTTCTTGTGGAAAGTGTGTGTGTTTGTTTTTGTTTCCGCCATATTTGTGACGTCATGGGTCAAAGCAGACGGGCGGGATCGGACGCTTCCGTATTTCCATGAAGACATCCACTACTATCACTCACAAAACTCATTTTCAACAGGCAGCCTTTCAAATGTAAGCAGCACTCACTTTTTGCTGGTTGCAGACACCGTAATATTCGGCGAGTCATCTGGAGAACTGTAAATGCAACCTCATCTTGCGGTTCTGATGTTGAAGTTTGTCCGTGACTGCAGATTCTGTACAATAAACAAATGTACGGTGTAGCGTTTTATTTATGATATTAAATATAAAATTAACGAAACTGCTGTACCTTCTCCACATGGTGTAGAATCTACACTGCGTTCTAGCAATCAAGCGGACAGCCTCTCGTCAAGGGTACTTGCCATTTCATGGTACAACGGAAAATCCGAACGATCATTACCGCTTATAGTATTTCGGCACTTGGCGTCGTTGAAGTCTCTGCAGAGATTTCCACTTCGATATGAAATACAGTAACATTGCGCGTTACATCCAATTTAAACGCAAATAAAGTTTTTAGATTTAAATCACGCATATCATCATCTAAAAAGTAAACCAACCTTTAGTGATCTGATGTATGTATATATCAGCCATGGTTTTCACCAGCAAAGCAAAAATATCCGCATTCCTGAATCTCTTGCCATCCAACAAATGTCATGTGTTTTTCTTCTATCAGAACATATGGATCGCCTGCTACTCTGTCCATTATTTCTTCTTCGGTCACATTTTCCCGACATTTCGCAGATAACAAGAAATGCAAGCCCAATACCGCTTCAAAACCGGTTGAGCGTTTACAAAAGTCGTGAAAACCGCTTACGGAACTGGAAACCTACCAACTAGAAGCGGATTTCCAGATTCGATTATGGAGTGTTTACATGACCAACCAAAGCGGTACTCGGAAATCGATTTACGAATTCCGGTTTTGGGAGCCCATGTACGTGCTGCTATCTGTCACCGACGTAGAAGATACTTGAGGTTAAATTAAACGCCGCCAGATGTCCTCATCAGTTACCATACTTTACTTCTGTATATACTTGTAGAATAAAGTCATAAGTGTGACTGAATGTTATAAAATGTAACATTGTTAATAATTGTTTATAAAATACAATCTGTGGCAGGTTGAAAAGAGAAGATTTTATGTAAGAATTTAGAAACGTTGTAACTGTTCTTGTAATGTATATTATGAATAACATTTTTAAGTAGAACGTTCTCACTGTGATTGGAGGGTTGGATTCCCTCTCTTCTTCATCGAAGAGTCTCACTGCCTGGGCTACTCTCAGGGTGCGCCTTCGACGTGGAAGATCCCTGCCGTGTCGTCTGTTTGCCGCCGCCACCGCTTGGTCGCCGCCTTCCGGTCCTTGCAGCCGCCGTCGCCGCCTGCCGGGGCTCGCCGCCCCCGCCTGGACGCCGCGTGCCGGTGCTCGCCGCCGCCGCCGCCTGCTGATCGCCGCCGACGCCGCCGCCGCCGCCGCCGCCGTCGCCGCCAGCTGGGGCTCGCCGCCGCCATCCGGTGCCCGCCGCCGCCATCCGGTGCCGCCTGGTCGCCGCCGTCCTGACCCTGGTCTACGGCCGTCTTCGTCTTCATCCGTCTTCGTCTTTGACTGTCCCCAGTTTCTGTCCTCTCCTCTTCGTTCTGTTCGTTCTTGTTTCTCTCTCCCGTCATGTCCGCCCCCACCACCACTGTCACTACTACCACCACCGCCATTGTCTATACCTCCCCTTCCGCCGCCTCCACCACTATAACTTGGTTTGCCCAGTCCCACCCCCCTCCTTCCATTCCACCTCTCCTCACTCTCCCTTCACCCTCTATCTTTGTCGCCCCCTCTCCCGCTTCTTCCTCCCGCTCCTCTCGTTCTGATCCCTTCCCCCCACTCCCCCAGCCTGTCACTGCAGCTCCGGCTCGGGTGGTGGCCCGTCGGGCCACTGCCCACGCCCAGCTCTCCCCGTCACCTTCGCCATCACCGCCGCCACTGCCACCGTCATCGTCATCGTCGCCGTCGCCGTCGCCTTCGCCGTCACCATCTCCGGCGCCGACTCCGGCCCCGGGACCTGCCCCTCCCCGCCACATTCCCGTTGTTCCCATCCCCCACACCTCCTCCACCGCCGTCAAGTGCCCCGGTGGCACTCCTGCTTCCTCTGCTTCCAAAAAGGCTGCGCCTCGTCCTCCTTCCCCCACCCATGATGCCATGGAAGTCTCCCCGCCTGTCCCTGCCCCCTCATCCTCCTCCTCTCCCCCTTCCTCCTACCGCTACCTCCTCTCCCGTCCTGATCCCTCTCTCCTTGAAGCCCGGAACCTCACCCTCTTCCTTCGCCAGCATTGTCCTGGTGCCCCCATCTCCCTCCTCACTCCTCGCCGAGATTCGGTCCTCATCTCCTCCCCCAGCCCAACCCTCCACACCTACCTCCTTTCCCGCATCCCTGTCACCCGCTTTGGCCCTCAAGCCTCTCTCACCCCTGCTCCTTCAACACCTCCCTCCCGCCAACCCAAACCTCCGCGTCGCCCGCCAACTCTCACCGCCGTGATCACTTGGCTTAGTCCAGTGATCACGGAGGAGGAGGTGTTGGCGGAGCTCCAGGCGCATCCCCATTTGGAGGTGCGTGCGGTTCGCCGCATACATAACGCTGCCGGCCCCACCCGCCTTATGCGGGTTTTTTCTGAGCACGCCCCCTCCATTGACCGTCTCCTGAAGGAGGGTGCCCTCCTTTTTAACCAGCGGTACAAGGTCGACCCCTCCCGTTCCCCTCCTCAATCCCTGCGCTGCCAGAGGTGTCTACGCTATAACGCGCACCCCACAGCTGAGTGCCGCGAGGCCCCCACCTGCCCGCATTGTCGGCAAGCGCACTTCCTCAGGCAGTGCCCCAACCTCCAATCCCCTCCTTCCTGCAATACCCGCAATCTCCCCCATCCCACCTACTCCCAAAAGTGTAAAGCCCGACCCCCTCCAACCACTCCTGAACTCACCGTCCCCGTCCGTCCCCTGGACGCCCCCACCCCTCCTGGCAATTCCCTTCGCCCGCCCCCCCCCCCTCCACCGCTGAGGACATCATCAGGTTCCTTACCATCGTCCTCCAGAATGTTCATCCCTTTCAGAGCCCACACACCCTCCAACAGATCTCCCTCGCCGCCCGTTCCATATTCCAACTCAAGATGTACGCCACCTACTCCAACAACCAGGCCCATTTCACCTTCTCCTGCCTCGACACCCTCGTCTAAATCCCTATCATGGCGCGACAGCAACGTATCCTTTTCAACAACATCCGCTCCCTACCCGCCAACAGGAACCTCTTCCTGCACACCCTTGCCACCCACCGCATGGATGCCTTCCTCCTTAATGAAACCTTCCTCCAACCCCACCACACCATTCACACTTCGCCCTACCTCCTCCACCGCTCCGATAATCCCCTCCCGATTGCGCGTGGCGGAGTTGCCATTGGTCACCACCGCCAGATCCCCGTTCGGCTCCAACCTCTCCTTCCCGACCCCACCGAACACCTGATCCTTAGTCTCTTCTTCCCCGGCCTTACCGTTACCTGCGCCACCATCTATGTCCGCCCCAACGCTCCTATTCCCTTCGACTTCCTCTCCCATGTCGATCGTACCTTTTCCTCCTACGTGATCGCCGCCGACCTCAACATCCATAGTCGTTCCGCTGCCCAGTTACGGCGGTGGCATCGGTTCCTCTCCACCCTTCAAGGCGACCTCGTCCCCATCCCCCAGCATATCCGTCCCGAATCCAACTCCACTCCTGATGTTATCCTCTCCTCCCCCAACCTCCTTGGCCGCATAACGGTGGATGTCCTGGAGCCTATTGGTAGCGACCATCTCCCTGTCCTCCTCACCGTTTCAGACGGTCGTCGCCCTCGCCCCGACCCTCGTACTGACCCTCCCCCTAAGTATGTCCACGACTATTCCCGAGCCGACTGGAATGCCTACCGGGATACCCTTTCCACCCAGGTCGATAGCCACCCTCTCACCTACCACCACCCTGACGATGTCACCCATGCCGCCTCCTTTCTCCAGCAGACCTTGTCTGAGGCCGTGGAGGCCCACGTTCCTACTATCGCCATCCACCCCCACCGTCCTACCTTACCCCCACAGGCCGTTCTCCTCCTCCGTGAATCCCGTCGTCTCTACCGTGCCTTCCTCCGCACGCGTGACCCGGACACACTACGACGCCACCGGCAACTCCAGTGACACGTTCGTAATTTGCTCGCGGCTAAGAAACGCCTGGACTGGCGACAGACATGCACCCGTTTAAATGCCACCCTACCAATCAACTCGTCCAAGTTCTGGTCGGCCTTCCGTCGCCTTACCGGAACTAAACCCTCCCCCTACTATCCTCTTCTCCACGATGATCACCCCTTCCCTGACACCCTTAGTAAGGCCAATCACTTTGCCTCCTACCTCTCCGATGTTTTCTCCATCCCCGATGATCCCCAGTTCGATTACTCCCTCTTCCCGGATATCCGCGATCGAACTGACCCCTCTGTCCCTCCCCTCGCTCCTGGTTTCCAGTACTTGGACAACATTACCCACACGGAACTCAATGCCCCTATCACTACACAGGATCTCATTGATACACTCCGCACAAAACGCAACACCGCTCCTGGTCACGATCGTGCCACCTACCGTCACCTTCGTGAATCTCCTGTCTCTTTCCTCTCCACCCTGGCCAGGCTCTACAATGTAGTCCTGTCCACCGGTTACTACCCCGACCTGTGGAAAACCTTCCGTATCCTCATGTTCCTTAAACCTGGCAAACCGCCGTCCGCCGTCTCCTCCTACCGTCCCATCAGCCTTACCTCGGTCTTCAGCAAGGTCCTGGAATCTATCCTCACCCGTCGCATCCACCAGCATCTCCGCCAGCACCGCCTCCTTCCCGTCACCCAGTGTGGCTTTCGGCCATCCTTCTCTTCCGACGATCTTCTCCTTCACCTCACTCATCTCCTTTCCGAACAGCTTAATTCCCGTCGCTCCGCAATCTTCCTCTCCCTTGACCTCGAACGCGCTTATGACCACGCCTGGCATTCCGGTCTCCTCTTCAAGCTCCAAACCTTTGCCCTTCCCATTAACTACGTCCGTCTGATCGGTTCCTTTCTCTCCCGCCGTCCTTCCTATGTCACCATCCATAACACAGATTCCTACACCTTTTTCCCCTCTGCCGGTGTGCCCCAAGGCTCCGTCCTCTTCCCCCTTCTGTACCTTTTGTACACAGCGGACATGCCGCCGCCGTCGCCCCCCGTCCACCTCCTCCAGTTTGCCGATGACACCGCCTTCCTCGCCCTTGCCCCCACCCTGCAACGCTCCCAACGCCTTCTCCAATCCCATCTTGACCGATTCACCGCTTGGTGTAACCAGTGGTTGCTCAAGGTCAATCCTTCGAAAACCCAGGCGATCATTGTAGGCAAAACCACCCCTTCCTTCCGCCTCCTTGATTTCTATCTCACCGTCTATGGCCGTCCCATCGCCCTCACTCCCACCCTTAAGTACCTTGGCGTCACCCTCGACCGTCGCCTCTCCTGGACTCCCCATCTCCACACAATCCAAGCCAAGGCACGTTCCCGACTCCGTCTCCTCAAGCTCCTTTCCGGCCGTACGTGGGGTCTGGACCCTTTCACAATCCTCCACACCTATAAATCCCTCATCCGCCCTATCCTTTGTTATGCCCATCCAGCCTGGATCTCCGCCCCCCTACCTTTTATAAATCCCTCCAAATCCTTGAACGCCATGCTCTCCGCCTCGCCTATCGCATCCGTCTCCCCTCCCCCATGCGGATCCTGTATGATCTCATCCCCTTCCCCCACCTCCTCCTTTTCCTTGAAAGGATAAGGATCCTGTACACCTCCCGTAAACTCGATCCTCCTCACCCGCTCGTCTCCCCAATCCTCTCCCATCCCCGCCCGCTGCCGCGCCTGTATTCCCACGTCCCGCCCGGTCTCCATCTCTCCACCCTCCTTACCCTCTCCCAAGGTGGCTTCCGCCAGCTCCCCCTCCCTGATGATGTCCTCGTCCCCTCCATCTACCCCTCTTATCAACTTTGATCCTCCCCCCCACCTCCTGTGTCCTCTCCTTTAGGCACCCTCCCTCCCTCCCTTCCCTTCCCTCCTCTTTCCTTTCCCCCCTCCCTCCTCCCCTCTCCACCGGGCTTCCCCTCCCCCTTCCTCCCTCCCCCTCTCTCCTTTGCCCATGGCATCTCTGCTCCCCCCTCTCCCATTCCCCTTCCCATTCCTCCTCCCCCACCTCCTCTCTTGACAGGTCCCCGGACTCGTACACGCTCAGTGAACATTCGTGCGCCGGAGATCATCGCCGTCAGTGTTTCGTGTGTGTGCCTTCGTTTGTGTGTAGTGTTGTTCGCCGTCACGCCCCCACCGTTCACGTGCCGTCGCCATCATCCATGTTCTGTGCATCGTGTCGCCCAGTGTTAGTGACGTTTCTCGTCCAGCGTGAACGGCTCCATTTTTTTTCGATTTTTAGTGTCTACATTTTTTTTGCCCACCGTTTTTACTGTCTACTCTGTGCCACCTTTATGTACTACTTGTTGTAACACTCAAGGCTGAAGAGCGGCGTATTGTGCTGCTGCCAGCCCGCCTTTGTATAAGGTGTTAAAATCACAATAAAGAAAAAAAAAAAAAAAACCGTGTAACGTACTTCTGTCTGTAACTTGCGCTCCCCCGAACCCGAACGTTTTGTTTGGGCTGGGTGACATACAATGAAATTTTTGGAGGGGGATGTCCAACCACGTCTCCCCACATACGATGTAATAAGGATGTTGGTGTTTGATACGCTGAGTGAAGATGTGTATGTAATGCAGCCCTGCCACAGATCTGTACAGGCGTCTAAAGCTAGCGAAATGAGGGATGCTCAACTACCGGACCTACCGATAGATGGCTCTAGCGCGTGCCGGTCAAGAGATCATATCATTGAGTGTCCGCCATATCTGAATTTGACAAAAAGCGAAGTGTCAAAACACGGATGAAAATGTTTTTCGCCGGCCGCGGTGGTCTAGCGGTTCTAGGCGCGCAGTCCGGAACCGCGAGACTGCTACGGTCGCAGGTTCGAATCCTGCCTCGGGCATGGATGTGTGTGATGTCCTTTTTTTTTTTTTTTTTTTCTTTATTGTTATTTTCAAACCCGTACAAACAGGCAGGCTGTCAGCAGCATGGTACGCCGCTCTTCAGCCGTAGAGGAGAGAAAGAAAGAACAGAAAGAATACACAAATGTGACATAACGGTGGGTAATAAAACAGTAGACACATAAAGACAAACACGGAGCCGTTCACACTCGACAATAATTCACTACAAACTGTTGTCACGACGCACTAACACTGAAGATGGCGATGGCACAGGTGAACGATGGAGTATGACGGGAACACTGAACACTAAACATGACGGCACTCACGAGACACTGATGGCGATGATCTCCGGCGCGCGAATGTCCACTCAGCGTGTACGAGTCCGGGGACCTGCCAAGAGAGGAGGTGGAGGAGGAGGAAGGGGAAATGGGAGAGGGGAGAGCAGAGATGCCATGGGCAAAGGAGAGAGGGTGAGGGAGGAAGGGGGAGGGAAGCCCGGAGGAGAGGGTAGGAGAGAGGGGGGGAAAGGAAAGAGAAGGGAAGGGAAAGGGGGGGAGGGAGGGTGCCTGAAGGAAAGGACACTGGAGGTGGGGGGGAGGATCAAAGTTGATAGGAGGGGTAGATGCAGGGGAGGAGGACATCATCAGGGAGGGGGAGCTGGCGGAAGCCACCTTGGGAGAGGGTAAGGAGGGTGGAGAGATGGAGACCGGGTGGGACATGGGAATACAGGCGCGGCAGTGGGTGGGGGTGGGAGAGGATCGGGGACACAAGCGGGTGAGGAGGATCAAGTTTACGGGAGGTGTACAGGATCCGTATCCTTTCAAGGAAAAGGAGGAGGTGGGGGAAGGGGATCAGATCATACAGGATCCGCGTGGGGGAGGGGAGACGGATGCGATAGGCAAGGCGGAGAGCATGGCGTTCAAGGATTTGGAAGGATTTATAGAAGGTAGGGGGGGCGGAGATCCAGGCTGGATGGGCGTAACAAAGGATAGGGCGGATGAGGGATTTATAGGTTGTGAGGATTGTGGAGGGGTCCAGACCCCACGTGCGGCCGGAAAGGAGCTTGAGGAGACGGAGTCGGGAATGTGTCTTGGCTTGGATCGTCTGGAGATGGGGAGTCCAGGAGAGGCGACGGTCGAGGGTGACGCCAAGGTACTTAAGGGTGGGGGTGAGGGCGATAGGACGGCCATAGACGGTGAGATAGAAATCAAGGAGGCGGAAGGAAGGGGTGGTTTTGCCTACAATGATCGCCTGGGTTTTAGAAGGATTGACCTTGAGCAACCACTGGTTGCACCAAGCGGTGAACTGGTCAAGATGGGATTGGAGAAGGTGTTGGGAGCGTTGCAGGGTGGGGGCAAGGGCGAGGAAGGCGGTGTCATCGGCAAACTGGAGGAGGTGGACGGGGGGCGACGGCGGCGGCATGTCCGCCGTGTACAAAAGGTACAGAAGGGGGGAGAGGACGGAGCCTTGGGGCACACCGGCGGAGGGGAAAAAGGTGTAGGAATCTGTGTTATGGATGGTGACATAGGAAGGACGGCGGGAGAGAAAGGAACCGATCAGACGGACGTAGTTAATGGGAAGGGCAAAGGTTTGGAGCT
The DNA here is from genome assembly GCF_021461385.2 of Schistocerca piceifrons. NCBI lineage: Eukaryota > Metazoa > Arthropoda > Insecta > Orthoptera > Acrididae > Schistocerca > Schistocerca piceifrons. Next base: position 10,400,689 of record NC_060148.1, on the reverse strand, counting down.
TGAAGAGGAGACCGGAATGCCAGGCGTGATCATAAGCGTGTTCGAGGTCAAGGGAGAGGAAGATTGCGGAGCGACGGGAATTAAGCTGTTCGGAAAGGAGATGAGTGAGGTGAAGGAGAAGATCGTCGGAAGAGAAGGATGGCCGAAAGCCACACTGGGTGACGGGAAGGAGGCGGTGCTGGCGGAGATGCTGGTGGATGCGGCGGGTGAGGATAGATTCCAGGACCTTGCTGAAGACCGAGGTAAGGCTGATGGGACGGTAGGAGGAGACGGCGGACGGCGGTTTGCCAGGTTTAAGGAACATGAGGATACGGGAGGTTTTCCACAGGTCGGGGTAGTAACCAGTGGACAGGACTACATTGTAGAGCCTGGCCACGGTGGAGAGGAAAGAGACAGGAGCTTCACGAAGGTGACGGTTGGTTGCACGATCGTGACCAGGAGCGGTGTTGCGTTTTGTGCGGAGTGTATCAATGAGATCCTGTGTAGTGATAGGGGCATTGAGTTCCGTGTGTGTAATGTTGTCCAAGTACTGGAAACCAGGAGCGACGGGACGGACAGAGGTGTCAGTTCGATCGCGGATATCCGGGAAGAGGGAGTAATCGAACTGGGGATCGTCGGGGATGGAGAAAACATCGGAGAGGTAGGAGGCAAAGTGATTGGCCTTACTAAGGGTGTCAGGGAAGGGGTGATCATCGTGGAGAAGAGGATAGTAGGGGGAGGGTTTAGTTCCGGTAAGGCGACGGAAGGCCGACCAGAACTTGGACGAGTTGATTGGTAGGGTTGCATTTAAACCGGTGCATGTCTGTCGCCAGTCCCGGCGTTTCTTAGCCGCGAGCAAATTACGAACGTGTCGCTGGAGTTGCCGGTGGCGTCGTAGTGTGTCCGGGTCACGCGTGCGGAGGAAGGCACGGTAGAGACGACGGGATTCACGGAGGAGGAGAACGGCCTGTGGGGGTAAGGTAGGACGGTGGGGGTGGATGGCGATAGTAGGAACGTGGGCCTCCACGGCCTCAGACAAGGTCTGCTGGAGAAAGGAGGCGGCATGGGTGACATCGTCAGGGTGGTGGTAGGTGAGAGGGTGGCTATCGACCTGGGTGGAAAGGGTATCCCGGTAGGCATTCCAGTCGGCTCGGGAATAGTCGTGGACATACTTAGGGGGAGGGTCAGTACGAGGGTCGGGGCGAGGGCGACGACCGTCTGAAACGGTGAGGAGGACAGGGAGATGGTCGCTACCAATAGGCTCCAGGACATCCACCGTTATGCGGCCAAGGAGGTTGGGGGAGGAGAGGATAACATCAGGAGTGGAGTTGGATTCGGGACGGATATGCTGGGGGATGGGGACGAGGTCGCCTTGAAGGGTGGAGAGGAACCGATGCCACCGCCGTAACTGGGCAGCGGAACGACTATGGATGTTGAGGTCGGCGGCGATCACGTAGGAGGAAAAGGTACGATCGACATGGGAGAGGAAGTCGAAGGGAATAGGAGCGTTGGGGCGGACATAGATGGTGGCGCAGGTAACGGTAAGGCCGGGGAAGAAGAGACTAAGGATCAGGTGTTCGGTGGGGTCGGGAAGGAGAGGTTGGAGCCGAACGGGGATCTGGCGGTGGTGACCAATGGCAACTCCGCCACGCGCAATCGGGAGGGGATTATCGGAGCGGTGGAGGAGGTAGGGCGAAGTGTGAATGGTGTGGTGGGGTTGGAGGAAGGTTTCATTAAGGAGGAAGGCATCCATGCGGTGGGTGGCAAGGGTGTGCAGGAAGAGGTTCCTGTTGGCGGGTAGGGAGCGGATGTTGTTGAAAAGGATACGTTGCTGTCGCACCATGATAGGGATTTAGACGAGGGTGTCAAGGCGGGAGAAGGTGAAATGGGCCTGGTTGTTGGAGTAGGTGGCGTACATCTTGAGTTGGAATATGGAACGGGCGGCAAGGGAGATCTGCTGGAGGGTGTGGGGGTGCTGAAAGGGATGAACATTCTGGAGGACGATGGTAAGGAACCTGATGATGTCCTCAGCAGTGGGGGCGGGGGGGGGGACGAAGGGAATTGCCAGGAGGGGTGGGGGCGTCCAGGGGACGGACAGGGACGGTGAGTTCAGGAGTGATTGGAGGAGGTCGGGCTTTACACTTTTGGGAGTAGGTGGGATGGGGGAGATTGCAGGTATTGCAGGAAGGAGGGGATTGGAGGTTAGGGCACTGCCTGAGGAAGTGCGCTTGCCGACAATGCGGGCAGGTGGGGGCCTCGCGGCACTCAGCTGTGGGGTGCGCGTTATAGCGCAGACACCTCTGGCAGCGCAGGGATTGAGGAGGGGAACGGGAGGGGTCGACCTTGTACCGCTGGTTAAAAAGGAGGGCACCCTCCTTCAGGAGACGGTCAATGGAGGGTGCGCGCATAGAAAAAACCCGCATAAGGCGGGTGGGGCCGGCAGCGTTATGTATGCGGCGAACCGCACGCACCTCCAAATGGGGATGCGCCTGGAGCTCCGCCAACACCTCCTCCTCCGTGATCACTGGACTAAGCCGAGTGATCACGGCGGTGAGAGTTGGCGGGCGACGCGGAGGTTTGGGTTGGCGGGAGGGAGGTGGTGAAGGAGCAGGGGTGAGAGAGGCATGAGGGCCAAAGCGGGTGACAGGGATGCGGGAAAGGAGGTATGTGTGGAGGGTTGGGCTGGGGGAGGAGATGAGGACCGAATCACGGCGAGGAGTGTGGAGGGAGATGGGGGCACCAGGACAATGCTGGCGAAGGAAGAGGGTGAGGTTCCGGGCTTCAAGGAGAGAGGGATCAGGGCGGGAGAGGAGGTAGCGGTAGGAGGAGGGGGTAGAGGAGGAGGATGAGGGGGCAGGGACAGGCGGGGAGACATCCATGGCATCATGGGTGGGGGAAGGAGGACGAGGCGGAGCCTTTTTGAAAGCAGAGGAAGCAGGGTTGCCACTGGGGCGCTTGACGGCGGTGGAGGAGGTGTGGGGGATGGGAACAACGGGAATGTGGTGGGGAGGGGCAGGTCCCGGGGCCGGAGTCGGCGCCGGAGATGGTGACGGTGACGGTGAAGGCGAAGGCGAAGGCGACGATGACGGTGGCAGTGGCGGCGGTGATGGCGAAGGTGACGGGGAGAGCTGGGCGTGGGCAGTGGCCCGATGGGCCACCACCCGAGCCGGAGCTGCAGTGACAGGCTGGGGGAGTGGGGGGAAGGGATCAGAATGAGAGGAGCGGGAGGAAGAAGCGGGAGAGGGGGTGACAAAGATAGAGGGTGAAGGGAGAGTGAGGAGAGGTGGGATGGATGGAGGGGAGTGGGACTGGGCACACCAAGTTATAGTGGTGGAGGCGGCGGAAGGGGAAGTATAAACTATGGCGGCGGTGGTAGCGGTGGTGGGGGCGGACATGACGGTAGAGAGAAACAAGAACGAACAGAACGAAGAGGAAAGGACAGAAACTGGGGACAGACAAAGACGAAGACGGATGAAGACGAAGACGGCCGTAGACCAGGGTCAGGACGGCGGCGGCGGCGGCGGCGGGCACCGGATGGCGTCGGCGTCGGCGAACAGACGGACGGACGGACGGACAGCAGGCGGCGGCGGCCAACAGACGGACGGACGGACGGACAGACAGCAGGCGAGACGGACAGCGAGCAGGCAGGCAGGCGGACGGACGGACGGACGGACGCACGAACGAACAGCTACAACAGTAAGCGGCGGGCAGACAGACAGACAGACAGACAGACAGACACAATCTTCGAAAGCGAAGATTCCAACCAGGGAGTAGCCCAGGCCTTGGAAACTGGCGCCTTCGAATGAGGGAATCCAACCCTCTGATCGTGTGATGTCCTTAGGTTACTTAGGTTTAAGTAGTTCCAAGTTCTAGGGGACTGATGACCATAGATGTTAAGTCCCATAGTGCTCAGAGCCATTTGAAAATGTTTTTCGTTCTGCGCCCTCATAAGTATTTTATATTGGATGTTCTAGATATCTACACATCAACATAATGAAGTGTTTCTAATCTAGTGAGAAAAAACAGTGACAGTTCTGCTATGAAATTCCTAAATTCGAGTGTGTTTTGAAAGTTTGACAAGCTGACCTATAAATTGTTTACTGCTAATTTTACGAGTGCTTTATTTATTTGCCCGTTTTAAAACACTATTTAAGATTCAATGGAGGTCAACAAATTACCTTACTTGCCAAACCTTTTAACTACAGGTATAATTCGGAGAGTCAAATGTGGAAAATAGTGAAGATGTCTCTTGAAAAAAGGTTGACATCGTTTGCTTAGGGGTATCTTTACTGACAACAGAAATTACAACTGAACTATTAAAGTATTACTTACGTAAAAACGGAAAAAATCATAATGTTTTTCTTTATCTGAAGTGATACATTACCGATCTGCATATATGCTGACACCTGTAATTGCAACACGCACTTACGAATTTGGCTCTCTCTTTGATCAGAAATTTTAAGTGCCATGATTTTATTAATGCCTGTACATGACACGGTGTATTTTAACTGAGTGATAAGGTAGAAGCACCCGTTTTTAACAGTGCCTCAGTCTTTGATACGAGACAAGAAATACATTTAAATGAGACAAACACAAAGGCGAACGTTAAGGCTCCTCTTAAATACATGACTTGTATCATTTGGAAGTTAAGTCTAGTAATAATATTATATTGGACTGATCCATGATGATGTAGGAAGTGAAGGAACTTGTTGAAAATAACCTCGATCACAGCTGTTAATTTTAAGGCTGGGGTGTCTTAAAACTGTAATTTTCCAGTCTGACACCCAAACAATGACTGGTACCATAGTTTTATTTTAAAATTGAATTCAAAACATGTCAGTGAGCAAAATTAATTACACTTTGAATTACAACCATGGAATTTTATTTCTGTGAATGTTGGTTCCAGTCTTTGACATGGTGTCAATCACTGGAATGACTGGTTGTCAGTATACGGCCCAAGCAAAAACAAACCTGGAAATGAAAGCTGCAGAAGCTGGCCAGACATCCCAATGGCTGCTACAATCTGTGTGAGACAAGGGTGACATTATATTGCAAATTTAGTGTAAAAAGTTCCGTATTGTCTGAATTTGTCCTATACTGACAGGACATTCTAGTCCAGTCGATTTTCTTATCTGCAAAAGTACACTAGCCAATACCAGTGGCACAAAGGTAGTGCCACATTACAAACTATCCGGTAACAACAGAATTATTGGTGAACAATGTACAGTAAATAATATGTAATAACCTGAGAAATTCAAAATTGGTTTGAAGAAATAGAACAGCATTTGGAAAGAGAGTAACATTTTGAAAATAACAAATGACACAAGTAGAGTTTTCAGTTTTTTGTGAAAGCTCACTTAATTTTTTTTTCTCCCACTCTCTCTTCTCCATTATCAATGGAAAAATGTGATAACATAAAAGTGCAAGAAAGTTGTGTACAATGTTGGAAATGATGTAAAGGAAAATCTCACTATGCTTCCTCCTCCGTGTGAAGAGTATTCTTGTAATAATAGCTAATAGCATACCAAGAACGTGAGGGTGTCACAGTGGAGATTTGTTTTCTGGTACAGACATCTGATACAACTATTCCACAGCAAAATATACTTTCAATAGGTGTGGTACCAGTGCACTCCCTTAGGATAACAGCATATTATGTGCTCCAGGAATCACATTGGGTACACCACATACAGCATAAACTGTACAGCAACTACAATGCTTTGTGAGCAAGTAATAACAGTCAGTATCTTTAATTTTAACGTAACTCTTAACTCCCATAATTACCTGCTTATAGGTGTGCTAGTACTACAGGTTATTGGTAAAGCAAATACTAATTGAATAGGTCTTCACACTTTTAATACTTAGCAGAAATTCTGAAAAAAGTAAATTCTTTTATTACTGTATCACCTCTATGGCGAATGAAGAGGTGCTGACTGGTTTCTTTGAACATTTAATAGAAGTCTCCTTTTTACCTGCAATTGATAAAGAGCCATTCCAAGTTCTGTACAGAACAATCTCTCACATTTTTCATGAGGTTTGTTATTCTGTACACTAATATTTCGTCTTCTAAATGGTAAATAATGCATTCACATAGTGTTGGTATTAAAGGTAATTCATGAAATAAATTATATTTAAACCAGAAAATTAAAGGTTCCACATGGCACATGAAAAGTACCATGCTACACACATGTATGTACAGATTCCAAAATGTCTATGAATTTGAGTTACAAACTTTTTTAAATAGAAATATGAAGATCACAATACTTTGGGTCTGCAATAACACAAACGTAAAATACTTTAGTTCCCTATGGGAAGCTTTGTTCTTCACGTGACTCGTGCAACTGCTTTCACTCTTAATGGAAAACTAAATGGTTTATGTTAAAGTTAACTAGCAAAAAATGTAACCATTTTTGCACAATTTCTGTGAAGTAAGATTCCTTAATGTTATTTCCTTCCGTTGTCATCATAACTTGATAATTTCAGTTCCGTATGGGACATATGAACTAACAAAATGAAATGCTTTTATTACTATGACCAAACAAAATCTTTTTAACATGTAGTACACAGTTCAAATCAGCAAAAAGTGTAACTGTATAATTAAGGTAAATGTTGATGAAAATTAGGCATGTAACATGAGTACTGAAATTTCCTAGATTTCCAAGTGTACCTGTAATCACTGTATTCTGTACTTTGTAGTGCTAGAAAGATATTTGCATTCTCCCCCCCCCCCTTTCCTCAACACAGCAAAATATAATAGAAAGACATCCTAGCAGAATAAAGACAAAATTCAGAAAATTAGGTTCTAAAGTAATAAGAATGCTTACGATCAATTGGAACATTGTGTTCGTTCTAGGAAGTAATAAAACAAGAATTAACAGAGTAACAATTTTATTGCTCTTATGTTGCAGAGTATCCACAAACATTACTGTTTGAAACATAGGGCCACTCCATACTCCACTAGATTACACCCAGCCTGTGATTAAACTGTTCTTAAAGTGAAAAATTCAAGTTGAAATAGCTATTGAGGGAAACATTTTGTCACACTTAAAGCCATCTGTCAAATAAGTCTCAGAACATTTTTTTTTCATTAATTTCACACAAATCACCTGTTTTTAATGCAAGTGCATATTTTGTAACACCAAACATCTTAATATAAGCTTGTATAATAAACAATTATAATTTTGTTACAATATCTACACAGGACGTAAAGAGTTAATTTTACTTCAATGTGATTCATCTTTTGAAGTTCATCATTACACAACAACAAATCTATGGACAAAATAGTTCTAAAAAATCTGTCAAAATGTGACACCCATCTGCATGGAATGTCCCATTACATAATATTTTCCAATTTTTGCACTATACATGATTAAACAATATGAGTTTATTTAAATTCTACCTTATACTTGATTTGTTGTTTAAAATTTTCTCAGCTGCTTTTTTTCTTCATATGTTTTTAAGCGTATGCGGGAGTATAGGGATGCAATCTTACAAACAAGTTGAGCCTGATGTAAGTTCCTCAATCCTAATTTCATAATGGTAATCATGACGAAGAGCAGGAAATGGGTAATCTACAAATTTATTTTTAACACAATGCAAAATCCTTGGCCTGTACATATTTCTGTCGCATATCCCCAGCAATCAGAAACATCTGAAACAGTTTCTGAGTATTCTACAACGGAGTACACACAGTCACTTGTTTTAACCAGTTTTCCCCAGTTAACAAAATTTACAAATGCATTTTTATTGGCCATATTGGGAAAAGCATAGAGAGAATCACATTCTAATGCAGATTTAACTACTGGTGGCTTCAGTATGTGAAGACAGTCTTTGCATGTGATCTCCCTTGAAAGGCGCAATGACACATACCCTGCAATATAATACAGTATGTTTTGCTTGTAAAATGAGAACTTAATCATCAACTTATCATCAAGAAGTGCACACCACTTCTCTACTTCATTTTCTGCAGCACTTTCATCACTTTCTACTACATGCTTTCTTGCATGAAAATCGTAAACAGGTGGCAAACAACACACATTAAAATTTGAGCAATTCCCATTCATTGCAGTGACACTGTTACCCAGGAGCAACTTTCTCATGGCACATTTGAACTGGTATGCATTTGTATTGTTCCAAACACCTCTGGACCGAATGCAGGAAAAAAAAGCTCTATGTGGTCTTGTGACAGTTTATATGTTAGAAAATACTTCAGAGGAGATTCAACACATAGCATACTTGCCAGAGCAATGTGCCTGACTGATTGCATATCGAAAATTATCCCAAAAGCAAAAGTATTTCTTGCATGGGGCAGCAACGGAACACCAATGATTTTGATATAATTTTCAGTGTGTGTGAAAATAGCAAGCCAATAAGATTTGTTGTCATCCCTCAGGAGGATCTTATACCCTTTACCTAATGGATTTCTGGAGTTCAGAATATCAAAAATCCTATCAATATTATACAAGAATTCTACTGTTGCTTCACTTCCTTTAAAATTTGGATCACCAACCCTCCTCAAAAACTTTATACTATCTGCCACACTAGAACTCAAAGTCTGTGGAGCTAATGAAACAGTCATTTTTCTATTTACATAACTTATATGTTGTCCTGATAGTTTGTTGGCAAATGTCATACCTTCTTCTTGTTGTACCTTGTTCAATTGCTGAATGAAATGCCATCTAATAATGCCAGTTGGAGAGTCAATAGCAGATACTTCTGCTAGAGCATTTCTGGCAAACTTAATCATATGACACATGTCCAAGATACAATAAACATTGTATTTTTCCACAGGATGAGGAAAGTAGCTTTTAAAATCATCCTTGGAAAAATTTAAAGTACAGCCAAGTGAACGTGAAGTGCTTATATTTACCTTGCAGCCATCACATGTAACACACCAAACCCTAATGCCAGAACTATGCAGCCTCTCTACAGCAGATTTTATCAATGTGGCCTGATTATTTGCCTGTACACCATTGATAAAGAAATATGCAATCGGGCATTTAAATTTGCCTTTAATAGAGACAAGCATGAAAACCAGAGCCTAAGATGCCTCTATTACTTCTTTTGACTGAGGCACTTCCCGACCAAAGTCTAAAAAACCTGTGTATTGCTTAGTTCCTTGGTCCCAAAGTACTTGCTTCCTAATTGCCATACTGTCTACAATTAGACATGAATCGCTGAACTGCTCCCTTACAATTGGGTTCAAATCAATGTACTTAAAAACATCTTTTAAGAAGCCAGTTTCACAGTCTACACTTGCTACCCATTTGGAAATTAATGATTTATGGGGCAGAGGCATTAATTTTTGCAGGTATTCATATGGTTCTGGTGAATAAAAGTACACAGTCATCGCAAACATTTTCACATTTGTTGTGTATCTATTACCCTTTGACGAGAGAGAGTTGTTCACTAAATTGCACACTAATTCCACTTGTGTTCCTTTCTGATGATTGAGGAAGTTATGTAACTTCTCAGGAAGATGCCCCTTCTCCTTCAATGAACTTATGATGTCATTCTTGGAAAACACTTTCTTCTCTCTTCTTCGAAGTTTTTCACGGGCGCACTTCAGTTTATGTTTTAGTTCGTGCACAATGTCTGAGAAAAAATTGCAAGTTTCGGTCACCTTGTCTTCCATTTCTACTTTCGACTGTATACCACAATCAATTACTTAAGAACCAACTGCACTCTGAAATAAACAAATAATTTCGTTATATATGATTGAAATAACTCAAGGCTTGATGAAAAAATATTATAAGAAAACTTTGGGGATGTGAAAACATCCTTATACTAACGTTTTCGACACAATTCGCAGCTTCTGCATTGGATAAATGGGACATGCTTTCCACAGAAGAATTTTCATTGACAACATTCTCCATGCAATCAGTAGCTTCTGCAGTGGGCAAATCGAGCACGGATTCCAGGACAGAACGCTAAAAACAAAAATATGGACCTGTATTACAACACTGCTTAGACCTATGTAGCCCATTTGTGTCCGTACGAAATAAATTCACAAAAGTCAAAAAGCACACACATAGCAAGGAAATTCATTAGCTACCTCAAATGGAGAAGCATCGTTGTCACTCAAAATCCTAACAACATGTCGTCGTGGCTGTTTATTTGGTGGCATCAAATGTGCCGGAAAGTCAAAAACTGATGGCACTGCTTCGGGTCTGAAACGTTTCTTCCACGTTCCGGGGCTCACTACGTAATCATCTTGCCGGAAACGGTTTCCACAAAGAAAACTGCAAGACATAGGATTAAAATCTTTCCACTTCACGGAAGTAATCCACTTCTTTAGCGGCTCTGGGTGCTTCAGAGGAAACCTGTTCAAAAACATCGAATTAGCAAACGCAGTAAGTCTCTATTATTATCGTATTGTATCGGTAGTCCTATTACCTGTGAAATGGTAAGTCACTTTCCTTACTCCATCGCTTCGTACAATTGAAAGCGGAACAAGAAATCGCCATTTCGATAATCCTTAATTCCTTATACACCGTACAGACCGAGAGAAACTTCTTGGCAAATTCGAATATGGCGGGCAATACAGACGACAGTAATCAGCTGGTAGAGCCATCTATCGGTAGGTCCGGTAGTTGAGCATCCCCCACTTTAGACGCCTGTTATTTTCGCAGGCAGTGACACTTCGTGCTGCCTCCCGCAGCTGCTGCCCTCTCGCGCCGCTCCTCTACACTACGTGCAGCCGGCCAGGTGCGGATTCTCCGTAATTAAACGTCGCGCAGTTTTCTCCATTGGTCCACCGTAGCAGCAACACAACAGTAACGCAAAAGCAACAAACAGATAAAAGCTAAGGATGAGTTTTTACATTAACGGAAATTGAAGATGGTGATTGTCGACTGGATGGGCATGCAAGGACATAATTAGGAGAGTAAGAAACGTGGGCTAAACGGTAGTGTTTCCAACACTATACGATCTTTCATTTCATTTCATTTTATTTTATTATCGTCCTGTATATCATTTACATGATGTAGGAATTGTCACAGCAAAGTTGTCATACTAGTACAAGTACTACAGACATAATAATGGAATATCGCTTTCAAGGCAATTTTTAAAAGTACAAATTAGACATATAAATTAAAATTTTTGGCAATAAATTTACACACCGAGCGGGGTGGCGCAGTGGGAAGACACTGGACTCGCATTCGGGAGGACGACGGTTCAATCCCGCGTCCGGCCATCTTGATTTAGGTTTCCCGTGATTTCCCTAAATCACTCCAGGCAAATGCTGGGATGGTTCCTCTGAAAGGGCACGGCCGACTTCCTTCCCCATCCTTCCCTAATCCGATGAGTCGATGACCACGCTGTCTGGTCTTCTTCCCCAAAAACCAACCAACCAACCAATAAATTTACACACAATCAAAGTACTCATCTACGTCATAGAAAGGTTTGCTTAAAAGGTAATTTTTAAGCTCAGTCTTAAATTTTACTTCATCTATTATTGCCTTCATGTACACTGGCAGAGCATTGTAGAGTTTTATTCCAAAATAACTTACATGCTTTTGGGTTTGTGCTGTCCTTACCCTTTCTACATACAAATTCTTACGAGTTCTAGTATTATAATTATGGCAGTCCTCATTTGTACGTAGATTTTTCATATGTGCTCTTGTACACAGAATGCTTTTAAAAATGTACAGTGATGGTATTGTGAGTATTTGCAGTTCTTTGAAAAGGGGCCTACAATGAGTTCTTGGAGAGTTATGTGTTATGATTCGTAGAGCTCTTTTCTGAAATTTGAAGATATCTGCTAAGCTTGATTTACTTTTATCCCACAACACTATGCCGTAAGACACGATGGACTGAAAGTAATCAAAATACACTAGTCTAGTACAGTCTGTGCTGCATACTCTAAATAATATCCTCAATGCAAAACATGCCGAATTGAGCCTTTGGGATAAATACTTGAGATGGTCTTTCCAGCTTAAGTTTTGATCAATGTGCATGCCCAAAAACTCTGTGGATTGTACACTCACTATCTTCTTGTCCATTAGTTTTAACTGGAGGTCCATATCTTGAGTTGCTTTGCCGTACTGTATATAATCGTACCAAACCTCCGCTTTGTCCGAAAGGGAAGCACTACGATTGTCTGTTCAGACTTGCAGCAGTGCAAGAACTGTTCAGAATCTGTGTCCACGTGCACACTATGAGTTGCTGTGGTGAGACAGGCATATGCACGAATGAGTCTGAGAACTTAGTTCAGTGGTGGTCTTCTTACCCCATTACCATTAGGCCCATCTGTAATTCATTCAATCCATAGACATGAATATACGTTACCGTGTCCCTCAAAGATTGGTATACTGTCAATATTCCGTAATTCATAAATGCTTTCATCCCCTTCGAAAATTAAGTTTACTAAATCTCTGTACTTCAATCAGATTCATAGACACAGACCTACATTTCCGTGTCTTGCAAAAATTGTCAATCATTTAACACCTCAACAATATGATAATTGTGTGCACAAGTTAGTGAATATGAAATATGTAGAATGTGTTACCACAAACATTGGTGAGTATGAAATATTTTCGCCCGAAATAATGAGGAGGTATTGGCGCTTCTAGCAATCCCATTAATAAAATATGTTCAAATAGTTGATATCGCGCAGGAAATGTTTGTTATTTCTGAGATGTTCTTGTGAAACTTCCAAATGCGAAATGGGTGAAGTAATATGCGAGAGGCTCTCGATCGCACTTGTTGGTTGGCGTTGCCGACAGATGGCAGGCCAACACGTTGGCTTCGTACTCACGCAAAAACTCCAGAGCGCAAAGCAGAATGCATCTCAACTCACCATGCTGCCAACTTTTGACTTTCCAGCAAAACGGCTTATGTGTTTTAAACCCTCATTTATGCAGCATGTTAGATCGGCAAAGTTTCACGAATGGGCAGACAGAAAGAGAAGTGTAGGCGGGACAGAGTCTGTAAGGATTCAACGTTCACCTTTTGCATTATAAACAACACACACACAGTACTTGATACATTCGAGGGTTGGATTCCCTCACTTCTTCATCGAAGAGTTTCACTGCCTGGGCTACTCTCAGGGTGCGCCTTCGACGTGGAAGATCCCTGCCGTGTCGTCTGCTTGCTGTCACCGCCGCCGCCGCCGCTTGGTCGCCGCCTTCCGGTCCTTGCAGCCGCCGCAGCCGTCGCCGCCTGCCGGTGCTCGCCGCCCCCGCCCGGTCGCCGCCTGCCGGTGCTCGCCGCCGCCGCCGCCGCCGCCCGCCGCCCGCCGCCGCCGTCCGGTGCCGCCGTCCTGACCCTGGTCTACGGCCGTCTTCGTCTTCATCCGTCTTCGTCTTTGTCTGTCCCCAGTTTCTGTCCTCTCCTCTTCGTTCTGTTCGTTCTTGTTTCTCTCTCCCATCATGTCCACCCCCACCACCACTGTCACTACTACCACCACCGCCATTGTCTATACCTCCCCTTCCGCCGCCTCCACCACTATAACTTGGTGTGCCCAGTCCCACCCCCCTCCTTCCATTCCACCTCTCCTCACTCTCCCTTCACCCTCTATCTTTGTCACCCCCTCTCCCGCTTCTTCCTCCCGCTCCTCTCGTTCTGATCCCTTCCCCCCACTCCCCCAGCCAGTCACTGCAGCTCCAGCTCGGGTGATGGCCCGTCGGGCCACTGCCCACGCCCAGCTCTCCCCGTCACCTTCGCCATCACCGCCGCCACTGCCACTGCCACCGTCATCGTCATCGTCGCCGTCGCCTTCACCGTCACCGTCACCATCTCCGGCGCCGACTCCGGCCCCGGGACCTGCCCCTCCCCGCCACATTCCCGTTGTTCCCATCCCCCACACCTCCTCCACCGCCGTCAAGCGCCCCGGTGGCACCCCTGCTTCCTCTGCTTCCAAAAAGGCTGCGCCTCGTCCTCCTTCCCCCACCCATGATGTCATGGAAGTCTCCCCGCCTGTCCCTGCCCCCTCATCCTCCTCCTCTCCCCCTTCCTCCTACCGCTACCTCCTCTCCCGTCCTGATCCCTCTCTCCTTGAAGCCCGGAACCTCACCCTCTTCCTTCGCCAGCATTGTCCTGGTGCCCCCATCTCCCTCCTCACTCCTCGCCGAGATTCTGTTCTCATCTCCTCCCCCGGCCCAACCCTCCATACTGACATCCTCTCCCGTCTCCCCATCACCCGTTTTGGTCCCAACGCCTCCCTTACCCCTGCTCCTTCTCCATCTCCTACCCGCCAACCCCAACCCCCGCGTCGCCCGCCGACCCTCACCGCCGTGATCACACGGCTCAGTCCGTCGATCACGGAGGAGGAGGTGTTGGCGGAGCTCCAGGCCCATCCCACGCTGGAGGTGCGGGCGGTCCGCCGCATTTTCAACTCGGCCGGCCCCACCCGCCTTATGCGGGTTTTCTCTGAGGACGCCCCCTCCATTGACCGTCTCCTGAGGGAGGGTGCCCTCCTCTTCCACCAGCGGTACAAGGTCGACCCTTCCCGTTCCCCTCCTCAATCCCTGCGCTGCCAGAGGTGTCTGCGCTATAATGCGCACCCCACAGCTGAGTGCCGCGAGGCCCCCACCTGCCCGCATTGTCAGCAGGCGCACTTCCTCCGGCAGTGCCCTAACCTCCAATCCCCTCCCTCCTGTAATACCTGCAATCTCCCTCATCCCACCTACTCCCAAAAGTGTAAAGCCCGACCCCCTCCAACCACTCCTGAACTCACCGTACCTGTCCGTCCTCTGGACGCCCCCACCCCTCCTGGCAATTCCCTTCGTCCCCCACCCACCGCTGAGGACATCATCAGGTTCCTCACCATCGTCCTCCAGAATGTTCATCCCTTTCAGCGCCCTCACACCCTCCAGCAGATCTCCCTTGCTGCCCGTTCCATCTTCCAACTCAAGATGTACGCCACCTACTCCAACAACCAGGCCCATTTCACCTTCTCCCGTCTTGACACATTCGTTTAAATCCCAGTCATGGCGCGACAGCAACGTATCCTTTTCAACAACATCCGCTCCCTTCCCGCCAACAAAAACCTGTTCCTGCACACCTTTGCCACCCACCGCGTGGATGCCTTCCTCCTCAATGAAACCTTCCTGCAACCCCACCACACAGTCCACACTTCGCCCTACCTCCTCCACCGCTCCGATAATCCCCTCCCGATTGCGCGTGGCGGAGTTGCCATTGGTCACCACCGCCAGATCCCCGTTCGGCTCCAACCTCTCCTTCCCGACCCCACCGAACACCTGATCCTTAGTCTCTTCTTCCCCGGCCTTACCGTTACCTGCGCCACCATCTATGTCCGCCCCAACGCTCCTATTCCCTTCGACTTCCTCTCCCACGTCGATCGTACCTTTTCCTCCTACGTGATCGCCGCCGACCTCAACATCCATAGTCGTTCCGCTGCCCAGTTATGGCGATGGCATCGGTTCCTCTCCACCCTTCAAGGTGACCTCGTCCCCATCCCCCGGCATACCCGTCCTGAATCCAACTCCACTCCTGATGTTATCCTCTCCTCCCCCAACCTCCTTGGCCGCATAACGGTGGATGTCCTGGAGCCTATTGGTAGCGACCATCTCCCTGTCCTCCTCACCGTTTCAGACGGTCGTCGCCCTCGCCCCGACCCTCGTACTGACCCTCCCCCTAAGTATGTCCACGACTATTCCCGAGCCGACTGGAATGCCTACCGGGATACCCTTTCCACCCAGGTCGATAGCCACCCTCTCACCTACCACCACCCTGACGATGTCACCCATGCCGCCTCCTTTCTCCAGCGGACCTTGTCTGAGGCCGTGGAGGCCCACGTTCCTACTGTCGCCATCCACCCCCACCGTCCTACCTTACCCCCACAGGCCGTTCTCCTCCTCCGTGAATCCCGTCGTCTCTACCGTGCCTTCCTGCGCACGCGTGACCCGGACACACTACGACGCCACCGGCAACTCCAGCGACACGTTCGTAATTTGCTCGCGGCTAAGAAACGCCGGGACTGGCGACAGACATGCACCCGTTTCAATGCAACCCTACCAATCAACTCGTCCAAGTTCTGGTCGGCCTTCCGTCGCCTTACCGGAACTAAACCCTCCCCCTATTATCCTCTTCTCCATGATGATCACCCTTTCCCTGACTCCCTTAGTAAGGCCAATCACTTTGCCTCCTACCTCTCTGATGTATTTTCCGTCCCCGATGATCCCCAGTTCGATTACTCCCTCTTCCCGGATATCCGCGATCAAACTGACACCTCTGTCCGTCCCGTCGCTCCTGGTTTCCAGTACTTGGACAACATTACACACACGGAACTCAATGCCCCTATCACTACACAGGATCTCATTGCTACCCTCCGCACAAAACGCAACACCGCTCCTGGTCATGATCGTGCCACCTACCGTCACCTTCGTGAAGCTCCTGTCTCTTTCCTCTCCACCCTGGCCAGGCTCTACAATGTAGTCCTGTCCACCGGTTACTACCCCGACCTGTGGAAAACCTCCCGTATCCTCATGTTCCTTAAACCTGGCAAACCGCCGTCCGCCGTCTCCTCCTACCGTCCCATCAGCCTTACCTCGGTCTTCAGCAAGGTCCTAGAATCTATCCTCACCCGCCGCATCCACCAGCATCTCCGCCAGCACCGCCTCCTTCCCGTCACCCAGTGTGGCTTTCGGCCATCCTTCTCTTCCGACGATCTTCTCCTTCACCTCACTCATCTCCTTTCCGAACAGCTTAATTCCCGTCGCTCCGCCATCTTCCTCTCACTTGACCTCGAACGCGCTTATGACCGCGTCTGGCATTCCGGTCTCCTCTTCAAGCTCCAAACCTTTGCCCTTCCCATTAACTACGTCCGTCTGATCGGTTCCTTTCTCTCCCGCCGTCCTTCCTATGTCACCATCCATCACACCGATTCCTACACCTTTTTCCCCTCCGCCGGTGTGCCCCAAGGCTCCGTCCTCTCCCCCCTTCTGTACCTTTTGTACACGGCGGACATGCCGCCGCCGTCGCCCCCCGTCCACCTCCTCCAGTTTGCCGATGACACCGCCTTCCTCGCCCTTGCCCCCACCCTGCAACGCTCCCAACGCCTTCTCCAATCCCATCTTGACCGGTTCACCGCTTGGTGCAACCAGTGGTTGCTCAAGGTCAATCCCTCCAAAACCCAGGCAATCATTGTAGGCAAAACCACCCCTTCCTTCCGCCTCCTTGATTTCTATCTCACCGTCTATGGCCGTCCTATCGCCCTCACTCCCACCCTTAAGTACCTTGGCGTCACCCTCGACCGTCGCCTCTCCTGGACTCCCCATCTCCAGACGATCCAAGCCAAGGCACGTTCCTGACTCCGTCTCCTCAAGCTCCTTTCCGGCCGCACGTGGGGTCTGGACCCCTCCACAATCCTCCACACCTATAAATCTCTCATCCGCCCTATCCTTTGTTACGCCCATCCAGCGTGGATCTCCGCCCCCCCTACCTTTTATAAATCCCTCCAAATCCTTGAACGCCATGCTCTCCGCCTTGCCTATCGCATCCGTCTCCCCTCCCCCATGCAGATCCTGTATGATCTCATCCCCTTCCCCCACCTCCTCCTTTTTCTTGAAAGGATACGTATCCTGTACACCTCACGTAAACTTGATCCTCCTCACCTGCTCCTTTCCCCGTTCCTCTCCCACCCCCGCCCGCTGCCGCGCCTGTATTCCCACGTCCCACCCGGTCTCCATCTCTCCACCCTCCATACCCTCTCCCAAGGTGGCTTCCGCGAGCTCCCTCTCCCTGATGATGTCCTCGTCGCCTCCATCTACCCCTCCTATCAACTTTGACCCTGCCCCGCCCCCCACTTCCCGTGTCCTTTCCTTTCGGCACCCTCCCTCCCTTCTCTTCTCTTCCCTTCTTTTTCCGTCTCCCTGTCCCCTCCCTTCCCCCTCTTCCCCCGGGCTTCCTCTCCCCCTTCCTCCCGCCCCCCTATCTCGCCTGCCCGTGGCATCTCTGCTCTCCCCTCTCGCTCTCCCTCTCCCCTTCCTCCTCCTCCTCTCTTGGCCGGTCCCCGGACTCGCACACGTATAGTGAACATTCGCGCGCCGGAGATCGTCGCCTTTTGTGTCTCGTGTGTGTGACGTCGTATAGTGTTTTTGGTGTCCGCCGTCCCACTCCTACGTTCACTTGTGCCATCGGACTCATCAGTGTTTTGTGCGCCGTGCCGACGTGTTTTCCGTGTTGTTATCGTCACATGTGAACGACTCCGTGTTTTTTCTGTCTCTGTGAGCTCTCTCTTTTGCCCGTCACTTTGTTCTTTGTCATTCACCATGTTTTATACTCTTGTAAAACGCTATGGCTGAAGAGCGGCGTAGTGTGCCGCTGCCAGCCTACCTGAGTTGTACAGGTTTTAAAATAACAATAAAGTAAAAAAAAAAAAAAAAAAAGTACTTGATAGTACATCCCGCAGCAGTCTAGAATTTTTTACATTTATTTAGCAGCTTATGATGTACATCTATGGAGTAAGTCCAAGACATATTTGCTTTGTCAGCTTTCCAATAAACTACATTACTCTTACTGGTTCTAACTATAGTTTTGCTAAGATAACTAATAAATTTTAGTCACAACATTCCTGGAAATTAACATCATAGTTACAAAATTTTAGATACTGTAAACTGAACGGATTTTATGAGGCATACGTAATTTATGTACCTAAATTACAGAACATTTAATTGCAATAATTCTGTACTATTGGTCCATTATTTTGTATATACGGTATAATCCAGCCACACAGCACATACATATTCTAGATTCTCTTTTGTTTACAGTTATAAAAAAATTTAACAGCAATAATACTGTAGAAAAACGAAATCTTTAGATAAATAAATGCTGTTAAGAAGTTAAGACATTTTACTTTCTCTTTTTCTCTACACTTGTGTACATTTTTTTTTTTTTTTTTTTTTTTTTTAGTGTACTATGCCTGTTTGCTCCAGTTATTTTCGTTTGAAATAAGTTCTGTGATTGAATATAAAGGGGTTTGTGATAGCAGTTGTTTCATTGACTGTTTAAACTTAACCTTTGATTTGGCATTAGTGATGTGTGCCATGTAACCACTGCTTCTCTCGTATTGAGTTGTGTTATGCTGCGGAATTCTTAATTTCTTTCCGTTTCTGTTCTGTAAACATAACTAACTTAGGTACAAGATTCCACACTGCTCACGGTCTTCATCTGAATCAACTCGGAAAGAAGCATGTGAGTAATGAAATCATATAAGTAGCCAATGAGTTAGACATAGCAAAAATCGATAGCTCTAAGTCAATACCACTTAGATTTAGGAAAAACTCTTTTTTAGAGGTAGCAAAGAAGGGCCGAGAGTAACAGGTTTGCCCAGATTCACACTGGACGACCAGATTAAAGATACGAGTAATATAATAAATGTCAGTAACACTAGAAAGAAGAATAGTAGTAATGACGATTGCCCCCATAAAAAAAATTACTCACCAGCTTTGTCTCTCAAGATAGATTATCTCAATATTGAAAGTATAAGAGACAAACAAGTAATTTTAAACGAATTTGCAAATGAGAACTTATTTGATGCGTTATGCCAAAGTGAGCACTGGTGTAAAGGAAATGAAATATCTTTTCATGTACTAGATGATTTCCTCTTAGCAAATAGCTTTAGCACAGAGCAGCATCTTCATGGGGGTGTATCAATTTACATTAAGAAAGAATTAATAAATGGTACTAATGAACTAGATCTATGATTTCTGTGCAGTGAGATACATTTTGAAGCCACAGGTGTTTATCTGGATCATTTAAAAATTGCTGTTGTATCTCTTTATAGATCACCAGACGGAAGTCTACTAATATTTTTAGAAAAACTTGAGATTTTACTACATTTCTTTCGTAGCCCTCACTGGAAGAAATATAGTATAGTGATTGATGGTGACATCAATGCTGCATTTGATATAAACAAAGATGTGCACACCGTAAATGAATTTAAAAACCTGTTAGGACAATTCAACTTCATTTTTACAAACTGCAAACCCACAAGACAGTCTGCTTGTCTCGACAACATACTTAGAAATGTCAATAGAGAGTTACTCTCTTCAGATGTAGCTGTCTTCGATTTCTCGGACCATGACTCAGTGTGGGTAAAAATAGGTACAGATAGGTGCAATATGGACTATAAGGAGTTTAAAGAGCCTGAAATAGTCATCACAAGACCGATAAAACAAGAAAAATTGTCTAATTTCATGGTATGACTCAGTAATTGTGACTGGTCACATATGTTTAACAATAATGCCCAGGGCTCCGCCAATACATTGTTCGATAGATTTTTTCATTCTTTCTTAAATATATTCGAGACCAACTGCCCTCAATATAAATGTAAAGTTAACACTAAAAATAACAGTAATAGACATAGGGATAAGAATCCATGGTATACCGCTCAACTAGCCAATATGAAAAGGAGGTTGTTGTTGTATGGAGATTCTTACAGACTTCAGAAAACTGATATGACTAAACAAAGGTACTCAAGAGCACAAAGGGAATATAAGTATGCTTTAAATGAGGCCAAAAAACAACATAATCTAGTCAGCATTGAGTCATCAAAACATAAATGCATAAAAAGCATGGACTATAATAAATTCAGTGGCCAAAAGCAAGCAGAAAGCTGTGGTAGAAATTTCAGCAGATGAATTTAATAACTACTGTATAAAATCTGTTTACCAAATGAGGGAAAGCATTGGGAGGCCGCAAGAAACTGTAGCTGATCTCATTAAATATCATAATGTAGACTACACCCTGAAAGACAGATTCCTTTTAACAGATGTCTCACCAGATGTTGTTTGAACTATTGTAAATAATTTTAGGCCCTCTGGTAGTGAAGATATATATGGTATTTCTTGTAATATGTTAAAAAAAGATAATTTGACACATATTATACCCTCTTACTAAATGTATAAACAGATGTTTAATTGAAGGAGTATTCCCAGATGTATTGAAATTATCCAGGGTAATGCCCATTTCCAAGAAAGTAGAGAAAAACTGCCCATCTAGCTATCGCCCAATATCTCTGACACCTATTTTATCTAAAGTTTGGAATCCATCATCAACTCCCAGTTGTGTGATTATCTGACATGTAATAACATTATTACTGCGGTACAATTTGGCTTTAGGAAGGGCAAATCCACAGTCCATGCCATTTATTCCCTAACTTAAAAGGTGCTTAATCCTTATGAAGGAAAAAAATTTTGCTCAGGTTAACTTTTGTGATCTTAGCAAAGCCTTCGATTGTGTGGAGCGTATTTCACTCCTCAGCAAACTAGTTTATTATGGAATCACAAACAGTGAAGTTGGCAACATCTTCCAATCCTTTCTCAGCAACCATAAACAAATTGTTTGTATTGGTAAACAGAGATCACAGCTAGCTGACGTTAAGTGCAGTGTGCCACAAGGCTCAGTGTTAGGATCTCTGCTATTTATCCTAAGGACAAATAATCTACCATTTTACATAAATACTCACTGCATTCTCTATGCAGATGATACCACTTTTTTTCAATATCAGCTCAGACATGGATATGCTCCAAACTGTGGCAAATGACGCCATATCGCAGGCATCAGTCTGGTTTTGAGCTAATGGGTTCCTGATTAATGAGAGTAAAACTAAAAAGATTGTATTTAGTTTAAGAGATCTGCCAGTAGCAGATGTGATGGATAGTGTTAAGTTCTTAGGTATTGTTATAGATAATAAATTGACTTGGGAGCCACACATTAAATACATTATAAGGCTGTCTAGATTAGTGTATTTGTTAAGGAATTTAAAAAAAACTGTGTACCTATAAACCTGTATATTTACACTGCCCTACTGCATACAAAGAGCAACTTATCAGAATACCAGCGTAGAAGAGATGTACACTCTCATGGAACCAGAAATAGTAGCCATCTTGACATACCTTACTACAGATTATCCGTCACTGAACAGCTACGAAGTGGTGGGTATGAAGATGTTTAACAAACTGCCACTAGAATGGGTAGAAGCTCCATTTGATTTATTTAAAGACAAATTATTCGGTTGGTTAGCTGGAAATCCTTGCTACTCACTTCAGGAATTTTATGATTGTAAAATATCATACTGGTACCAGTTTGGAGAGTACAGCATAATTTCTTTAACTGAGTAATTTATGTTGCAATGTTATTATATTTTATGGAAAATCAATAGTGACATATTGATCTTCATGTATATATGCTGCATAACTTGTATATATGTAACTTGACTTTGTCAATTGCTGTAATAGCTAAACGACAATAAAATTTCATTCATTCATTCATACATCTTCATTTTTAATGGATTTATCTTTATGATCCCGAGCAAGGAGCAGAATTTTATATATGTACAAGCTGTAGAAGGTCAGAATGTTATATTTTTTGAAAAGAGGCTTGCAACTATCTCTTGTTCTTTTGTTTCCTATTATTCTAATCGCTCTCTTTTGTAATTTGAATACTTTACTTGCCTCAGTCGAGTGGCCCCAGATTTCTATACCATAGCTCTTTACGGCATTGAAGTTCGAAAAATACACCATGCACACATCATCTTCGGTTATTAGTGGCTTAATTTGTCTTAGAGCAAAAGCGGCACTGCTAAGTTTATTGCTTATATTGGAAATATGATCTTTCCACCCTAAATTGCGTCAAAATGTAATCACATATCAGTTCCAGTATAATATATTTGCTCAATGAATATCCGTTTATCATCTGCACTTCTTCTTGGTGTAGCAGTTTTAATGGCCAGTAGTGTACGTTTCAATTCCACAGAGCGAAATACAGTAAAGTGTGATAGAAGAATGGTGTTTGAAGAGGCATCGCACTGCACTTTGACACACACTTAACAGCAAATGACATGTCTTACATTTCCTCGAATATTTGTGTTTTATATATGAAACTCTTCAGAAAGATTTGCGCTACAAAATGAACATATTTGTGAAAAATTGACTTTTTTTAATATTCGACGTGCTGTCCCCAACGCTGGAGGGGGAGGGGGGAGATGGCGCCACTATAAAGTTTTTGCCACGGCTGGGAAATATCGCAGATCCGGGGCTGCCACAGAGGACAACCAGCCGAGTCTTGTCGTCTCCTCTGTCACCAGACTTTACTTCTGGGCACTGTTAAAGCGGAGAGTAGGTGTCTATACGGAACAAACGCACACACAACTGAAGAAATCGAGACCAGGATCCAGGATGTTATCAGTAGCATCACAAAACAAGAACTGACAGGGGTATGAATCTCCTCAAGAATGCCCACAGATGTACTGATATGGGTGGAGGACACTTTCAGCACCTACTGTCAGGTGAGTAATCATATTCAGTACATTACGTCTCATTTTATGTTCATGCATTGACCTTACATGCCAGCTTCAGGTGTCACGCCCTGTACATTAATCGAATTTCTCTGCTGACCTCCGATGAACGAAAATCTGGTATCTGCTTTACTTGCGACACAACGCGAGTGTTGATTCCATACTACACGGAAGAGACAAAGAAACTGGTACAGTACACGTGCATAACATTGCATAACAGAGCACGCAGTAGTCCCGCAGTAAGACGTGCCATAGACTCGACTGATGCCCAAACTAGTGCTGGAGAGACTTGACGCCATGAATGCTGCACGGCTGTCCATAAATCCGTAAGAGTACAAGGGGGTGGAGATCTCTTCTCGACACCACATTGAAAGGCATCCCAGATGTGCTCAATAATGTTCATGTCTGGGGAGTTTGGTGGCCAGCGGACCTGTTTAAACTCAGAAGAGTGTTCCTGGAGCCACTCTGCAGCAAATCTGGACGTGTGGGTTGTCGCATTGTCCTGCTGGAATTGGCTATGTCCGTTGGAATGCACAATAGACACGAATGGATGAAGGTTATCAGACAGGATGCTTAGGTATGTGCCACCTGCTAGAGTCGAATCTAGACGTATCAGGGGTCCCAACTTCACACACCCAACGCCATTACAGAGCTTCTACCAGCTTGAACAGTCCCACGCAGACATGCAGGGTCCATGGATTCCTGAGGTTGTCTCCATACCTGTACACGTCTATCTGCTCGATACAATTTGAAAAGAGACTCGTCCGACCAGGCAACTTGTTTCCAGTCATCAACAGTCCAATGTCGGTGTTGACCAGCCCAGGTGAGGCATAGAACTTTGTGTCGTGCAGTCATCAACCATACACGAGTGCGCCTTTGGTTCTGAAAGCCCATATCAATGATGTTTCGTTGAATGGTTCGCATGCTGACACTTGTTGATGGCCCAGCATCAAAATCTGCAGCAATTTGCGAAAGGGTTGCAATTCTGTCACTTTACGCGCTCCTCTTCAGACATCGTTTGTCCTATTCTCGCAGGATCTTTTTCCGGCAGCAACGATGTCGGAGATTTGATGTTTTACTGGATTTCTGTAATTCCTGGTACACTCGTAAAATAGTCGTAGGCATACAAAGGGGCCGTAAGAGTACAAAGGGGTGGAGATATCTTCTCGACACCGCATTGAAAGGCATCCCAGATGTGCCCAATAATGTTCACGTCTGGGGAGTTTGGCGGCCAGCGGAAGTGTTTAAATTCAGAAGACTGTTCCTGGAGCCACTCTGCAGCAATGCTGGGCGTTTGGGGTGTCGCATTGTCCTGTTGGAATTGCCCAAGTCCGACGGAATGCGGAATGGACACGAATGGATGCAGGCGATCAGACAGGATGCTTACGTACGTGTCACCTGTCACAGTCGTATCTAGACGTATCAGGGGTCCCATATCACTCCAACTGCACACGCCCCACACCATTACAGAGCCTCCACCAGCTTGAACAGTCCTCTGTTGGCATGCAGGGTCCATGGATTACTGAGGTTGTCTCCATACCCGTACACGTCCATCTACTCGATTCAATTTGAAACGAGACCCGTCCGATCAGGCAACACGTTTCCAGTCACCAAGAGTCCGATGTCGGTGTTGACAGGCCCAGGTTATGCGTAAGACTTTGCGTCGTGCAGTCATCGAGGGTACACGAGTGGTTCTTCGGCTCCGAAAGTCCATATCGATGATGTTTCATTGAATGGTTCACACGCTGACGCTTGGTGGCACAGCACTGTAATCTGCAGCAATTTGCGGAAGGGTTTCACTCCTCTCTCGCTGAACGATTCTCTTCAGTCGTCATTGGTCCAGTTCTTGCAGGATCTTTTTCCGGCCGCAGCGATGTCGGAGATTTGACGGTTTACCGGATTCCTGTAATTCATGGAACACTCGTAAAATGGTCGTACGGGAAAATCTCCGCTTCATCCCTACCTCGGAGATGCTGTGTCCAATCGCTCGTACACCACGTTCAGACTCACTAAAATCTTGGCAACCTGCCATTGTAGCAGCAGTAACCGATCTAACAACTGCGCCAGACACTTGTTGTCTTGTACAGGCGCTGCCGACCGCAGAGCCGTATCCAGCCTGTTTACATCTCTCTGTATTTGAATACACATGCATATTCCAGTTTCTCTGACGCTTCAGTCTATGTTCATGTGTTTACTTTATGGGCCGGTTTCACGTGCCGCGCCGGCCGCTGTGGCCGAGTAGTTCTCGGCGCTTCAGTCCGGAACCGCACTGCTGCTATGGTCGCAGGTTAGAATTCTGCCACGGGCCTGGGTGTATGTGATGTCCTTAGGTTAGCTAGGTTTAAGTAGTTCTAAGTCTAGGAGACTGAAGACCTCAGATGTTAAGTCCCATAGTTCTTGGAGCCGTTTGAAACTTTTTCTATTTTTTTTTACAGGCCGCGCCCTGTACATTAATCGCATTTCTCTGGTCTAATATCTGCTTCACCTGCGACAGAACGCATGTATTGATTCCATTTTATATCCCAGCAATTTGTTAATCATTCGGTAGGTGATCAATATGTCAAATTTCCCCCTGCCTGTCAAATTATTTGGCAGTGTGCTACCTCGTTTCAGATCTCTGTTAACGTGTTTGAGAAAAATTTGGACTGAAAGGCTGTTTGACCAACAAGTTCGTCCATTTACACATGCGTTTGTCGAATAGCCAGTTGCTTGCCAGACTATTACCAATAAAGAGTTCTATTTATGCATCAGCTGCAACTGTAGAAGTCCATTTTTTAAATGGTTCAAATGGCTCTGAGCACTATGGGACTTAACATCTGAGGCCATGAGTCCCCTAGAACTTAGAACTACTTAAAGCTAACTAACCTAAGGACATCACATACATGCTCGAGGCAGGATTCGAACCTGCGACCGTAGCAGTTGCGCGGTTTCGGACTGAAGCGCCTAGAACAGCTCGGCCACCGCGGTCGGCCTCCATTTTTTAAGATGAAGAAACTTTGCAACAGTTGCTTAATCCACAAACTTTTATTGTGTGCTCGATCGTTTTCGAAACAGTTGTAGTTCCGTCATCTGGTGTAACAAAAAACATCGCTTAACACTCCAGAGGTCATCGTCCCCTCAATGGTATCGTGGAAGCACAGGTCAAAAAGATAAAAGTCTCACAAATTCGATAAAAACTGTTCCTCAATGTTGCGCGATGGGAAGACCAGATGATAAGGAACTTGTAAGTGTTCCGAAACCGGCCTTGTACGCAATAAGATATTGTCGATTAAGCAACTGTTGTGCAGTTTCCTCAATTTACGAAATATTGTCTATAACTCTGAGATATGTGGCAACTGGAGCAGATACTGATCGTTTAGAGTTTCACTGGTACCAAGTAACTTCTCGACACGATACGCACAATATTGCAGCTGCTTGAGAAGTGGGGTTAAGTTTGACAAACACGGCCGGTGCATATGCGCGCACTTTTGACAAAACCTTCGATAGCTAATGCCGAATTTGAAGCAACACATTGATGGTCTGCTGAAACGTCTGAGCTCAGCTACGTATGCTATTAGGGTTATTGCAATTTTTGTTGATAAGAATCTCAGTAAATTAGCTTACTATGCCTACTTTCATTCACTGCTTTCGTATGGCATCATATTCTGGGGTAATTCATCGTTGAGTAGAAAAGTATTCATTGCTCAAAAACGTGTAATCAGAATAATTGCTGGAGCCCACCCACGGTCATCCTGCAGACATCTATTTAAGGATCTAGGGATCCTCACAGTAACAAAAATAATAGCGGTGTGCACAGCTATAACACCAGGAGAAAGGATGATCTTCACTATGCAGGGTTAAATCTGACTTTGGCACAGAAAGGGGTAAATTATGCTGCCACAAAAGTCTTTGGTCACCTACCAAACAGCATCAAAAGCCTGACAGATAGCCAACTAACATTTAAAAATAAATTAAAAGAATTTCTAGATGACAACTCCTTCTACTCATTGGCTGAATTTTTAGATATAAATTAAGGAAAAAAAAACAACTTAAACATTAGTGACATGCAACATTTTGTGTAATGTAATATCTTGTACAGACATCTTTTATTAACCTGACACGTTCCACATCATTACAAACTGTCGTATTGATGATCTATGGAACGAGTGTTAATCTAATCTAATCTAATCAAGTTTGATCATTTACAGGGACCTTCACAGTCAGGTGCACTGTTATCGTAGAAAAATACATTTTTTTGATTTCTTTAAGTACAAATTTTACTTTTCTGCTCGCACAAATTTGAACTTCCACTCTCGGAACCAGTTTGGAAGCTTATCGAGATTATTCATTTCGTCTGCTTCCATCATTCTCGCAGATAATAAAAAGAGACTTAAGTGTCTCAGGCAAACATTTAATTATAAGATTTCGAAAATCTTTAGGGAATTGAATATTCCGAGATTCACTGCGTCAAGAGTTTGTCGAGAATACGAAATTTCAGGCGTTACCTCCTGTCACCACTGGCGACGCAGTGACCGACGGCGTTCACTTAACGACCGAGACCAGCGCCGTTTGCGTAGAGCTGTCGGTGCTGACAGACAAGCAATACTGCCTGAAATAAGCAAAGAAATCAAATGAACGTATCCGTTAGGACAGTGGTGCGAAATAGGACGTTAGTGGTGCTATGGCAGCAGACGACCGACGCGAGTCCCTTTGCTAACGTCACGACATCGCCTGCAGCGCATCTCCTGGGCTCGAGACCATACCGGTTGAAAATAGACCACTGTAAAACTGTGGTCTCGTCAGATGAGTCCCGATTTCAGTTGGCAAGTGCTGATGGCAGGGTTTAGGAAAAGCAAAGGGACGAGAGAGGCAATTCTGACGTTACGGCTAATAATGGAAGCAAGGCTAAAGAAAAATCAAGACACTTTCATAAGATTTGTCGACCTGGAAAAAGCGTTCGACAATGTAAAATGGTGCAAGCTGTTCGAGATTCTGAAAAAAGTAGGGGTAAGCTATAGGGAGAGACGGGTCATATACAATATATACAATATGTACAACAACCAAGAGGGAATAACAAGAGTGGACGATCAAGAACGAAGTGCTCGTATTAAGAAGGGTGTAAGACAAGGCTGTAGCCTTTCGCCCCTACTCTTCAATCTGTACATCGAGGAAGCAGTGATGGAAATAAAAGAAAGGTTCAGGAGTGGAATTAAAATACAAGGTGAAAGGATATCAATGATACGATTCGCTGATGACATTGCTATCCTGAGTGAAAGTGAAGAAGAATTAAATGATCTGCTGAACGGAATGAACAGTCTAATGAGTACACAGTATGGTTTGAGAGTAAATCGGAGAAAGACGAAGGTAGTGAGAAGTAGTAGAAATGGGAACAGCGAGAAACTTAACATCAGGATTGATGTCACGAAGTCAATGAAGTTAAGGAATTCTGCTACCTAGGCAGTAAAATAACCAATGACGGACGGAGCAAGGAGGACATCAAAAGCAGACTCGCTATGGCCAAAAAGTCATTTCTGGCCAGGAGAAGTCTACCAATATCAAATACCGGCCTTAATTTGAGGAAGAAATTTCTGAGGATGTGCGCCTGGAGTACAGCATTGTATGGTAGTGAAACATGGACTGTGGGAAAACCGGAACAGAAGAGAATCGAAGCATTTGAGATGTGGTGCTATAGACGAATGTTGAAAATTAGGCGGACTGATAAGGTAAGGAATGAGGAGGTTCTACGCAGAATCGGAGAGGAAAGGAATATGTAGAAAACACTGATAAGGAGAAGGGACAGGATGATAGGACATCTGCTAAGACATGAGGGAATGACTTCCATGGTACTAGAGGGAGCTGTAGAGGGCAAAAACTGTAGAGGAAGACAGAGATTGGAATACATCAAGCAAATAATTGAGGATGTAGGTTGCAAGTGCTACTCTGAGATGAAGAGGTTAGCACGGGAAAGGAATTCGTGGCGGGCCGCATCAAACCAGTCAGAAGACTGGTGACCAAAAAAAGATGGGACAGTTCGAGCGTGGCGCAGAATCCACGAAGCCGTGTACCCAAGTGGTCAACAACGCAGTGAGCAAGCTGGTGGAGGCTCCATAACGCCGGCCGGGGTGGCCGAGCAGTTATAGGCGCTACAGTCTGGAACCCCGCGACCGCTACGGTCGCAGGTTCGAATCCTGCCTCGGGCATGGGTGTGTCTGATGTAGTTAGGTTTAAGTAGTTCTAAGTTCTAGGGGACTGATGACCTCAGAAGTTAAGTCCCATAGTACTTAGAGTCATTTGAGCCATTTTGAACCAAGCTCCATAACGGTGTGGGTTGTGTTTCCATCGAACGGACTGCTTCTTTCGTTCCAACTGAACCGATCATTGAGTGGAAGTGGGTATGTCCAGTTACATGCAGACCTTCTGCAGCCGTTCATATTCCCAAACAACGATGGGGAGACCTGGGTGAAGATTTTAAATTTGCCGGATATAGACTGGAAGACGCAAACGTTTATAACGGGTGGCAGGGACAAAGAATCCAGTGAAATTTTTTTAAGTGCTTTATCTGAAAACTACCTTGACCATATTAGAACAAATAAGCCCGTAGTCACAAATATGAAGTCAAAATTGACCAGGTTTCGACGCTACTATGAGCGTCGTCATCAGAATTAAACTAACTGTTCTAAAACATATTAGGTATATAATACATTAATAAAAGTAAAGTTTGTACTGACTGGAAAGAGATGCAGTACTTACAAGTCACATTAAAAAATATCTAAGCCGGAATGGCGATGTCATTAAAAGTTGTAAATAAGATGGTGAGCCGCTAAGGGCTGCTCGTACTTTAGTGAATAAGGGTTGCAACAAGAGTCGTTCCCGTACGCAGTTGATGGCCGTTGGTAATCGCAACAGCGAATACGTTTCATGTACACTACTGGCCATTAAAATTGCTACACCACGAAGATCACGTGCTACAGACGTGAAATTTAACCGACAGGAAGAAGATGCTGTCATATGCAAATGATTAGCTTTTCAGAGCATTCACGCAAGGTTGGCGCAGGTGGCGACACCTACAACGTGCTGACATGAGGAAAGTTTCCATCTGATTTCTCATACACAAACAGCAGTTGACCGGCGTTGCCTGGTGAAACGTTGTTGTGATGCCTCGTGTAAGGACGAAAAATGCGTACCATCACGTTTCCGACTTTGATAAAGGTCGGACTGTAGCCTATCGCGATTGCGGTTTATCGGATCGCGACATTGCTGCTCGCGTTGGTCGAGATCCAATGACTGTTAGCAGAATATGTAATCAGTGGGTTCAGGAGGGTAATACGGAACGCCGTGCTGGATCCCAACAGCCTTGTATCACTATGTTCGAGGACGTCTGCAGCAGCACGGACTATCAGCTCGGAAACCGTGGCTGCGGTTACCCTTGACACTGCATCATAGATAGGAGTGACTGCGAAGGTGTACTCAACGACGAAATGGGAGCACGAATGGCAAAACGTCATTTTTTCGGATGAATCCAGGTTCTGTTTACAGCATCACGATGGTCGCATTCGTGTTTGGCGACATCGCGGTGAACGCACATTGGAAGCGTGTATTTGTCATCGCCATACTGGCGTATCACCCGGCGTGATGGTATGGGTGCCATCGGTTACACGTCTCGGTCACCTCTTGTTCGCATTGACGGCACTTTGAACAGTGGACGTTACATTTCAGATATGGTACGACCTGTGGCTGTACCATTTATTCAATCCCTGCAAAACCCTACATTTCAGCAGGATAATGCACGACCGCATGTAGCAGGTCCTGTACGGGCCTTTCTGGATACAGAAAATGTTCGACTGCTGCCCTGGCCAGCACATTCTCCAGATCTCTCACCATTTGAAAACGTCTGGTCAATGGTGGCCGAGCAACTGGCTCGTCACAATACGCCAGTCACTACTCTTGATGAACTGTGGTATCGTGTTGGAAGCTGCATGGGCAGCTGTACCTGTACATGCCACGCAAGCTCTGTTTGACTCAATGCCCAGGCGTGTCAAGGCCGTTATTACGGCCAGAGGTGGTTGTTCTGGGTAGTGATTTCTCAGGATCTATGCACCCAAATTGCGTGAAAATGTAATCACATGTCAGTTCTAGTATAATATATTTGTCCAACGAATACCCGTTTATCATCTCCATTTCTTCTTGGTGTAGCAATTTTAATGGCCAGTAGTGTAGTTTTCACTTAATATATGTCTACAGTTTTTTGTTTTGTTTATTCTTTTGTCAAGAACAATGCCCAGTTCAATAACCTGTTAGCCATTAGCCACCGGGATTATATCGTCTGCCTGCACAGTGTTTTCAGATCGTAAGAAGGACAGACGATTCACCGTGAGGATAGTGACTAAGGAAGTACGGAATATTATAAAATCATGTGATCTAGAAGCAAGACAGGAAAAGTGTGGTGTCACCGCCAGACACCACACTTGCTAGGTGGTAGCCTTTTAAATCGGCCGCGGTCCATTAGTATACGATGGATCCGCGTGTCGCCACTATCAGTGATTGCAGACCGAGCGCCGCCACACGGCAGGTCTAGAGAGACTTACTAGCACTCGCCCCAGTTGTACAACCGACGTTGCTAGCCATGGTTCACTGAGAATTACGCTCTCATTTGCCGAGACGATAGTTAGCATAGCCTTCAGCTAAGTCAATTGCTACGACCTAGCAAGGCGCCATTTATCCTTTGCTATGTATCTAATGAAGCATGTACAGTAACAAGACCAATGTTCACCAATTGTGGATTAAAGTTAAGTATTCCAGAAGCTACGTACTTTTCTTTATAGCATTCATTACGTATCCTGTTTCAGACCTCACGCCAGCCTGCGTGAGTTTAAGCGCGTGCCTTTCGGTTACCCGTCACTGTGGACTGGCTGTGTCGTCAGTCCACAACAAAAAGTATAACAAGGTCATGTACTTCCTGCCTGTTATCTTCCGCTCTGTTGGAAAACGTCGAAGAGGCGCACTTTCCACAGGTTCGACCCCTCCGTGCTCCTGGTAAAAAGCGTCCATGATATGAAGTACATAAGTTTCAGTATCATTACTTGGATATAAATGTAATAAGAGACATTATACGAGGCGTGTTTTTTAGGGAAGTGCCGTTTTGGAATTAAAATAAAAAGACGTGCTAAGATATCTCACTAATTATATTTTTACGTCAAAGCCTGTACCTTAATCTACGCACTGACGCCAATACAGTCTGATTCTTCCTTGTTTACGCTGTGTACTGAGTGTTTGAGATGCCTCCGATAATCGTGAGTCCCGCCAACTGTGAAGTACGGCTGTTGTAAGATTTCTTAGAGCTAAAGGCCTAAAAACAATCGATATTCATCGTGAGATCTGTGCAGTTTACGGAGAAAACATTACGAGTGACGGAATGTTAAGAAAGTGGGTGAGAGCATTTAAAGATGGCCGCACAAATGTGCACGACGAACAACGGAGTGGGCGTCCTTCGGTTGTTAATGAAACTTTGGTGCTGGAAGTGGACAATAAGGTGAGAGAAAACAGACGCTTTACGATTTCCTCCTTGCAGGATGACTTTCCTAATGTTTCTCGTAGTGTTTTGTACGGCATTGTGACCGAGCACTTGAATTACCGAAAATTGTGCGCACGTTGGGTACCTAAAATGTTGACGGATGTGCGCAAAACCAACGTTTAGACAGTGCATTGACTTTCCTTGAGCGGTACCACAACGACGGCGATGATTTCTTAAGGCAAATTGTTACGGGCTATGAAACGTGGGTGGCCCACGTCACACCAGAATCAAAGCAACAGTTCATGGCGTCAATAAACTAATTACAGAACAGCGTACACAAATGAAGAAATCTACATCTACATCCATACTCCGCAAGCCACCTGACGGTGTGTGGCGGAGGGTACCTTGAGTACCTCTATCGGTTCTCCCTTCTATTCCAGTCTCGTATTGTTCGTGGAAAGAAGGATTGTCGGTATGCCTTTGTGTGGCCTCTAATCTCTCTGATTTTATCCTCATGGTCTCTTCGCGAGGTATACGTAGGAGGGAGCAATATACTGGTTGACTCCTCGGTGAAGGTATGTTCTCGAAACTTTAACAAAAGCCCGTACCGAGCTACTGAGCGTCTCTCCTGCAGAGTCTTCCACTGGAGTTTATCTATCATCTCCGTAACGCTTTCGCAATTACTAAATGATCCTGTAACGAAGCGCGCTGCTCTCCGTTGGATCTTCTCTATCTCTTCTATCGACGCTATCTGGTACGGATCCCACACTGCTGAGCAGTATTCAAGCAGTGGGCGAACAAGCGTACTGTAACCGACTCCCTTTGTTTTCGGATTGCATTTCCTTAGGATTCTTCTAATGAATCTCAGTCTGGCATCTGCTTCACCGACGATCGACTTTATATGATCATTCCATTTTAAATTACTCCTAATGCGTACTCCCAGATAATTTATGGAATTAACTGCTTCCAGTTGCTGACCTGTTATTTTGTAGCTAAATGATAAGGGAACTATCTTTCTATGTATTCGCAGCACATTACACTTGTCTACACTGAGATTCAGTTGCCATTCCCTGCACCATGCGTCAATTCGTTGCAGGTCTTCCTGCATTTCAGTACAATTTTCCATTGTTACAACCTCTCGATATACTACAGCATCATCTGCAAAAAGCCTCAGTGAACTTCCGATGTCATCCACAAGGTCATTTATGTATATTGTGAATAGCAACGGTCCTACGACACTCACCTGCGGCACACCTGAAATCACTCTTACCTCGGAAGACTTCTCTCCATTGAGAATGACATGCTGCGTCCTGTTATCTAGGAACTCTTCAATCCAATCACACAATTGGTCTGATAGTCCATATGCTCTTACTTTGTTCATTAAACGACTGTGGGGAACTGTATTATTCCGGAAGAGCGGTATTATTCCTGAAAGGGCGTGTTGATTCGATAAATTTAATTTGTTGAAACCTATTGCTGACAAAGACTGATCTACTTTCATGACAGTGTTTTTCGAACAATGTGAAGTCCCGCTCACAATGCTTGTCCGTCCTCTTTTCGAAAACTGCTGCACTGTGTGGGATCGTTGCCAGATAGGATTAATGGAGTAAATCGAAAAAGTTCAAAGAAGGGCAGCACGTTTTGTATTATCACGAAATATGGGAGAGAGTGTCACTGAAATGATACAGGATTTGGTCTGGACATCATTAAAAGAAAGGCGTTTTTCGTTGCTACGGAATCTTCTCACGGATTTCCCATCACCAACTTTCTCCTCCGAATGCGAAAATATTTTGTATACACCGACCTACATAGGGAGAAACCATCACCACGATAAAATAAGGGAAATCAGAGCTCGTACGGTTCTTTCCGGGTGCTATACGAGATTAGAATAATAGAGAATTGTGAAGGTGGTTCGATGAATCCTCGGCCAGGCATTTAGGTGTCATTTGCAGAGTATCCATTAGATGTAGATATCTACGAGAAAATTCGCGGCCGTTCTAGTGATCTCGATACGTCGTTATTCTGTCTCTATTTGTTCGAAAAAAGTTGTGTATATTCTACTGTTTTGTGATTAAAAAGAGACTAATGGGAGAGATTCTTGAGCACAAGCAAACGAGCATAAACGTCCTTAATGCTCTAGATTCTGTTATGCAACCGTTGTCTGTTTGTCCCAGATATGGCTATCCTACTTTGCACACGCTGTACAAAATAGTTGCTTGTCTACATTAGTATGTCCATTTTATTTTCATTGAAAAAGGGGACATTTAAAATAAATATGAGAAAAACCAGGAACAATTAAGAAAAAAAAACGGGACATAAATATTGTATTGACTAAATTTAATACACATACAAGTTTACCTTTACAACGTGCACTCAGATGATCCCAAATCACTTTTTACAATTATTCTGCCACACTATCACCGTGCTTCTCACTTTTATGTACTTTATCAAGAAGTGCAATTTCGTTGAAATTGTATCATAGAAGTCAATACACGATACACCATTAAAGTGTGTTTTGACAAGGACCAAGGCACTCACTGTTTCAACTTTCATTCTGTTTTTTTTTTCATCTGACCACAAAGAGTTCACTAACGAAAACACGCGTTCCACGGCAGCATATGACCCAGGAATTGCCAGACAAAACTCCACCAAATGAATCGTGTTTTTCATGTTAATGATTTTACTTTTGAACTAAGCAAATATTTTACACCATGTTGCACTAACACTTTCTTTGTCTACTCCACTTTTTATGAATTTCTGTGCACATGAAAATTCATCGAACAGTTCGTCTTCATCAACACGAAAATTTGGTACAATACTTTTAACAAAAACACAACAGTCCTGAATATCCTTACATTGTAGCTGTTCCTTTTCATTATTAACCCAGTCAAATGCTTTAAAAGGTATGAGAAAAGGTAAACATCATTCTTTAATATACTCAGTGCAAGAGTCATAGCCAGCCGGTGTGGCCGTGCGGTCTAGGCGCTTCAGTCTGGAACCGTGTGACCGCTCTGGTCGCAGGTTCGAGTCCTGCCTCGGGCATGGATGTGTGTGATGTCCTTAGGCTAGTTAGGTTTAAGTAGCGCTAAGTTCTAGGGGACTGATGACCACAGATGTTTAGTCCCATAGTGCTCAGAGCCATTTGAACCATTTTTTTGCAAGAGTCATAGAAGATGTCAGCATAAATATGAAATTATTCTGCAGTATTCACCCTCTTCTTGCAGCTTTCCTACAGTCTCATGTACAAAGGACGTGAGAAATCTTTCAGATTTTCTACATTGTAATTTGCCCAATAATGTGTTTATTTCTTGATAAACTTCCACTATTGTGATTTCTTGTTTCTCAATACATTTAATTGCTGTGGAGATTGGTTTTAGTTGGCTAACAAGAAAATGTAGAAGATCAATAGACACAAGGTTATCAACAAATTATTTAAGGATAACAGGACACTTTTCAAGGGAAATGAAATATGATTTCAAAGCAGGAAACATCTCTACAATTCATTCCAATGCTGGTAGCAGAGATTGCCAAATTGTCTTGCTGTGCCCAAGTACAGTTTTGTATTCAGTTTCAGTAAACTTACAGAATGACTTCAGAGATTCAACCCTTACTGTATATATGTGGAAATGCTGGTAGATTTTGTTTAGAATTAATTGACAGTCGATTGGTAGGCAATCTGAGCCAATTGGTAAGGAATTGTGCACCACATGTGCTGGACAGCCAACAGCTACTATATTATTCACTGTGTTCTGTTGCAGTTTATAGAACAAATTGTTTTTTCCTTTCCTCTGCTCACCACCAAAATTGGTGTTAGTGATGTCTGCAGAAACTGCAATCACATTTCCCTCAAGATCATATTTCTTTAAAACCTCCAGCACATAATTCTGAAGTAAATCTGAAGTTTACCCAGCTAAATTAAACAATTCGAGCACTTTCACCGTGATGCCACTTTCAGGATGAAAATACCTCATAAGGAGAGGAACCAACTTCAAATCCAGATGATTCGATGTATCAATCATTACAGAAATGAATCGAGCACTTTTCAGTTCATTTAAAACCTGCCGAGCTGCATACGGTGCAGTAACATTTGAAATTATTGCATTACATTTTGTGTGTCCACTTGTGAATTTAGGACTGAAAAGTTTTTTAACGACTGCTGTAGTACAGTCCATTGACTTGAAGCTATGGTTACGCATTGCACTGCGGTATGCAAACGTAGCTTCTTGTGCTGCCAACTGCCTATCCATTTCTGTTACTGATTTTAAGTTTACATAGTAGTCACTCACGCAATTATTTGCTCTTTTCGTTTGATTACTCATGCGGTGTTTCTTAGTCTTAATGTGATTCACAATGTAAGACCTTCCACCATGACCAACAGCAAATTTTGATCTGCACAACGTACATTCTACGATTTCTCCACTACCACTAATAAAAGGAAACTTGCTTTTTATACTGCTGTTAAAATTACACTTTCGTTTGGCATAATGAAACAGTGATTGCACAGTGCAAAACATTAACAGTGTGGCGACGAAAGCCAGATAGCAAGTGTTAGTGGTGTAGAGTATCTCTGGACCGAAAGGACGGATTCATTGGATCGATTTAGAAGAGAAGAATCTCCCTTGTTATTCGTAACCTACAATGCGTTTAAAATTACTTGCGAATTTTGACAGTTCGATACATGTTTGGGGTATGTTGAAAGTCGTCACACGCTTCCTAGCGTAAATAATTGAGCAGTTAATAGCAAGTCAAACAACCAGTAGAGCAAAATACTCTAGCCTAGCGCAATCGTAAAAAAACGGGACATTTGAGCGTCCCCAAAAAAACTTTCGGGACAGCGGGACATTTTGGTAAAAAACGGGACTGTCTCGGGAAAAATGGGACGAATGGACACCCTAGTCTACATGCGTCTATTGATACATTAGAAAGAAGTTTTTTCAACATTGCGGCGTGCAGAGACATGGCTGAAGTCGACAATGAGGGGGGATCGACGTAACAGCTTAGCTCTGTTCAACACTCACCCTATCACTGATTGTTCTATTGACGATGTAATAAACCAGTTCGACAGGAAGGATAGGCGCATAGAATTCATCATTTAAGGAAGAGAATCACAATTGCAACTTTTTTATATCATAAGACATCATTGTCTTGTATATGTGTATAATCAGTTTAAATAAAACTTTCCTAAACTTTGCATGTGACTATTTTTTATTACGGTGAAAGTAAAGGTAGCTCAAGATACCTTTAGCGCCCCCTCGATGTTTTTCTGTATCCGCCATTGCAGTCATGCGGCCATATGGCTATCGACGCTAGATGACAAAGGCATAGGATTCACACCTCAGCCAATTAGCACCAGATATCCGTAAATTAAACATACGAACCTACCCCGTGAATCACGTCACCTATTACAGAAAAACCGATCAAAATCCCTACCACAGTTACTGATATTTTTGACAGATTGCAAGTGTGATGTAAGTTTGTAATGGCAAAAAATATTTTTTACATGATATAATTATAGTTTAACAATATTCGGATTTTTCCCTTTACTTGTACAGTGAAACCTTGCTTCTTGCCATTTAGATCAAGCGGAAGTGCCCTATAGGTTTTGATGGTGAGTTTGAAAAATATCAAAATATGTGACACTGCTGTTGTTGTGGTCTTCATTCCAGAGACTGGTTTGATGTAGTTCTCAATGATACTCTATCCTGTGCAAGCTTCTTCATCTCCCAGTACGTACGACAACCTACATCCTTCTGAATCTGCTTCGTGTATTCATTTCTTGGTCTCCCTCTACGATTTTTACCCTCCACGCTGCCCTCCAGTACTAAATTAGTGATCCCTTGATGCCTCAGAACATGTCCTACCAACCGATCCCTTCTCCTAGTCAAATTGTGCCACAAATTTCTCTTCTCTCCAATTCCATTCAATACCTCCTCATTAGTTATGTGATCTACCCATCTAATCTTCAGTATTCTTCTGTAGCACCACATTTCGAAAGCTTCTATTCTCTTCTTGTCTAAACTGTTTATCGTCCACGTTTCACTTCCATACATGGCTACACTCCATACAAATACTTTCAGAAACGACTTCCTGACAATTAAACCTATATTCGATGTTAGCAAATTTCTCTTCTTCAGAAACGCTTTCCTTGCTATTGCCAGTCTACATTTTATATCCTCTCTAATTCGCCATCATCAGTTATTTTGCTCCCCAAATAGCAAAACTCCTTTACTGCTTTAAGTGTCTCATTTCCTAATCTAATTCCCTTAGCATCACCCGATTTAATTCGACTACATTCCATTATCCTCGTTTTGCTTTTGCTGTCTCTGACAGAACTACAATGTCTTCGGCGAACCTCAAAGTTTTTATTTCTTCTACATCAATTTTAATTCCTACTCCAAATTTTTCTTTTGTTTCCTTTACTGCTTCGTCAATATTTGGATTGAATAACATCGGGGATAGGCTACAACCCTGTCTCACTCCCTTCCCAACTACTGCTTCCCTTTCATGTCCCTCGACTCTGATAACTGAAATCTAGTTTCTGTACAATAAATGGCAGTATCTTTTGATTAAACTGAGTTAGGAGCTTAAAATTTTAACACTGCCAATGGACCGTAGACCGTAGTGTGTCATATGAATTTCAACCTGATACGTCTGTCCATTTCTCAGAAAAAGAGGTCTTAACAGTCAGATAGACAAACGGATAGCACAATGATAAGAGTTCTCACTTTACCGATTGGCTTAACGAACCTTAAAAACTCTCTCTCTCTCTCTCTCTCTCTCTCTCTCTCTCTCTCTCTCTCTCGCACACATACACACAAACCTAATCTATTGTTTTCCCTCTATATTTCCACATCATCCCCACCCTTCACACAATCGAGATAGCTCGGTCAGCGTACTGCGTAGTACAATAAAATGCATCTCTCAGATAACAAGACGTGCGGAATTCACTGATAAAGAGATAAGACCATTTAAAGTACCTTTTCAGACTTAATAACGTGGAAAAAGAGTCCACTTCCTTATGATGGACGGCGAATTGTCAACACCACGATAGCTAACATCCAGGATTCACAACGCTCCGTCTAGTCGATGGTCACAAAGTGTCCACACAATCAGTGTCTGATGATCAGACTGTTCTTTAGAGGAAAGATGTTGTTTTTGATTAGTCGTAGGAAATTTCAGAACTACATCTGCATCTACATACACATACATACTCCGCAATCCAGCATACGGTGCGTGACGGAGGGTCCCTCATACCACAACTAGCATCTTCTCTCCCTGTTCCACTCCCAAACAGAACGAGGGAAAAATGACTGCCTATGTGCCTCTGTACGAGCCCTAATCTCTCTTATCTTTGTGGTCTTTCCGCGAAATGTAAATTGGCGGCAGTAAAATTGTACTGCAGTCAGCCTCAAATGCTGGTTCTCTAAATTTCCTCAGTAGCGATTCACGAAAAGAACGCCTCCTTTCCTCTAGAGACTTCCACTCGAGTTCCTGAAGCATTTCCGTAACACTCGCGTGATGATCAAACCTACCAGTAACAAATCTAGCAGCCCGCCCCTGAATTGCTTCTATGTCCTCCCTCAATCCGACCTGATAGGGATCCCAAACGCTCGAGCAGTACTCGAGAATAGGTCGTATTAGTGTTCTATAAGCGGTCTCCTTTACAGATGAACCACATCTTCCCAAAATTCTACCAATGAACCGAAGACGACTATCCGCCTTCCCCACATCTGCCATTACATGCTCGTCCCACTTCATATCGCTCTGCAATGTTACGCCCAAATGTTTAATCGACGTGACTGTGTCAAGCGCTGCACTACTAATGGAGTATTCAAACATTACAGGATTCTTTTTCCTATTCATCTGCATTAATTTACATTTATCTGTATTTAGAGTTAGCTGCCATTCTTTACACCAATCACAAATCCTGTCCAAGTCATCTCGTATCCTCCTACAATCACTCAACGACGACACCTTCCCGTACACCACAGCATCAGCAGCAAACAGCCGCACATTGCTATCCACCCTATCCAAAAGATCATTTATGAAGACAGAAAACAACAGCGGACCTACCACACTTCCCTGGGGCACTCCAGATGATACCCTCACCTCCGATGAACACTCACGATCGAGGACAGCGTAGTATTTGGAGAGAGCAGAGCGAAAGCACCTCATTACCCCGCACCAGGATTTCAAGTACCTCTTATCTACAAAAACAATTGAAACGCGACGTCTCACATCGCAGCAGTCCTGGCTGTGCCCGTCCACAAAACACTCTCATCTGCATCTGCATCTACGTCTACACTTACTGGCGACCCTCCAGTTCTCAACCAAGTGCGTGGCTGAGTGTTCATGGAAGCACCTTCTAGCTGTTTCTCCACTGTCCCACTCTCCAACAGCGTGCTGGAAAAACGAACACTTAAATCTTTCTCTTATTTTATTACGATAGCTTTTTTCTCTGCGTAGGTGGGTGCCAACTTTCGGAGGAGCAAGTTGGTGATCGAAATTTCGTGGGAAGATTCCGCCGCAACCATAAACACCTTTGTTTTAATGAAGTCCAACCCGAAATAACGTATCATGTCAGTGACACTCTCTCGCCTGTTTCGCGACAATACAAAACGTGCTGCTCTTCTCTGAACTTTCTCGATTTACTCCATTAATACTATCTGGTAACGATCCCACACAGTGCAGCAGTTTTCCAAAAGAGGACCGACAAGCGTAGTGTAAGCAGTCTCTTCAGAAGTTCTGTTACACTTTCCTAAGTGCATCGCCAATAAAACGCATTCTTTCGTTTGCCTTCCCCACAACATTTTCTTTGTGTTGTGTCTAGTTTAAATTGTTCGTAATTGTAAATGCTAAGCTTTAGACAATGTTGACTGGAATACTCTCTTTCAAATTATGAAGATGGCAGGGGCAAAGTATAGGGAGCGAAAGGCTATTTAGAATTTGTACAGAAACTAGATAGCAGTTATAAGAGTCGAGGGACTTGAAAGGGAAGCAGTGGTTGGGAAGGGTGTGAGACAGGGTTGTAGCCTCTGCCCGATGCTATTCAATCTGTATATTGAGCATGCAGTAAAGGAAGCAAAAGAAAAGTTCGGAGTAGGTATTAAAATCCAGGGAGAAGAAATAAAAACTTTGACGTTCGCAGATGACATTGTAATTCTGTCAGAGACAGCAAAGGACTTGGAAGAGCAGTTGAACGGAATGGACAGTGTCTTGAAAGGAGGGTACAAGATGAACATCAACAAAAGCAAAAGGAGGATAATGGAATATAGTCAGGTGATGCTGAGGGAATTAGGACAGCAAATGAGACGCTTAAAGTAGTAAAGGAGTTTTGCTATTTGGGGAGCAAAATAACTGATGATGGTCGAAGTAGAGAGGATATAAAACGTAGACTGGCAATGGCAAGGAAAGCGATTCTGAAGAAGAGAAATTAGTTACTATCGAGTATTGATTTAAGTGTTAGGAAGTCGTTTCTGAAAGTATTTGTATGGAGAGTAGCCATGTATGGAAGTGCATACATACTGCAGCCTACATCCTTATGGATCTGCTTAGTATATTCATCTCTTGGTCTCCCTTTACGAGTTTTACCCTCCACGCTGCCCTCCAATACTAAATTGGTGATCCCTTGATGCCTCAGAACATGTCCTACCAACCGATCCCTTCTTCTAGTCAAACACTTTATATCCTCCCTACTTCGACCGTCATCAGTTATTTTCCTCCCCAAATAGCAAAACTCCTTTAGTACTGTAAGTGTCTCATTTCCTAATCTAAGAGACGCCCATAATAGGAGACCAATATCCTTAACATCGGTTTGCTGCAGATTTCTTTGACACATTCTGACTTCGAATATCAAAAAGTTTTTCAGACCGAAAAATGTTTGTCCACAAATCAGAAAAAAATTAGTAAGCATCACTGATGCGAAACTCAACTTTCCCTTTTCTCACATAATGTCCTACAATACGTGGATAGAGCGCAACAGGCTGATTCCATATTTCTAGGTTTCCGAAAAGCATTTGAGGCCGTGTCCCGTTGCAGGCTGTTGGCGAAGGTCCTAGCATACGGTTCAAAATGGTTCAAATGGCTCTGAGCACTACGGGACTTTACATCTGAGGTCATCAGTCCCCTAGAACTTAGAACTACTTAAACCTAACTAACCTAAGGACATTACACACATCCATGCCCGAGGCAGGATTCGAACCTGCGACCGTAGCGGTCGCGCGGTTCCAGACCGAAGCGCCTATAACCGCTCGGTCACAGCGGCCGGCCTCCTAGCATTCGGAATGCGTTCCCAGATGTGTGAGTGGCTCGAAGATCTCACGTAACAGATCCCAGTATGTTGTCCTCGACAGCGAGTGTTCATCAGAGACAAGGAGTGCCCCAGGAAAGCGCTATAGGATCGCTGTTATTTCGTACGTACATTAAGTAGGTTAGCGCCCACTGCTTCGCTCCGATACACTGTATGGCCGGCAGAGAATTTTTTTGTTTTGTTTTTATTTAATCGAATTTCCATGTTGTTCGCAAATTGCAACACCTTGAAAGCCTTTAACGCTAATTATGATCTTTTAACCATGGTCTTTTCAGAATATACTTCTGAGCAAAAAGCAATTTTCGTTAATCATGCCTTATGCTTTCTTGTGGAGATATTTACATAAGAACTTCCATTCCTTACACACACAGTGGTTACGGTTACTACAAGCGACACCAGAAGTTGGGAAACGGGGCCAAATTTCTAGTAGTTTACTGTCGAGTTGAGATTTTCACATATGTTTTATTCGTATCTTACAGAATCTAGCAGTACGGCAATAAACAGCCTTTTAAACACGCCGCTAACGGCAACCAAGTAATTTATAGCAATGCAACAGTTTAAAAATTTCTTTTAAAAAAAACGGCAATCACGTCATTTATAGCAATACAACAGATTAAAATTTAAAAAAAAGAAAAGAAAACACAGAAGCTAGCAGTACGGAAATAACAGCCTTCCAAAACACGCCGCTATCGGCAAACAAGTAATTTATAGCAATACAACAGTTTATAAAATCTAAAGAACATTAGTAAACAGGCTACTAAAGTAAATACAGAACTTTGTTAATAAGGTACGGTGAGGTAGTAAAGCTACCAACACCGCCATTTAAAAAAAAAAAAAAAAAAAATCAAAGGTCTCAGCAAACACACGATTAATAGCAATAAAGGAATGGAGGAATTTTAAAAAAGTTTTTAAACCAAAGAGTCTTGGAATATCATTAGAACATAACAGACATGACGGACCCGTGTAAGGTGGCCACAAATCACCCACTCAGGGATGCTCAGGCCAGACAGAATACTGACCAATTTAAATACGCCCGTAAACACAATGGCCACTCTCAGGCTGGTCACTGCACAGACTTTTAGCCAGCGAAAAGTTGTAATAAGATGGCTTAACTTGCTGACAGAATTAGAGCTAACCTCGTGCAGGGAAACATTACACCACACAGTCCTGAATGAGCGAACACACGATCGACCAACAAGAAGCACGGATTTACTCATAACCCACGACAGAACAGCGAAACAATTAAACTTCTCAGAACTACACCTCCCATCGGACAGTAACGAGAAGAGGAGGAAAGATCACTGTCTTCAATTACACCGGTGCCGGGGACAGGAAATCCGATCACCGGAGGCCACAAGGCAGAAGAGACGCTGGTTAAGCAAAATTATTACTTAATGATTAAACCTTCCACGAACTTAACCTGCAATTATGCTCGAACAGGCAGTACACGACCTCTGATGGCGAGCGTCCACACATCCGACCTCGCACGCGCCGCCAGCGCACCCGACCAACACCGACTCAAAGGAAGGCCTCGGCGCTTGTTGGTGACGTTACGTCAGCTAGGCACGGCGAACGCCACGTCTGTTGCAGGCAGAAACGCCCGGGCGCGCTTATCACTATAAATCAATTATTTTTGGACAAACTGTTTGGTATTGTTTTGAATTCCGCAGTTTTATTTAGATGAAAGATTTTATTACTGTCGTAAAGCTACAAATGAAGATCATAGTTCTGTATTACTGAATCCTGTCGAAACAAACGTAGATCAATATGAGAAGATGCTTTG
Organism: Schistocerca piceifrons; assembly: GCF_021461385.2. NCBI lineage: Eukaryota > Metazoa > Arthropoda > Insecta > Orthoptera > Acrididae > Schistocerca > Schistocerca piceifrons. The sequence goes on along the minus strand of NC_060148.1, from coordinate 10,355,871 downwards.
CCCCATTGCAAGCTTCGGAAATTTTACATTCAGGTAACTATATTTACTTGACCCATGTTATCCATTTTGTTGTCGAAACTTACCCCAACCCCCTTACAATGAACTCGTTTCTTTTATTTATTTATTTTCGTTAGACATCGTCACTGGAAATGTGAACTAATTTACACGTGTAAATGTCCAACTGTTGTCAGTCATTAGATTACAGTCGATTTCAACGAAGTTCTAAACAGGAAACAAAATAGCTTCATACATCGAAAATACTGCCGAGCTTAAACTTTTTTAAACATGCACATTAGAAAAGATAAATATTCCCCTCTTGCAACTGAAAGGAGAAACTTAATAAGATAAAAAAATTTATTTGATAAAACAAGTATCTCTCTTTTGCCTCTTCTTCTGTCCCCCACCCCTTCCCCCAAGTGTACAATCGCAAGATATTTCATTAACATTCAGTGCTCCTCAGCCCATAGTCAACCAAGATACCTAAAGAAGAGCACCAATATGTTCACTGTTTCTTGTAAAAGCAACCCAGTACAAACGTAACTTCCTCAGATTTACAAATAAGGTAAAGAAGCACGAATTCTGTTGCTGCTGGACCATGAAGTTGTTTTTGTGTGTCAATCCTTAAAACAGGTGGAAATGTAAGTTCAGGAGTACACTATTTGTTAAGAAGTGTAATGAATTGCACAATTAATTGATTGCAGAAATCTCTCAGAACAATGTGTGTTGGTCAACTACCGCCAATAGTTTCACATTTTCCTGTGTCAGAGAGAGAGACACCGCCATTATGAGTATGCCTGCAACAGACCCGGCGTTCGCCGTGCCTAGCTGACGTGACGTCACCAACAAGCGCCGAGGCCTTCCTTTGAGTCGGTGTTGACCCAACACGCCACGGTCGCGCGACAACACGCTCTGTCACCGGAGTTCGCGTCTTCTCTGCAACGTTGACGGGTAGTGACCACTCCTTCGTGTTAGGTGTCTCCTTTTTAAACTCCAGTGTCGAAACGGTGGACTTAAAGAAGCTCGTTAACGTCCCACCGAGGCGAAACGAACAGCAACTACTCGTGGGGCGATTCTGTATACAACCAACCCGCCGGGCGCTCTTCCGTCAACTCGACCCGCTCGTTACACGCAGCCGACGTACATCACGTGGCGACTCGGTACAGCCGACCACGCCTGCTTCTCGCTGGAGAGCCACACTGCCCTCCCGTGTCCACCACACTTTCTCTGCGCGCAACGCCCCTACTTCCGCACCACCACACAAAGTTACAACCGGTCAAAGATCTCACTTCCTCCATAGCAGTTTCCCGGAAGCAAACGCAGATATCGATAGCAGAGGGAAAAGACGACCAGGAAGCCACTTAATGACACACCACGTATCAAACAAACATGCCAGGGGAAGGAAAGGAAAACCAATGCAATCTAATTACAAGGTGTAGCACGAGTCGACACACAGCTCAGTTACGGTTGGGTGGGAACAATATTTAAGAGTTAGGCAGGTGCTTCGGGAACTCGAAAGAGAATCCCCAAAGGGAAGGCGACATCCTTTTCGCGAAGCACTGTTGGGAATATTTAGAAAACCGGCATTTGAAGTTGCATAAAAAGTTCTCGGTTTACTTGCCGCGTCAAATTTGGATAAAATCCCAAGCTTTCGATGACTACCTCCGTCATCTTCGTCAGGGGTAAAACTGACTGTCGTGGACCTTTTTTTTTTCTTTACTTTATTGTAATTTTGATACCTGAACAACCAGGTAGGCTGGCAGCGGCACAATACGCCGCTCTTCAGCCGAAGAGAGTACATGGAGATAAACAAAGAAGAGACATCACTTAGAAAAACGGCGGGAAAAAATAGGAGACACAAGAACATAAAAGCACAAGAAGCCGTTCACACTTGATGACAATCCACACTATCAACTGGAGACCCGACGCACAAACACTGAAGAAGACGATGTCACTGGTGGACAAAGGAGCGTGACGGCGAAACTGAACACTAAACATGACGGCACACACGATACACTGATGGCGGTGATCTCCGGCGCGCGAATGTCCACTGAGCGTGTGCAAGTCCGGGGAACTGCCAAGAGGGGAACAGGGGTGAGGAGGAGGAGAGGGGAGGAAAAGAGGATGCCACGGCTTAGGAGACGGGGACAGGAGGATAGGGACAGGGGAGGGGAGGCCCGGGGGACGAGGGACGAGAAAAGGAGGAGGGAGGAAAAAGGGAGAGAAGGGAGGGAGGGTGCCCAGAGGAGTAAGTACAGGAGGAGGTTGGGAGGATCAAAGTTGGTAGGAGGGGTAGATGGAGGGGAGGAGGGCATCATCAGGGAGAGGGAGCTGGCGGAAGCCACCTTGGGAGAGGGTAAGGAGGGTGGAGAGATGGAGACCGGGCGGGACGTGGAAATACAGGCGCGGCAGCGGGCGGGGGTGGGAGAGGAGCGGGGAGACGAGCGGGTGAGGAGGATCCAGTTTACGGGAGGTGTACAGGATCCGTATCCTTTCAAGGAAAAGGAGGAGGTGGGGGAAGGGGATGAGATCATACAGGATCCGTGTGGGGGAGGGGAGACAGATGCGGTAGGCGAGGCGGAGAGCATGGCGTTCAAGGATTTGGAGGGATTTATAAAAGGTAGGGGGAGCGGAGATCCAAGCTGGATGGGCATAACAAAGGATAGGGCGGATGAGGGATTTATAGGTGTGGAGGATGGTGGAGGGGTCCAGACCCCACGTGCGGCCGGAAAGGAGCTTGAGGAGACGGAGGCGGGAACGTGCCTTGGCTTGGATTGTCTGGAGATGGGGAGTCCAGGAGAGGCGACGGTCGAGGGTGACGCCAAGGTACTTAAGGGTGGGAGTGAGGGCGATGGGACGGCCATAGATGGTGAGATAGAAATCAAGGAGGCGGAAGGAAGGGGTGGTTTTGCCTACAATGATCGCCTGGGTTTTGGAAGGATTGACCTTGAGCAACCACTGGTTGCACCAAGCGGTGAACCGGTCAAGATGGGATTGGAGAAGGCGTTGAGAGCCTTGTAGGGTGGGGGCAAGGGCAAGGAAGGCGGTGTCATCGGCAAACTGGAGAAGGTGGATGGGGGGTGACGGCGGTGGCATGTCCGCCGTGTACAACAGGTACAGAAGGGGGGAGAGGACGGAGCCTTGGGGCACACCGGCGGAGGGGAAAAAGGTGTAGGAATCGGTGTTATGGATGGTGACATAGGAAGGACGGCGGGAGAGAAAGGAACCGATCAGACGGACGTAGTTAATGGGAAGGGCGAAGGCTTGGAGCTTGAAGAGGAGACCGGAATGCCATACGCGGTCATAAGCGCGTTCGAGGTCAAGAGAGAGGAAGAGTACGGAGCGACGGGAATTGAGCTGTTCGGAAAGGAGATGAGTGAGGTGAAGGAGAAGATCGTCGGAAGAGAAGGACGGCCGAAAGCCACACTGGGTAACGGGAAGGAGACGGTGCTGGCGGAGATGCTGGTGGATGCGGCGGGTGAGGATAGATTCCAGGACCTTGCTGAAGACCGAGGTAAGGCTGATGGGACGGTAGGAGGAGACAGCGGACGGCGGTTTGCCAGGTTTAAGGAACATGAGGATACGAGAGGTTTTCCACAGGTCGGGGTAGTAACCGGTGGACAGGACTACATTGTAGAGCCTGGCCAGGGTGGAGAGGAAAGAGACAGGAGCTTCACGAAGGTGACGGTAGGTGACACGATCGTGACCAGGAGTGGTGTTGCGTTTTGTGCGGAGTGTAGCAATGAGATCCTGTGTAGTGATGGGAGTATTGAGGTCCGTGTGTGCAATGTTGTCCAAGTACTGGAAACCAGAAGCGAGGGGAGGGACAGAGGTGTCAGTTCGATCGCGGATATCCGGGAAGAGGGAGTAGTCGAACTGGGGATCATTGGGGATGGAAAACACATCGGACAGGTAGGAGGCAAAGTGGTTAGCCTTACTAAGGGTGTCAGGGAAGGGGTGATCATCGTGGAGAAGAGGATAGTAGGGGGAGGGTTTAGTTCCGGTTAGGCGACGGAAGGCCGACCAGAACTTGGACGAGTTGATTGGTAGGGTAGCATTTAAACGGGTGCATGTCTGTCGCCAGTCCCGGCGTTTCTTAGCTGCGAGCAAATTACGAATGTGTCGCTGGAGTTGCCGGTGGCGTCGTAGTGTGTCCGGGTCACGCGTGCGGAGGAAGGCACGGTAGAGACGACGGGATTCACGGAGGAGGAGGACGGCCTGTGGGGGTAAGGTAGGACGGTGGGGGTGGATGGCAACAGTAGGGACGTGGGCCTCCACGGCCTCAGACAAGGTCTGCTGGAGAAAGGAGGCGGCACGGGTGACATCATCGGGAAGGCGATAGGTGAGAGGGTGGCTATCGACCTGGGTGGAGAGGGCATCCCGGTAGGCATTCCAGTTGGCACGGGAATAGTCATGGATGTACTTAGGGGGAGGGTCATTACGAGGTCAGGGCGGGGGCGACGACCGTCTGAAACGGTGAGGAGGACAGGGAGATGGTCGCTACCAATAGGCTCCAGGACATCCACCGTAATGCGACCAAGGAGGTTGGGGGAAGAGAGAAGAACATCGGGAGTGGAGTTGGATTCGGGTCGGGTGTGCTGGGGGATGGGGATGAGGTCGCCTTGAAGGGAGGAGAGGAACCGATGACACTGCCGTAACTGGGCAGCGGAGCGACTATGGATGTTGAGGTCGGCGGTGATCACGTAGGAGGAGAAGGTACGGTCGATGTGGGAGAGGAAGTCGAAAGGAAGAGGGGCGTTGGGGCGGACATAGATGGTGGCACAGGTAATGGTAAGGCCGGGGAAGAAGAGACTAAGGATCAGGTGTTCGGTGGGGTCGGGAAGGAGAGGTTGGAGCCGAACGGGGATCTGGCGGTGGTGACCAATGGCCACTCCGCCACGCGCAACTGGGAGGGGATTATCGGAGCGGTGGAGGAGATAGGGGGATGTGTGGATGGAGTGGCGGGGTTGGAGGAAGGTTTCATTGAGGAGAAAGGCATCCACACGGTGGGTAGCAAGGGTGTGCAGGAAGAGGTTCTTGTTGGCGGGAAGGGAGCGGATGTTGTTGAAAAGGTCGTGGACCGGTGAGGCTTCCGCTTTTATGAGCAGTGGACGGTTTCTCATTGGCTGGATGACGTCACGGTGAAACCAATGCGTACTGAGGTGGCGGCCTCTGTATCCTTAGATTTTGTTTGCGCGCTTTATCCAGCGTTGCTTGCAGCGCCATCCATCGCAACAGGCGGAGAACTGCGAGGACTGTAAGAAGTCTCCCTTTTTTTTTCATTTATTGAATTTCAATTCCCCCCGAAGGGGGCGGGCTGGCAGCAGCTTAGTATGCCGCTCTTCAGCCGACAGATTTTGTGACAAAGATCAGGAGAACAAATAATAGAAAACAGGCGATAAAATCGGAGACTTAGAGAGTAACAAGGCGAAAAGAAATCGTGGAACTTAAAACAACAACACAGGGATGATGACGCTAATAAAAATACATACGAAGCAGACAGGGAAAACAATAGACAATTAAAAAAACACGGCGACAGTCTGGATTCTGTTCGCAAAGGACATAAAATTCACATCTAGCGACAGCATGGTTTCTGTTCGCAACACGAGAAAGACAAACAACACTGAATAGTCACTGGAACACTGCACTAAAAGGTTGGCAAATGTGACACCACAGTCGAGAGTAGGTGGGGGGAAACTGGACAGAAGATGGGAAAACAAAAAAAGGGGGGAAAGGAGAGTAAAAGCGAAGGGGGGAGCCGGGAAAGGAGCTGATGGAGGAGGAGGACCCATAAGAGGGGTGGGGGGCAGACGCGACAGGGAGTGGGGTAGGCAGAGGAGGGGAATACAAAAGGACTGGGGGGGAGAAGGGAGGTAGGGAGAGGTTTAGTGGGGAGAAAACAGGACGGAAGGGGGGAGAAGTCTCCCTCTGTGCTCTTTCTATATCAATTGCGCGCTTCCGTGCATTGCTGAGTGCATAACCGGAATCTCTCTTGAAATTATTTTCACAGAATCTAATTTCAACTGCTTCCCTGATAACAGAGTCCCAATAGTTTGAAGCGTGAGCAAGTAGTCTTGTTTCATCGAATAAAATCTTATGTTTATTTAACAAACTGTGCTCGGCCACCGCTGATTTTTCTAGATACCTGTATTTCAGGTGACGCTGATGTTCCACACAGCGATCGGCGACAGTTCTTATAGACTGGCCCACATAACTTTTGCCACACTCCCAAGGAATGCTGTAAATTCCCGGTACTCTCAGGCCAAGATTATCTTTCACGGGTCGCAGCATTTCCTTAATCTTCCTGGGTGGCCGGAAGACTGGTCTGATTCCTTGCCGGCTCAGGACTCTGCCGATCTTGCTGGTCGTTGCACCGCAGAATGGTAGCCGCGCGATGTGTTGGTCCTCTTGATCTGTTCGAACAGCGTCCTTTCTTGGTTTCTTCGCCAGAGTAGATCTGATATCACGAACAGAATAACCATTTTTTATGAATACCGTTGTCAGATGGTTAATCTCGGAGCCGAGATGATCCTTGTCCGAAATAGTCCTTGCTCTGTGTACCAAGGTGTTCAGCATAGCTCTCTTCTGAGCTGGGTGGTGAAAACTACGCGCGTTTAGATATAAATCTGTATGCGTCGGTTTTCCGTGCACAGAATGTCCGAGACGTCCATCTGATTTTCGCTCCACCAGTACATCTAAGAAGGGTAACTTTCCATCCTTCTCCACCTCCACTGTAAATCTTATGTTCTGATGTACACCATTCGAATGTTCAACAAACTGCTGCAGTGCCTCATTGCCATGTGGCCAGATTAAAAATGTGTCGTCAACATACCTGAAGAAGCAGGATGGACGTAAGGGAGCACTGTTCAACGCTCATTCTTCGAAATCCTCCATGAAGAAGTTAGCTATGGCTGGTGACAGTGGCGAACCCATGGCTGTTCCGTCAATCATTTCATAATATTTTCCACCATACAAAAAATAGGTGGTCGTCAAAGTGTGCCGAAATAACTTCAGTATTTCAGGAGAGAAATGAGCAGCCAACATTTTTAACGTATCTTCCACTGGAACCTTTGTAAACAAAGAGACCACATCTAGGCTGATCATGATGTCATTCGGACCTATTCTCATCTGCTTTATAATGTCAACAAACATTTTTGAGTTAGTAATATGATGGCCACAGTGGCCGACTATAGGTGCTAATAATTTGGTTAAGTATTTTGCCAACCGATATGTAGGGGACCCAATAGCACTAACAATAGGTCTCAACGGAACCCCATCCTTATGGACTTTGGGTAGACCATATAACCTGGGTGGCCTTGGTGCTCTTGGTCGTAGATTCTTGACTAGTTCTTCTGGGGGGCCAGAGTTCTTCAGTAGCTCCCCTGTCTTCCTACTAAGTGCTGCTGTGGGATCCCGTTTAAGAATACGGTACGTGGCATCTTCCAATAATAGGGCCACTTTCTTATGATAATCGGTAGCATTGAGGATAACTGTGGCATTCCCTTTGTCGGCTGGTAGTACAACTAACTCTTCATCCTTCCCCAACGATTTCAATGCCAGTTTCTCCACTCTGCTCACATTGGGCTTAGCAGGCTTGGCTGTTGCTAAAATCCGACTAGTTGCAAGCCTTACCTCATCTGCTGCCTCTTCAGGAAGGTGCCGAACCGCTTGTTCTACTCCACTGGTAATCTCGGCCACTGGTAGCTTTTGTGGAGCTGGAGAAAAGTTCAGTCCCTTATTGAGAACCGAGATGGTGGCGTCGTCAATTTCCTTGTCGGAGAAGTTGATAACAGTGCGATGTGCGTCGCTGGACCCAGAAGTTCCCTTTCCCCGGTTTAGGCGCACAAATTTATCAGCCTGTTTTGCTGTAGTCTTGCTTAAATTAGCTCGCTGATGTGCAGCCAAGGTCGTGTCTACCCATTCCCAGTCCCACGGTGACAAAACTGCAGACAAAAACAGGTGGCAACTATATAAAGACCGAGCGTTGACATCCAGTTCATACCTCGTATGATGTATCCTCTCCCTGACGATCGCGTGACTTGTCTTTCGCAAAATTCTATTCACTGCAGCAGTTCGGATGTGATGTTTGACAACTGCTTAATTTGGTACAACCTCCTTGTCACGACAACGTTGTAGAAAAGCCAGATTACTCAGCAGCTGTGACTGTTTCAAAGCCGACAAAGGGAATGCCACAGTTATCCTCAATGCTACCGATTATCATAAGAAAGTGGCCATATTATTGGAAGATGCCACGTACCGTATTCTTAAACGGGATCCCACAGCAGCACTTAGTAGGAAGACAGGGGAGCTACTGAAGAACTCTGGCCCCCCAGAAGAACTAGTCAAGAATCTACGACCAAGAGCACCAAGGCCACCCAGGTTATATGGTCTACCCAAAGTCCATAAGGATGGGGTTCCGTTGAGACCTATTGTTAGTGCTATTGGGTCTCCTACATATAGGTTCACAAAATACTTAACCAAATTATTAGCACCTATAGTCGGCCACTGTAGCCATCATATTACTAACTCAAAAATGTTTGTTGACATTATAAAGCAGATGAGGATAGGTCCGAATGACATCATGATCAGCCTAGATGTGGTCTCTTTGTTTACAAAGGTTCCAGTGGAAGATACGTTAAAAATGTTGGCTGCTCATTTCTCTCCTGAAATACTGAAGTTATTTCGGCACACTTTGACGACCACCTATTTTTTGTATGGTGGAAAATATTATGAAATGATTGACGGAACAGCCATGGGTTCGCCACTGTCACCAGCCATAGCTAACTTCTTCATGGAGGATTTCGAAGAACGAGCGTTGAACAGCGCTCCCTTACGTCCATCCTGCTTCTTCAGGTATGTTGACGACACATTTTTAATCTGGCCACATGGCAATGAGGCACTGCAGCAGTTTGTTGAACATTTGAATGGTGTACATCATAACATAAGATTTACAGTGGAGGTGGAGAAGGATGGAAAGTTACCCTTCTTAGATGTACTGGTGGAGCGAAAATCAGATGGACGTCTCGGACATTCTGTGCACGGAAAACCGACGCATACAGATTTATATCGAAACGCGCGTAGTTTTCACCACCCAGCTCAGAAGAGAGCTATGCTGAACACCTTGGTACACAGAGCAAGGACTATTTCGGACAAGGATCATCTCGGCTCCGAGATTAACCATCTGACAACGGTATTCATAAAAAATGGTTATTCTGTTCGTGATATCAGATCTACTCTGGCGAAGAAACCAAGAAAGGACGCTGTTTGAACAGATCAAGAGGACCAACACATCGCGCGGCTACCATTCTGCGGTGCAACGACCAGCAAGATCGGCAGAGTCCTGAGCCGGCAAGGAATCAGACCAGTCTTCCGGCCACCCAGGAAGATTAAGGAAATGCTGCGACCCGTGAAAGATAATCTTGGCCTGAGAGTACCGGGAATTTACAGCATTCCTTGGGAGTGTGGCAAAAGTTATGTGGGCCAGTCTATAAGAACTGTCGCCGATCGCTGTGTGGAACATCAGCGTCACCTGAAATACAGGTATCTAGAAAAGTCAGCGGTGGCCGAGCACAGTTTGTTAAATAAACATAAGATTTTATTCGATGAAACAAGACTACTTGCTCACGCTTCAAACTATTGGGACTCTGTCATCAGGGAAGCAGTTGAAATTAGATTCTGTGAAAATAATTTCAACAGAGATTCCGGTTATGCACTCAGCAATGCATGGAAGCGCGCAATTGATATAGAAAGAGCGCAGAGGGAGACTTCTCCCCCCTTCCGTCCTGTTTTCTCCCCACTAAACCTCTCCCTACCTCCCTTCTCCCCCCCCAGTCCTTTTGTATTCCCCTCCTCTGCCTACCCCACTCCCTGTCGCGTCTGCCCCCCACCCCTCTTATGGGTCCTCCTCCTCCATCAGCTCCTTTCCCGGCTCCCCCCTTCGCTTTTACTCTCCTTTCCCCCCTTTTTTTGTTTTCCCATCTTCTGTCCAGTTTCCCCCCACCTGCTCTCGACTGTGGTGTCACATTTGCCAACCTTTTAGTGCAGTGTTCCAGTGACTATTCAGTGTTGTTTGTCTTTCTCGTGTTGCGAACAGAAACCATGCTGTCGCTAGGTGTGAATTTTATGTCCTTTGCGAACAGAATCCAGACTGTCGCCGTGTTTTTTTAATTGTCTATTGTTTTCCCTGTCTGCTTCGTATGTATTTTTATTAGCGTCATCATCCCTGTGTTGTTGTTTTAAGTTCCACGATTTCTTTTCGCCTTGTTACTCTCTAAGTCTCCGATTTTATCGCCTGTTTTTTATTATTTGTTCTCCTGATCTTTGTCACAAAATCTGTCGGCTGAAGAGCGGCATACTAAGCTGCTGCCAGCCCGCCCCCTTCGGGGGGAATTGAAATTCAATAAATGAAAAAAAAAAAGGGAGACTTCTTACAGTCCTCGCAGTTCTCCGCCTGTTGCGATGGATGGCGCTGCAAGCAACGCTGGATAAAGCGCGCAAACAAAATCTAAGGATGTAGAGGCCGCCACCTCAGTACGCATCGGTTTCACCGTGACGTCATCCAGCCAATGAGAAACCGTCCACTGCTCATAAAAGCGGAAGCCTCACCGGTCCAAGACGGTCAGTTTTACCCCTGACGAAGATGACGCAGGTAGTGATCGAAAGCTTGGGATTTTATCCAAATTTGACGCGGCAAGTAAACCGAGAACTTTTTATGCAAGGACTCCGTCGCGAAAGACTTCGTAGGCGTTTGAAGTTGACTGCAGAACGAGTCTGCTGACGCCAACATGCATTTTGCGTAACAACCACCAAGGTAAGACGAGAGAAATTAGAGTCGTTAAGCAGGCTTACAGACAGTCTATTTCCTCTCGTTCTGTTTGCAAGTGGAAGGGGACAGCAAATAAGTAGTAGTCGTACGTGATACGAACATCGTGAGAGAGCAGAATGGCGCGTTCCGCGGAACTCACGGACTTCGAACGTGGTCAGGTGACTGGGTGTCACTTGTGTCATACGTCTGTAGGGGAGATTTCCACACTCCTAAACATCCCTAGGTCCACTGTTTCCGACGTGATGGTGAAGTGGAAACGTGAAGGGACACGTACAGCACAAAAGCGTACAGGCCGACTTCGTCTGTTGACTGACAAAGACCGCCGACAGTTGAAGAGATTCGTAATGTGTAATAGTCGGACATCTATCCAGACCATGACACAGCAATTCCAAACTGCATCAGGATCCATTGCAAGTACTATGACAGGCGGGAGGTGAGAAAACTTGTTCGAGCCACTGCTCATAAGCCACACATCACGCCGGTAAATGCCAAACGACGCCTCGCTCGGTGTATGTAGCCTAAACGTTGGACGATTGAACACTGGAAAAACGTTGTGTGGAGTGACGAATCACGGTACAGTGTGGCGATCCGATGGCAGGGTGTGGGTATGGCGAATGCCCGGCAAACGTCATCTTCCAGCGTGTGTAGTGCCAATAGTATAATTCGGAGAAGATGGTGCTATGGTGTGGGATGGAGGGAGCTTGCACCCCTTGTTTTGCGTGGCACTATCACAGCACAGGCTTACATCGATGTTTTAAGTACCTTCTTGCTTCCCACTCTTTGAAGAGCAATTCGAGGATGGCTATTCCATCTTTCAACTTGATCCAGCACCCTGTCCATAATGAACGGTGTGTGGCGGAGTGGTTACACGACAATAACATCCCTGTAATGGACTGTCCTCCACAGAGACCTGACCTGAATCCTGCAGAACACCTTTGGGATGTTTTGGAAGGTCGACTTCGTGCCAGGCCTCGTTGACCGACATCGATACCTCTCCTCAGTGCAGCACTGCGTGAAGAATGGGCTGTCATTCCCCGGGAAACCTTCCAGCACCTGATAGAGCGTATGCCAGCGAGAGTGGAGGCTGTCACCAAGACTAAGGGTGGGTCAACACCATATCGAATTCCGGCATTACCGATGGAGGGCGCCACAAACTTGTAAGTCATTTATTGCTGGGTGTCCGGATACTTTTGTCCAGATAGTGTATGTAGATGCAGATTTAGTTACGTTAGTGAGTCACAACTTTTTAAACAGAACGTTGTTTATTCTGTTTCGTAGCTGTTAAGATGGTTATGTTGAACTTAAGGGTGAAAATAACTTTCGCATGATTCTTCGTTGGCAAGCACAGGCTTGATGAAACGTGGACTGCAGATAGAAAGAACTGCTGTAGTATAGTACAGAATAGCACATTCGAAGAAATATGGAATGGGTCGAAGAGAAATGACACTTTTATGCAAAGACAATAGCTACACTGAAGTCATTGCGATTTCTGATGCTCTCACTGCTGACTGGGGTTTTTCCAGACATGTCTTTGGCCGGAGTCTCATTGCATGGGGTAGAACTGTTTTCAGTTATGGTCACCGTTGACCAGCAAAGAAGTGTGTGGATACGCCCCGGACAGTGATGGGGTGGCAATTACACTGCTGCCCGCCATATGGCCCGAGAAACAGGAATGATGGTCTGAAGTGGCGCTTCCTTTCGTCGTGGGACCCCTTTGTTGACCATCCGCTGCACGCATACAAAACAGTCGTATGTCCACGGTATTCTACGTCTCGTTTTGTTTGCCCCTGATGGCAAGCCATTCTGGGCTTACATTTAATCAAAGTAATACCTGCCCACCGGCTCTGTCCCCAGTTGACAACGTCAAGAGCATTATGGGCAGGGCTCAATAACTGGCTCGAGATTTTTACATTCTAACGTACCAGTTGCACGCAATTTGGTATGATATCCCTCAGAAGGCCTTCAACAACTTTATCAATCAATAAAAAACTAACCTCTATCTAATCAGGACTTGAAGACCCAACGGTACCGACCGGCCGCCGTGTCATCCTCTTCCCACAGGCCTCACTGGATGCAATATGGAGCGGCATATGGTCAGCATACAGCTCTTCTGGCCATTCTCAGTTTTCGTGACCGGAGTCGTTATTTACCAAGGCCTTGAAGGCTCAACGGAACCGACCGACCACCGTGTCACCCTAATCCCACAGGCGTAACTGGATGCAATATGGAGGGGCATATGGTCAGCACACAGCTCTCCCAGCCATTGTTAGTTTTCGTGACCGTAGTCGCTATTTAGAAAGGCCTTGAAGGCTCAACGGGACCGACTGACCGCCGTGTCATCCTCATCCTACAAGGTGTCACTGGATGTAATACGGAGGGTCATATCGTCAGCACACAGCTCTCCCAGCGATTCTCAGTTTTCGTGACCGGAGTCGTTATTTACCAAGGCCTTGAAGGATCAACGGGACCGACCGACCACCGTGTCACCCTCATCCCACAGGCATCACTGGATGCAATATGGAGGGGCATATGGTCAGCACACAGCTCTCTCGGCCGTTCACAGTTTTTGTGACCGGAGTCGTTATTTACCAAGGCCTTGAAGGCTCAACGGAACCGACCGACCGCCGTGTGATCCTCATCCTTCAAGCGTCACTGAATGCAATATGGAGGGGCATATGGTCAACACACAGCTCTCCCAGCCATTATCAGTTTTCGTGACCGGAGTCGCTATTTAGAAAGGCCTTGCAGGCTCAACGTGACCGACTGACCGCCGTGTCATCCTCATCCCACAAGGTGTCAGTGGATGCAATATGGAGGGGAATGTGGTCAGCACACAGCTCTCCCAGCCATTGTCAGTTTTCGTGACCGGTGTCGTTATTTACCAAGGCCTTGAAGTCTCAACGGTATCGATCGACCGCCGTGTCATCCTCATCCCACAAGGTGTCAGTGGATGCAATATGGAGGGGAATGTGGTCAGCACAGCACTCTCCCGGCTATTCTCAGTTTGCGTGGCCGTAGTCGTTATTTACCGAGGCCTTGCAGGCCAAACGATACCGACCGACCACCGTGTCATCCTCATCCCACAGGCGTCACTGGATGTAATATGGAGGGGCATATGGTCAGCATACAGCTCTTCTGGCCATTCTCAGTGTTCGTGACCGGCGTCGTTATTTACCAAGGCCTTGAAGTCTCAACGGCATCGACCGATCGCCAGTTCATCCTCGTCCTACAGCCGTCAGTGGATGCAATATGGAGGGGCATATGGTCAGCATACAGCTCTTCTGGCCATTCTCAGTTTTCGTGACCGTAGTCGTTATTTACCGAGGTCTTGCAGGCCAAACGTTACCGACCGACCACCGTGTCATCCTCATCCCACAGGCGTCACTGGATGCAATATGGTGGGGCATATGGTCAGCACACTGCTCTCCCGGCCATTCTCAGTTTTCGTGACCAGAAACGCCACTCACCAATCGAGTAGCTTCTCAATTGGCCTCACGAGGGATGTGGACGCCCTGCTTGCCGACGGCACTTGGCAGACCCAGACAGTCACCCATCCTAATACCAGCCAAGATCGACAGCACTCAACTTCGGTGATCTCACGAGATCGGGTGTTATCACTGCGGCCAGCCCGTTGGCTCTGGCAGGCATAACAACCAGAGACGGACCAAACCCTTTCTGACTCGCTCCGTTTGTGAAGCTCTCTCTCTCTCTCTCTCTCTCTCTCTCTCTCTCTCCTCTCTCTCCCTCTCTCGCTCGAATAAAACATTCAGCTTTTCTGTGATTTTAATTAAACTGGAGCATCCAGCAGACCGGAAAAGGCATGTGTATCCAAATACAATCAAATAGGCAGAATACGGCGCTGCGGTCGGCAACGCCTATACAAGACAACATGTGTCTGGCGCAGTTGTTAGATCGATCACTGCTGCTACAACGTCAGGTTGTCACGATTTAAGTGAGTTTGAACGTGGTGTTATAGTCGACGCACGAGCGAAGGAACACAGCATCGCTGAGGTAGCGGAGAAACGGGGAGTTTTCCGTACCACCATTTCACGAATATATCGTGAATATCAGGAATTCGGTAAAATATCAAATCTCCGACATGACTGTGGCCAGAGAAAGATCCTGTAAGAGCGGGACCGACGACGAGAGAATCGTTCAACGTGACAGAAGTGCAACGCTTCCGCAAATTGCTGTATATTTCAATGTTGGGCCATCAACAAGTGTCAGCGTGTGAGCCACTCAACGAAACATCATTGAAATGAGCTCTCGCAACCGAAGACCTACTAGTGTACCCTTGATGACAGCATGACACAAAGCTTTATGCCTCACCTTGGCTTGTCAACACAAACGTTAGATCGTTGATGATTGGAAACGTGTGCCCTGGTCAGACAAGTCTCGTTTAAAATTTTATAGAGCAGATCGACATGTATGGATATGGGAGACAACCTGCTGAATACGTGGATTCTGCATGTAAGCAGGGGACTGTTCACGCTGGTGGAGGCTCTGTTATGGTGATATGGGACCCCTGATACGTCTAGATACGACTCTGACAGGTGACACATACGTAAGCAAACTGCCTGATCACCTGCATCCATTCACATCTACATCTTCATCTATATGGTTACTCTGCAATTCACATTCACCAGGTGTACCGGTATGAAATGAGTGTTTTTTTTATGAAAATGAAACACTAATTTTGAATTGAAAAGTAAAAAACATTTTATTCGAAGTACTGACCATTGCTTTCTATACATTTTGACCACCTTTCTGGTAATTTGTGAACACCACGCCAATAGAAATGTTCGTCTTTTGAATCAAACCAATCAGACACCCAATTTTCGACTTCTTCGTAGGAATCGAAGTGTTCCTCAGCCAATGCGTGTCCCATTGATGAAGACAAATAGTAGTCAGAAGGGGCCAAGTCTGGTGAATACGGCGGGTGAGATAGCAGCTCCCAGCCAAGTGTTCTGATTGTATACTGAACCAGTTTTACTTTGTGTGCAGGTGCATTGTCGTGTAAAAAAGTTACTTTGCCATGTCTTCTGGCCCATTCCGGTCTTTTTTCGACCAATGCACTACCGCAGACATTAGTGTAGTCCATGCGGCACTTCTACATGCTTGCGGGAGCCCTACACGATATTAGGCAGGTGTACCATTTCCTTTGACTCTTCATTGTAATTGTTTGTCTGTACACGTGTATGAAACTATACCGATTTGTGTCCCATTCGGATAGTCCCTTTGTGGTCCGTCCCTTTTTTAATCACCGTGAAAATGACCATGGAAATGGAAATGGTCGTTTGGGGTCAGTGGGCGGGAGTTCCCAGCCGGGAAGTTTTGTCGCCAGTTGCAAGTCTTACTGAGTACGACGCCACATTGGGCCACTTGCGCGTCGGCAATGGGGATGAAATGATGAGGCGGACAGCAAAACACCGAGTCCGTGAGGGGAGAAAATCTCCCGCCCCAGCCGGGAATCGAACCCGGGCCCCCGTGCGTGGCATTCCAACGCGCTGACCATTCGGCTAATGGGGCGGACACCTGGAGCGTATCAGCAACAGCAGGCGGTCCTGCTGATGACCACTACGTGAGCAACAGGTGGTGTCACTAGTCGGGCCCCCGGAGCGTGCGTCTGTTGTTTCTACGCACGCGTGTGGCCGGCGACATTACGGAGACAAGAGACGCGGACCGCCGTGTGACGTCAGACGGCGCGTGTGGGGCCAGATAACAGCGGGCCGGCTGCCGTCGTCCTGGATTAGTGTCAGACGGCGGCGGCAGCTGATCCGTGCTGCTCTGCGTCTGGTGATAAGGCACAGGTGGTCTGCCAAGTCGCCAAGTCTGGAGACGGCGGCAGCGAACGCAACCAGCCGCGTCTGCATCTACAGGTTCTCGGGAGCGCCGGAAACGGTGAGTACACCCTGTCCGACAGCTGCATCCAGTCAACACCGGCTCAAAGGAGGGCCTCGGCGCTTGTCGGTGACGTCACGTCAGCTAGGCACGGCGAACGCCAGGTCTGTTGCAGGCATACTCATAACGGTGGTGTCTCCCTCTCTGACACAGGAGAATGTGAAACTCTTGGCGGTAGTTGACCAACACACATTGTTCTGAGAGATTTCTGCAATCAATTAATTGTGCAATACATTACACTTCTTAACAAATAGTGTACTCCTGAACTTAAATTTTCATCTGTTTTAACGATTGAGGTACAAAAACAACTTCATGGTCCGGCAGCAACAGAATTCGTGCTTCTTTACCTTATTTGTAAATCTGAGGAAGTTACATTTGTACTGGGTTGCTTTTACAAGAAACTGAACATATTGGTGCTCTTCTTTAGGTATTTTGGTTGACTATGGGGTGAGGAGCACTGAATGTTAATGAAATATCTTGCGACTGTACACGTTGTGGGAGGGGGTGCGGGACAGAAGAAGAGACAAAAGAGAGATACTCGTTTTATCAAATAAAATTTTTTTATGTTATGAAGTTTCTTCTTTCAGTTGCAAGAGGGGAATATTTATCTTTTCTAATCATACAATAAAGGATCCTTCTTTCTATGCATTCGCAATACATTACATTTGTCTATGTTAAGGGTCAGTTGCCACTCCCTGCACCAAGTGCCTATCCGCTGCAGATCTTCCTGCATTTTGCTACAATTTTCTAATGCTGCAACTTCTCTGTATACTACAGCATCATCCGCGAAAAGCCGCATGGAACTTCCGACACTATCTACTAAGTCATTCATATATATTGTGAAAAGCAATGGTCCCATAACACTCCCCTGTGGCACGCCAGAGGTTACTTTAACGTCTGTAGACGTCTCTCCATTGATAACAACATGCTGGGTTCTGTTTGCTAAAAACTCTTCAATCGAGCCACACAGCTGGTCTGATATTCCGTAGGCTCTTACTTTGTTAATCAGGCGACAGTGCGGAACTGTATCGAATGCCTTCCGGAAGTCAAGAAAAATAGCATCTACCTGGGAGCCTGTATCTAATATTTTCTGGGTCTCATGAACAAATAAGGCGAGTTGGGTCTCACACGATCGCTGTTTCCGGAATCCATGTTGATTCCTACATAGTAGATTCTGGGTTTCCAGAAATGACATGATACGCGAGCAAAAAACGTGTTCTAAAATTCTACAAGAGATCGACGTAAGAGATATAGGTCTATAGTTTTGCGCATCTGCTCGACGACCCTTCTTGAAGACTGGGACTATCTGTGCTCTTTTCCAATCATTTGGAACCCTCCGTTCCTATAGAGACTTGCGGTACACGGCTGTCAGAAGGGGGGCAAGTTCTTTCGCGTACTCTGTGTAGAATCGAATTGGTATCCCGTCAGGTCCAGTGGACTTTCCTCTATTGAGTGATTCCAGTTGCTTTTCTATTCCTTGGACACTTATTTCGATGTCAGCCATTTTTTCGTTTGTGCGAGGATTTAGAGAAGGAACTGCAGTGCGGTCTTCCTCTGTGAAACAGCTTTGGAAAAAGGTGTTTAGTATTTCAGCTTTACGCGTGTCATCCTCTGTTTCAATGCCATCATCATCCCGTAGTGTCTGGATATGCTGTTTCGAGCCACTTACTGATTTAACGTAAGACCAGAACTTCCTAGGATTTTCTGTCAAGTCGCTACATAGAATTTTACTTTCGAATTCAATGAACGCTTCACGCATAGCCCTCCTTACGCTAACTTTGACATCGTTTAGCTTCTGTTTGTCTGAGAGGTTTTGGCTGCGTTTAAACTTGGAGTGGAGCTCTCTTTGCTTTCGCAGTAGTTTCCTAACTTTGTTGTTGTACCACGGTGGGTTTTTCCCGTCCCTCACAGTTTTACTCGGCACGTACCTGTCTAAAACGCATTTTACGATTGCTTTGAACTTTTTCCATAAACACTCAACATTGTCAGTGTCGGAACAGAAATTTTCGTTTTGATCTGTTAGGTAGTCTGAAATCTGCCTTCTATTACTCTTGCTAAACAGATAAACCTTCCTCCCTTTTTTTATATTCCTATTAACTTCCATATTCAGGGATGCTGCAACGGCCTTATGATCACTGATTCCCTGTTCTGTACATACAGAGTCGAAAAGTTCGGGTCTGTTTGTTATCAGTAGGTCCAAGATGTTATCTCCACGAGTCGGTTCTCTGTTTAATTGCTCGAGGTAATTTTCGGATAGTGCACTCAGTATAATGTCACTCGATGCTCTGTCCCTACCACCCGTCCTAAACATCTGAGTGTCCCAGTCTATATCTGGTAAATTGAAATCTCCACCTAAGACTATAACATGCTGAGAAAATTTATGTGAAATGTATTCCAAATTTTCTCTCAGTTGTTCTGCCACTAATGCTGCTGAGTCGGGAGGTCGGTAAAAGGAGTCAATTATTAACCTAGTTCGGTTGTTTAGTGTAACCTCCACCCATAATAATTCACAGGAACTATCCACTTCTACTTCACTACAGGATAAACTACTACTAACAGCGACGAACACTCCACCACCGGTTGCATGCAATCTATCTTTTCTAAACACCGTCTGTACCTTTGTAAAAATTTCGGCAGAATTTATCTCTGGCTTAAGCCAGCTTTCTGTACCTATAACGATTTCAGCTTCGGTGCTTTCTATCAGCGCTTGAAGTTCCGGTACTTTACCAACGCAGCTTCGACAGTTGACAATTACAATACCGATTGCTGCTTGGTCCCCGCATGTCCTGACTTTGCCCCGCACCCGTTGAGGCTGTTGCCCTTTCTGTACTTGCCCAAGGCCATCTAACCTAAAAAACCGCCCAGCCCACGCCACACAACCCCTGCTACCCGTGTAGCCGCTTGTTGCGTGTAGTGGACTCCTGACCTATCCAGCGGAACCCGAAACCCCACCACCCTATGGCGCAAGTCGAGGAATCTGCAGCCCACACGGTCGCAGAACCGTCTCAGCCTCTGATTCAGACCCTCCACTCGGCTCTGTACCAAAGGTCCGCAGTCAGTCCTGTTTACGGAGAAAACATTACGAGTGACGGAATGGTAAGAGAGTGGGTGAGAGCATTTAAAGATGGCCGCACAAATGTGCACGATGAACGATGGAGTGGGCGTCCTTCGGTTGTTAATGAAACTTTGGTGCTGGAAGTGGACAGCAAGGTGAGAGAAAACAGACGCTTTACGATTTACTCCTTGCAGGATGACTTTCCTAATGTTTCTCGTAGTGTTTCGTATGGTATTGTGACCGAGCACTAGAATTTCCGAATATTGTGCTCACGTTGGGTACCGAAAATGTTGACTTCTTAAGTAATAGAACCCAGTAAGTTGTCCTCGACGGTGAGTGTTCATCGGAGGTGAGGGTATCATCTGGAGTGCCCCAGGGAAGTGTGGCAGGTCCACTGTTGTTTTCTATCTACATAAATGGTCTTTTGGATAGGGTGGATAGCAATGTGCGGCTGTTTGCTGATGATGCTGTGGTGTACCGGAAGGTGTCGTCGTTGAGTGATTGTAGGGGGATACGAGATGACTTGGACAGGATTTGCGATTGGTGTAAAGAATGGCAGCTAACTCTAAATATAGATAAATGTAAATTAATTCAGATGAACAGGAAAAAGAATCCTGTAATGTTTGAATACTCCATTAGTAGTGTAGCGCTTGACACAGTCACTTCGATTAAATATTTGTGCGTAACATTGCAGAGCGATATGAAGTGGGACAAGCATATAATGACAGTTGTGGGGAAGGCGGATAGTCGTCTTCGGTTCATTGGCAGAATTTTGGGAAGATGTGGTTCATCTGTAAAGGAGACCGCTTACAAAACACTAATACGACCTATTCTAGATTATCGCTCGAGCGTTTGGGATCCCTATCAGGTCGGATTGAGCGAGGACATAGAAGCAATTCAGAGGCAGGCTGCTAGATTTGTTACTGGTAGGTTTGATCATCACGCGAGTGTTACGAAAATGCTTCAGGAACTCGAGTGGGAGTCTCTAGAGGAAAGGAGGCGTTCTTTTCGTGAATCGCTACTGAGGAAATTTAGAGAACCAGCATTTGAGGCTGACTGCAGTACAAGTTTACTGCCTCCAACTTACATTTCGCGGAAAGACCACAAAGATAAGATAAGAGAGATTAGGGCTCGTACAGAGGCATGAGGCATATAGGCAGTCATTTTTCCCTCGCTCTGTTTGGGAGTGGATCAGGGAGAGAAGACGCTAGTTGTGGTACGAGGTACCCTCCGCCACGCACCGTATCGTGGATTGCAGAGTATGTATGTAGATGTGGAAGACGGATGTGCATAAAACCAAACGTTTAGACAGTGCATTGACTTTGCTTGAGCGGTACCACAACGACGGTGATGGTTTCTTAAGCCAGACTGTTACGGGCGATGAAACATGGGTGGCCTACGTAGCACCAGAATCAAAGCAACAGTCCCTGGAAGTTGAGCAAGGGCATCGTTTTGCTGTAAGACAATGCCCGTCCACATGTGGCGAATCACATCTTTTCGATGGGAAACTCTAGATCATCCTCCGTACAGCCCCGATCTTGCGCCCAGTGACTACCATCTGTTCCTGCACTTGAAGAAACACCTGGGCGGTCAGCGTCTTCGAGACGATGACCAAGTCAAAACCGTGGCGATGCAGTGGTTAACAAGTCAGCCGTCAGACTTCTATGAGGAGGGTATTTAAAAACTGGTACCACGTTATGACAAGTGCCTCAATATTGACGGAAATTGTGTAGAAACGTAGGTTCCTTTCAGAGCACGCTGATGCAATAACTCCGTACTTAACAATCATACACAACCGCTCGCTCGGCGAAAGGTCGGTACCCAAATGCTGGGAAGTAAATATTCCAGAATTCAAATCAACAAAACCTGCCGATACGAGCAACTTAGAAGTGGAAATCCTTGGAGTAAGGAAGCAACGGAAATCACCTAATACCAGAAGATCTTCCGGTCCAGACTGTATATCAGTTAGCTTCATTTCAGAGTACGCTGATGCTCCGTTGTTAAGAATCGTATACAACCGATAGCTCGACGGAAGATCCGTACCCAAAGACTGGAAAGTTGCACAGGTCACACCAATATTCAACAAATTTAGAAGGAGTAATCCACTTAATTACAGGCCCACATCGTTAACGTCCATATGAAGCAGGACTTTCGAACATACACACGGTGGGCCACTGATAGTGACCGGGCCAAATATCTCACGAAATAAGCGTCAAACGAAAAAACTACAAAGAACGAAACTCGTCTAGCTTGAAGGGGGAAACCAGATGGGGCTATGGTTGGGTCGCTAGATGGCGCTGCCATAGGTGAAACGGATATCAACAGCGTTAATTTTTTTAAATAGGAACCCCCATTTTTATTACATATTCGTGTAGTACGTAAACAAATGTGAAAGTTTTAGTTGGATCACTTTTTTCGCTTTGTGATAGATGGCGCTGTAATAGTCACAAACGTATAAGTACGTGGTTATCACGTAACATTCCGCCAGTGCGGGCGGTATTTGCTTCGTGATACATTACCCGAGTTAAAATGGACCGTTTACCAATTGCGGAAAAGGTCGACATCGAGTTGCTGTATGGCTATTGTGATCAAAATGCCCAACGGGCGTGTCCTATGTATGCTGCTCGGTATCCTGGACGACATCATCCCAGTGTCCGGACCGTTCGCCAGATAGTTACGCCATTTAAGGAAACAGGAAGTGTTCAGCCACATGTGAAACGTCAACCACGACCTGCAACAAATGATGATGCCCAAGTAGGTGTTTTAGCTGCTGTCGCGGCTAATCCGCACATCAGTAGCAGACAAATTGCGCGAGAATCGGGAACCTCAAAAACGACAGTGTTGAGAATACTAGATCAACATCGATTGCACCCGTACCGTATTTCTATGCACCAGGAATTGCGTAGCGACGACTTTGAACGTCGTGTACGGTTCTGCCACTGGGCACAAGAGAAATTACAGGACGATGACAGATTTTTTTGCACGCGTTCTATTTAGCGATGAAGCGTCATTCGCCAACAGCGGTAACGTAAACCGGCATAATATGCACTATTGGGTAGCGGAAAATTCACGTTGGCAATCTAAATGGTGCCATGTGTACTGATTTCCTATGTAATGTTGTACCGATGTTACTACAAGATGTTTCACTGCATGACAGAATGGCGATGTACTTCTGACATGATGGATGTCCGGCACGTAGCTCGCGTGCCGTTGAGGCGGTATTGAATAGCGTATTTCATGACAGGTGGATCGGTCGTCGAAGCACCATACCGTGGCCCGCACGTTCACCGGATCTGACGTCCCCAGATTTCTTTCTGTGGGGAATGTTGAAGGATATTTGCTATCGCGATCCACCGATAACGCCTGACAACATGCGCCAGCGCATTGTCAATGCATGTGCGAACATTACGGAAGGCGAACTACTCGCTGTTGAGAGGAATGTCGTTAGATGTATTGCCAAATGCATTGAGGTTGACGGACATCATTTTGAGCATTTATTGCATTAATGCAGTATTTACAGGTAATCACGCTGTAACAGCATGCGTTCTCAGAAATGATAAGTTCACAAAGGTACATGTATCACATTGGAACAACCGAAATAAAATGTTCAAAAGTACCTACGTTCTGTATTTTAATTTAAAGAACCTACCTGTTATCAACTGTTCGTCTAAAATAGTGAGCCATATGTTTGTGACTATTAGAGCGCCATCTATCACAAAGCGAAAAAAGTGGTCCAACTAGAACATTCATATTTCTTTACGTACTACACGGACATGTGATAAAAATGGGGGTTCCTATTTAAAAAATGCAGTTGATATCCGTTTGACCAATGGCAGCGCCCTCCACCGGGCCAATCATAGCGCCATCTGGTTTCCCTCTTCAAGCTAGATAAGTTTCGTTCTATGTAGCTTTTTCGTTTGACGCTTATTTCGTGAGATATCTGGCCCGGTCACGTTCAATGGACCACCCTGTATTGTGATCGAGTATTATAAATTACCTCGACACCTAGTCAACACAGATTTAGAAAACATCGTTCTCATGAAACACAACTAGCACGAAGTGCTGAGTGCTATTGACCTTGAATTTCAAATTGATTCCGTACTTCCAGATGTCCAGAATGCCGTGTACTGAGTGACTGTCTCGGGACCAAAAATCGGTCCTTTATACACCCCCAAAATAATAGGCCCTGAAACTATACATTGTTCGATGTTTTAAGTTACAGAAATTACAATTAACCCTTGAATGCGTAGTGTAGCTGGTCAGCTACAGACTTCATTTCTTCGATGTATCCTATACTGAGCAACATTTCGTATCAAATTCGTTGTATAGTTAAGTGTATCGCCTACACTCTATTGCAGCTGCTAGTAATTCTTCACACCGATCGTAAATGGCAGGATGAACTGGCCCTGTTCGACAATCAGCTGTGTGAATGTACTGCTGTGCTTGTGTTTTCTGGCGGAAAGTAGAGACTTTTTTTTGTGTTTCTGCACTGATTTGTGGGTTTGAAAATAACTTTTTTATTTTGAAAACGTAAGCAGATATGGTGTAGACAGTTAATTCGAGTGTCTTTACGGTAGATTTGAGATCAGACCTGTTTTTGTGTTTGTAGCGATTGTCAACAATAATGCTTTGTTAATTTAATTAAAAAATTTTATCAATATTTTTTCGTAATGCAGGAAATATAACTAAACGTGGTAATTTTTACAGCTTGAAATAAGAAATCATGCATTTAAGGGTTAAAACATAACTCATTCATCTTCAACTTTTGTGGTCCTTTCTTCCTCAGTTGCATGTAATATCACGGTATATTGATAATTTTTGCTTATGGACCGTCTGACACCCCAAAATACACACACACACAATATTACACACACACACAATATTACACACACACACACGCACACACACACACACACACACACACACAAATGCATACACGAACAGATCACAGATACTTCAATAATTACACTCGAAAGTTTGGCAATAACATTCGATCTTAGACAAAAACATTTGACAGTCGATAACAGAAACCAGAACGTTGCATTGAAACAAGCGTTCAGTTCATAGTGCTGTGGTATGTGGGAAAAAAAAACGCAAATTGGCATTCATAAGAAGAAGAACAACACCAAAAATGCAACAGGAGCGTAATATGTAAGAAATTGTCCACGCAACCTGTAAGTCCAGTTCAAAACATTACTACTTAATAGGAAATACCACCCACCAGAACTGTTTATAACCTATAGGCACAGTGACAAAAATGTAAATTAAATAGCTAACATACGTACATATTCCAGGCCACTGATGATGCCTTGCAGAAAATAAAGGCGAAACGCGTATGGCACTAAAATTGTGTTTTATTCAGTTGCTGTCAGACGGTCCATAAGTAAAAATTATCAATATACCGTGATATAACTCATTCAAGTAACTGAATACATCGAGAAATTCCTTCGTTTCAACAGTTCCTTCTACCACAAAGGCTAGGCCGAATTATTTGTTTAAATAACGAAATTAACATATCTAGTTATACAAACAAAGCTTTTGACAAACGTGGTAATTATTTTGCAATTAATTAAGGACTGGCTTTGCTAATATGGTTTCAAATAGGGCCAAATAAATACTTTCAGAATCCTAGTAGTTCTTCTTCCAAATGTTTATAATTAGTAGGGAATTTATATTCGTTTGTAAGTCAAAAACAGAATCTATGTATCCGCATGCTTAGCTGGGTGGTAACGTGCTCGCCTCCCATGCAAGTGGGCCCGGGTTCGATTCTCGGCCGGGTTGGAGGTTTTCCCCGCTCGGGGACTGGGTGTTGTGTTGTCCTCATTTCATCCAAACCACCGGGTAAGTCGCCCATTGTGGTGTCCAATGAAATAAGACTTGCACTTGACGGACGAACTTTCCCGAAAGGGGCCTCCCAGTCAACGCTGCCATACGCTCATTTCCATTTTAAGAAGGCCGCCGCCGCTGAGTGGTCAGCGTGGCGGAATGGCCCGGCTGGGGCAGGAGATTTTCTCCGCTCGGGGACTGGGCGTTGTGTAGTCCTCATCATCATTTCATCCCCATCTTCGACGTACGTTCATTTCCATTAGAATCTAAGTCATGAAACAATTACTGATTTTAGCCCAGTGTTCGTTTTGTGCTTTTACCAGTGGGGAGGGGGATGTCTTAGGGGGTTAGTATAATTACATATGTTACTAGCTTGGACCGTGGCGTTACCTATGGTTAAACAGTTATTTATAAATAGATGTTAATGCCGAAACTCACTATTCACGCGTAAGCACTACCAGAAAAGCCATCCCTTGTTATATCTTTAAAAGTACATTATAGGTAAAGCTTATTTACAAAATCATCTACATACAGGTATACGAGGGCAATTCAAAAAGTAAAGGCACATTTGTGAAAAGCTGTACTTATTCTGATGATAGAAAACTGAAACATGCGTTATTTTTCTACGTAACCTCCCTGGACTTCAATGCACTTTTCCCGACGTTTTAGGAGTTTTTTTTATTTCATCAGAAAATACGTTTATCGGTTGCATCTGTCACCAATCTTGCACCGCAGCGATGGCGTCTTCATCACTTTCAAATCTTCTCCCCTGTAGTGCTTCCGTTAAGGGCTGAAACATGTGAAAATCGCTTGGAGCCAGGTCTGTACTGTATGGTGGATGTTCCAGCACCTCGAATCTCAATTCCTTTATTGCGTCGGCTGTCCGTTTGGCAGAATGTGGACGATCGTTATCTTGGTGCAGGATGACACCTCTTCACAGTTTTCCACGACGTTTGGATCTGATTGCAGGTTTTAGTTTGGTACGCAACACATCACATCCGCCGTACAATACAGACCTGGCTCTAAAGCCTCGTTTACACTGGGGCGACGTCCTGCAACATTGTGGCATGCTACGGAAATGTGGCGTGCATCGTCTTGTCGTTTAGTTCTAAATGTGTTGAAATGCTTACCTACTACATAACACTTTTTCAAAATTAATAAGCAAACATATTAATAGTAAAACTGAATTAAAAACTTTCAGTGTTAGGCTCCACAAATTTAAATTATGTGTGAAGTTTTACTCCAGTGCGTGGGAAATAAAAATCCCAGGTTGGGATGCATAAACTAAAACCAGATGAGGGGATGGTCTGATGCAGAGGGGGGGAAATCCCCGCCATCCTCCTCTGCAAATCTCACACTTTTTACCCTATCTGTAGCATAAGATATTAACTAGGAATGGTCAAAATAATGTAGGAAATCAATTACATTGAAAAAACTAAGCACAGAATTAGACCTGGTGCTATATTCCTTAAGACTGAGGACCAACCTTACACGTTTGTGGAAATGCAGATTATACTCATGCATGTTAATGGTAATGACCCAAAAATGAAAACAAAATGAATTTAAGGAGGCAGATGGCGAAACAACAAAGTAAAGAGATGCCAACCTGCTTCGTCACAGCTAATTTCCTGTCAGAGAGGTCACAGTTCGTAGTAACTGGCGAGACGTTGTCGAGTAAAATAGAGATGATTTCTGGCGTTATCCAAGGTAGTGTTATAGGTCCTCTGCTGTTCCTTATCCGCACAGACGATTTAGGAGACAATCTGAGCAGCCATCTGAAGTTGTTTGCAGATGACGGTGTAGTTTATCGTCTAGTAAAGTCATCAGAAGATCAAAACAAATTGCAAAACGATTTAGAAAAGATATCTGTATGGTCAGAGAATTCGTTTTTGACCCAAAATAACGAAACGTTTGGGGTCATCCACATGATTGCTAAAAGGAATCCGTTAAACTTCACTTACGTGGTAAATCGGTCGAATCTGTTGTTGTTGTTGTTGTGGTCCTCAGTCCTGAGACTTGTTTGATGCAGCTCTCCATGCTACTCTATCCTGTGCAAGCTTCTTCATCTCCCAGTACTTACTGCAACCTACATCCTTATGAATCGGCTTAGTGTATTCATCTCTTGGACTCCCTCTACGATTTTTACCCTCCACGCTGCCCTCCAATGCTAAATTTGTGATCCCTTGATGCCTCAAAACATGTCCTACCAACCGATCCCTTCTTCTAGTCAAGTTGTGCCACAAATTTCTCTTCTCCTGATTCTATTCAATACCTCCTCATTAGTTATGTCATCTACCCATCTAATCTTCAGCATTCTTCTGTAGCACCACATTTCGAAAGCTTCTATTCTTTTCTTGTCCAAACTATTTATCATCCACGTTTCACTTCCATACATGACTACACTCCATACAAATACTTTCAGAAACGACTTCCTGACACTTAAATCTATACTCGATGTTAACAAATTTCTCTTCTTCAGAAACGCTTTCCTTGCCATTGCCAGTCTACATTTTATATGCTCTCTACTTCGACCATCATCAATAATATTGCTCCCCAAATAGCAGAACTCCTTCACTACTTTAAGTGTCTCATTACCTTATCTAATTCCCTCAGCATCACCCCACTTAGATCCTCCTTTCAAGACACTGTCCATTCCTTCCAACTGCTCTTCCAAGTCGTATGCTGTCGAATCTAAGGGCCGTAAATTTAGCTACAATACGAACAACTTAAACTAGAACGAACATACAGAAAATGTTGTGGGGGAGACGAAGCAGAGAATGGGTTTTATTGACAGAGCACTCAGGAAATGTAACATAGCTACTAAGGAGACTGCCTACACTGCGCTTGTCCGCCCGGCTCAGAAATACTGCCGCGCGGTGTGGGATGCTTACCATATAGGATTGACGGAGTACATCGACAAAGTTCAGAGAAGGGCAGCTCGTTTCGTATTATCCAGAAATAGGTGAGAGAGTGTCACCGACAGGATATATGATTTGGGGTTGACATCATTAAAACAAAGGCGTTACTCGTTGCGGTGGTATCTTCTGACGAAATTTCGGTATCCAACTTTGTTCTCTGAATACGAAAATACACTACTGGCCATTAAAATTGCTACACCACGAAGATGACGTGCTACAGACACGAAATTTAACCGACAGGAAGAAGATGCTGTGATATGCAAATGATTAGCTTTTCAGAGCATTCACACAACGTGCTGACACGAGGAAAGTTTCCAACCGATTTCTCACACACAAACAGCAGTTGACCGGCGTTGCCTGGTGAAACGTTGTTGTGATGCCTCGTGTAAGGAGGAGAAATGCGCACCATCACGTTTCCGACTATGATAAAGGTCGGATTGTAGCTATCGCGATTGGGGTTTATCGTATCGCGACATTGCTGCTCACGTTGGTCGATATCCGATGACTGTTAGCAGAATATGGAATCGGTGGGTTCAGGAGGGTAATACGGAACGCCGTGCTGGATCCCAACGGCCTCGTATCACTAGCAGTCGAGGTGACAGGCATCTTATCCGCATGGCTGTAACGGATCATGCAGCCACGTCTCGATCCCTGACTCAACAGATGTGGACGTTTGCAAGACAACAACCATCTGCACCAACAGTTCGACGACGTTTGCAGCAACACGGACTATCAGCTCGGAGACCGTGGCTGCGGTTACCCTTGACGCTGCATCACAGACAGGATCGCCTGCGATGGTGTACTCGACGACGAACCTGGGTGCACGAATGGCAAAACGTCGTTTTTTCGGACGAATCCAGGTTCTGTTTACAGCATCATGATGGTCGCATCCGTGTTTGGCGACATCGCGGTGAACGCACATTGGAAGCGTGTATTCGTCATCGCCATACTGGCGTATCACCCGGCGTGATGGTATGGGGTGCCATTGGTTACACGTCTCGGTCACCTCTCGTTCCCACTGACGGCACTTTGAACAGTGGACGTTACATTTCAGATGTGTTACGACCCGTGGCTCTACCCTTCATTCGATCCCTGCGAAACCCTACATTTCGGCAGGATAATGTACGACCGAATGTTGCAGGTCCTGTACGGGCCGTTCTGGATACAGAAAATGTTCGACTGATGCCCTGGCCAGCATATTCTCCAGACCTCTCACCAACTGAAAGCGTCTGGTCAATGGTGGTTGAGCAACTGGCTCGTCACAACACGCCAGTCATTACTCTTGATGAACTGTGGTATCATGTTGAAACTGGTTGAAGCTTCATGGGCAGCTGTACCTGTACACGCCATCCAAGCTCTCTTTGACTCAATGGCGAGGCGTATCAAGGCCGTTTTTACGGCCAGAGGTGGTTGTTCTGGGTACTGATTTCTCAGGATCTATGCACCCAAATTGCATGAAAATGTAATCACATGTCAGTTCTAGTATAATATATTTGTGCAATGAATACCCGTTTATCATCTGCATTTCTTCTTGGTGTAGCAATTTTAATGGCCAGTAGTGTATTTTGCTGACACCGATCTATATAAGAGAAATCAGAGATCGCACGGAGACATATAGGTGTTCATTTTTACCGCGCGCTGTTCGAAATTGGAATAATAGGGAATTATTTTGAAGGTTGTTCGACGAACCCTCTGCCAGGCACTTAAGTGTGGTTTTCAGCTATCCATGTAGATGTAGATGTTAATAGCGATCTGGTCTGCGTGTCCAAAACAGAACAGCAGCCAACCTGCGTGGCTGTCTATTCCGCAAGACGTCTCGTTACCTTTCGGAAGATATGTGCCACCACATGCCTATGTACAGGCCACGCTATCCCTGGAAGATACCACACTCCGTCAATCCTATGTGGTAAGGACCCCAGACCGCGCAGCAGTACTCCAAATGAGGACGGACAAGTGTAATGTAGGCAGTCTCTGTAGCAGATCTGTTGCATCCTCTAAGTGTTCTGCCAATAAAAAGGTCTTTGGTATGCCTTCTGCATAACATTTTCTGTGTTTTCTTCCCAATTTAATTGTTTGTAATTGTAATTACTAGCTATTTAGTTGAATTTACCACGTATAGATTGGTGTCGTTTATAGTGTAACCGAAGTTTAACGGATTCGTGTGGATGACTTCACACTTTTCATTATTTAGGGTCAACTGCAATTAACACACCTTACATACCATCAGAATCGTATTTGATCAATGTAACTCCATCTTCCGATGGAGTATGGGACTACGGCTGTTCAGTGTTTAATAAAAACAATACCAGTCGCCGTTGTATAGGTTTATTTCTAGGCAACCAGTTCCGACGTTACACTACGTCATCTTCAGGCCTAAACTGTGGAAGATATAACAGATAAATAATCACATATTGAAATACGGACCATATTGACTAAAAGAATCAAGTGCTGCACATTACTTTACGTAATTAGAATTATACAGCGATGTTTTATCAGAGCAATAAATCATATTGAAATACAGTGTGTTACATGTAAATTTCCTTAATTACAAGATCTCGGTCTTAATAAAACTCCATAATACACCGTAATATACATTATCAGATTTAATTAGTTTTCGTACGTATTGTAAAATCTTCAGTATCGTCATGTATTGATAAAACAGAAGTGTAGCCATCAGTCCAGCATATTTACTGTCTTCAAAACGTATGACTCTACGTGGCAGACGCCTTGTTTAGTCAAAAGGCGAAAGACGGGTAAGAGGGACCAACAAATCACACGTAAAACAGACTGATGGTTACATTACAAGGTTACATTTTGAGCATTTATTGTATTAATGTGGCGTTTACAGGTAATGACGCTGTAACAACATGCATTCTCAGAAATAATAAGTTCACAAAGGTATACGTATCACATTGGAACAACGGAAATAAAATGTTCAAACGTACCTACGTTCTGTATTTTAATTTATAAAACCTACATGTTACCAACTGTTCGTCTAAAATTGTGAGCCCTACGGTTGTGACTATTAGAGCGCCATCTATCACAAAGCGAAAAAAGTGGTCCAACTAGAACAGGGCTTTACAACATACGTGCTCGCGTAGCAAGCTGTGAGCAGCAAGGCGCGAGCACGGAGCAGCAAGGCGCGAGCACGCTACCCCCACTACCAGACCAGAGCGGAGAGTGGGGAGGGTCACGTGGGGCACACAACAGCTGCCGCCAGTCAATGTAAATCCGCGGCCACCTGCAGGGATATCACTCACGAATTATTACTGCGACAAATAAAGGAGAATGTACACGTGCCACATAGTTT
The DNA here is from genome assembly GCF_021461385.2 of Schistocerca piceifrons. Taxonomy (NCBI): domain Eukaryota; kingdom Metazoa; phylum Arthropoda; class Insecta; order Orthoptera; family Acrididae; genus Schistocerca; species Schistocerca piceifrons. The sequence goes on along the minus strand of NC_060148.1, from coordinate 10,324,039 downwards.
TATTAGCTTAGTGTATGCCTCTACATTCACATTAATTTGTGAACTGTTACACAATAAAAGATGTCACTGAAGTGTGGGATTCTCGGTTATCTTGTACTTTTTGCCCTTTACAATTGCGTCTAAGTTCGGAGTAATTGTTCTTGTGCACTGTAGGCGCAGCGTGCAGTTTAAATTTCGATCAGACAATGCGTTTCTCAGGCGCGTCTTGTTACATTTCATAGCAGAGAACAGTTGTTCACAGACATACGTGGAACCGAACATTGATATTATTGTAGCCGCCAGTTTGTGTAAACGAGGAAATCTATTATGAGGGAAGTGTCTGTAGAATTCCAAAATGTTTTTCTTGTGCCGAAATTTGTCTCTGTATTCTCTGTCACACTGGAGGTCAATAATTTCTAGTTGCAGCTCACGACGAATCTCTTCAATATACGCTGAATACGGAGAGGAGAAGAGATCAAAATCACTGTCTAGTGCTGTCAGATCTTGAAAGCGTTGATCAAATTCTTCCTTAAGGGCAACTAAACTATGTGAATAACGTTCACAGTCTTTGTGAACATCTTGCACGGATGATAATTTAGGAAAATGAGCTAGATGTCTTGTTCCCAGTTGACTCACCCAAAGCATCAATTTCATTTTAAAAGTTCGTGTTCGATCTATGAAATGAGTAATTAGCAGATCTTTAATCTTGTAGTGAAATGTTCAAAGCATTCAGATGGCTAGTTAAATCTGCTAAGAACGCGAGATCACATTTCCACGAAGGCTCTTTCAATTCAGGAACACACGTTACGAGGGCAGTTCTATAAGTAATGCAACACATTTTTTTTTCTCGGCCAATTTTGGTTGAAAAAACCGGAAATTTCTTGTGGAATATTTTCAAACATTCCCGCTTCGTCTCGTACAGTTTCATCGACTTCCGACAGGTGGCAGCGCTGTGTGGAGCTGTTAAAATGGCGTCTGTAACAGATGTGCGTTGCAAACAACGGGCAGTGATCGAGTTTCTGTTGGCGGAAAACCAGGGCATCTCAGATATTCACAGGCGCTTGCAGAATGTCTACGGTGATCTGGCAGTGGACAAAAGCACGGTGAGTCGTTGGGCAAAGCGTGTGTCATCATCGCCGCAAGGTCAAGCAAGACTGTCTGATCTCCCGCGTGCGGGCCGGCCGTGAACAGCTGTGACTCCTGCAATGGCGGAGCGTGCGAACACACTCGTTTGAGATGATCGACGGATCACCATCAAACAACTCAGTGCTCAACTTGACATCTCTGTTGGTAGTGCTGTCACAATTGTTCACCAGTTGGGATATTCAAAGGTTTGTTCCCGCTGGGTCCCTCGTTGTCTAACCGAACACCATAAAGAGCAAAGGAGAACCATCTGTGCGGAATTGCTTGCTCGTCATGTGGTTGAGGGTGACAATTTCTTGTCAAAGATTGTTACAGGCGATGAAACATGGGTTCATCACTTCGAACCTGAAACAAAACGGCAATCAATGGAGTGGCGCCACACCCACTCCCCTACCGAGAAAAAGTTTAAAGCCATACCCTCAGCCGGTAAAGTCGTGGTTACAGTCTTCTGGGACGCTGAAGGGGTTATTCTGTTCGATGTCCTTCCCCATGGTCAAACGATCAACTCTGAAGTGTATTGTGCTACTCTTCAGAAATTGAAGAAACGACTTCAGCGTGTTCGTAGGCACAAAAATCTGAACGAACTTGTCCTTCTTCATGACAACGCAAGACCTCACACAAGTCTTCGCACCCGAGAGGAGCTCACAAAACTTCAGTGGACTGTTCTTCCTCGTGCTCCCTACAGCCCCGATCTCGCACCGTCGGATTTCCATATGTTTGGCCCAATGAAGGACGCAATCCGTGGGAGGCACTACGCGGATGATGAAGAAGTTATTGATGCAGTACGACGTTGGCTCCGACATCGACCAGTGGAATGGTACCGTTCAGGCATACAGGCCCTCATTTCAAGGTGGCGTAAGGCCGTAGCATTGAATGGAGATTACGTTGAAAAATAGTGTTGTGTAGCTAAAAGATTGGGGAATAATCTTGTGTATTTCAATGCTGAATAAAACAACCCCTGTTTCAGAAAAAAAATGTGTTGCATTACTTATTGAACTGCCCTCGTATTTATTTCCATGAACATATTTATCCCATCTAATAGGCAAAAAAATCGATTTAATAATTCGCCACGACTAAGCCAGCGGACCTCGCTGTAATAAGGCAGCCTACCATACTGGCTTTCATGCTCAAGAAAGCTTTTAAATAGCCTGTGTTGTAGCCCATGCTTCCTTATATAATTGGTTGTACGAACAACCACACTCATCACATTTTTTAGAATGATACTCTTTGCACATAAGTTTTCCTGGTGGATCACAAAGGTATCGTCGTTATATTTTAATTGTATTCAAATGCATGTTATTATTATTATGACCGACCAAATCGTAACAAATCGCGCGGCGTGCGTTTTTAACGATAGCTTTACACTCGCCCAGCCTTTATTCGTGCGATATTATATATAAATATACAGACAGGACCGAAAGATCGATCTCTCTACCGTAACCAATAGAAGCAAATACGCTTTTCAAGTTCCGTTACCTCTATCTTGACTCGTATTGTTACATTAGGTTTAAATAGTTCTCAGTTCTTGGGGACTGATGACCTCAGATGTTAAGTCCCATAGTGCTCAGAGCCTTTTTTTTTTTTTTTTAGGTGTTCCAGGGTGGTCAGCTATCCACGAAACGACGTTCTGTTTTTTGAGTGGCGTAGCGCACAACGCGTTACGCACTACACGCCGTAAACACGTTCAGCCGTGTACAAGTAAATAGGAAGCTAAACTGAAACAATGGACGTGCGACTAAGAGCTTGCGTAGTTTTATTCAATTGTTGCCGACGCGTTCAGTGTGACAGCGGAAGGAAGAAACCGGGGGCGAGGGAGCAGGAGCATTAACTCTCTCTGCTTGTTCCTCTTCTGTAACGATTTCGCTACGCAGTTGCTTCACGGTTATCGATTACACGCAGTTGTGCGGGCAATCAGTGAGACATCATAACTAGATAGAGCTAGAGACCGCCAGTCTAAATTTTTAAAATATTGTAAACATAAAGCGAAAATACGTATCGTCACTAGTTTTTAGTTAAAATACGCAATAACCGTAGAAAAGGAGCCAAATATGCAGATGCGTATGCAACATGCAAATGCATATAATCTGGTCTCTAATTATAACACTTAAGCTCATGAAATCATCGAGGATGACTGCAATGGAGGAGGAGGAGGAGATTAGTGTTTAACGTCCCGTCGACAACGAGGTCATTAGAGACGGAGCGCAAGCTCGGGTAAGGGAAGGATGAGGAAGGAAATCGGCCGTGCCCTTTCAAAGGAACCATCCCGGCATTTGCCTGAAGCGATTTAGGGAAATCACGGAAAACCTAAAATCAGGATGGCCGGAGACGAGATTGAACCGTCGTCCTCCCGAATGCGAGTCCAGTGTGCTAACCACTGCGCCACCTCGCTCGGTGACTGCAATGTAGGAACCAAAATTACTAATGTTGTGTAGGTCGACATCGCACGATTTTTAAACTACGCAAACTTGTCGTCACGTTTGGCAGTTAACAGTACACCTTGAGGAAGGCGTCTTGCAATAGTCGCCGAAACGTCGGAATTTTATAGTTGACGCTGCGGCCTCAAACCCAGAAGAATTTTATTGACTGTGACAACGAAGATTAGATGGGTAGATCACATAACTAATGAGGAGATACTGAATAGAATTGGGGAGGAGTTTGTGGCACAACTTGACGAGAAGAAGGGACCGGTTGGTAGGACATGTTCTGAGGCATCAAGGTATCACAAATTCAGCATTGGAGGGCAGCGTGGAGGGTAAAAATCGTGGAGACCAAGAGATGAATACACTAAGCAGATTCAGAAGGATGTAGGTTGCAGTAGGTACTGGGAGACGAAGAAGCTTGCACAGGATAGAGTAGCATGGGGAGCTGCATCAAACCAGTCTCTGGACTGAAGACCACAATAACAACGTGACAACGGCCGCGGAAGCCTACATTTACAAATGTAGTGTTGATTTCACAGTTTCAGAACGATCGCGGGAAGGAATTACTTGCATAAAATATCAGGAAGTGTGGGTAGGGAGCGGTTTAAAGTGGAACGACCACATAAAATTCACCATGGGTGAAGCAGATACAAGATTCATATTGACTGGAAGAGTCCTCAGGAAGTGCAGTAGACATACGAGGCTCACTCCGAAAGAAAAGCACACTATTTTTTTTTTTAAATCCATCTTTTATTGTACATGTTTGGAAGTTAAACAATGTGTAGATACAGCCTTTAGGAACAATATTTTCATTTCTCCACATAATTTCCATCCCTCTCAGCTGCCTTACGCCATCTTGGAACCGGCGCCTGTATACCCGCACGGTACAATTCTGCAGCAACCTGTTGGAGCCACTGTTTGGCAGCGTGCACAAGGGAGTCATCATCTTCAAACCTTGTTCCACGAAGAGAGTCTTTCAGTTTCCCAAAGAGATGATAGTCACATGGAGCCAGGTCAGGACTGTAAGGCGGGTGTTTCAGTGTTGTCAATCCGAGTTATGTGATCGCTTCCACGGTTTTTTGACTGACATGTGGCCGTGCATTGTCGTGCAACAGCAAAACACCCTGCTTTTGCCGTTGTGGTCGAACACGACTCAGTCGAGCTCGAAGTTTCTTCAGTGTCGTCACATATGCATCAGAATTTATGGTGGTTCCACTTGGCACGATGTCCACAAGCAAGAGTCCTTCGGAATCGAAAAACACCGTAGCCATAACTTTTCCAGCAGAAGGTGTGGTTTTGAATTTTTTTTCTTGGGTGAATTTGCATGATGCCACTCCACTGATTGCCTCTTCGTCTCTGGTGACAAATGATGGAGCCATGTTTCATTACCTGTCAGAATTCTTCCAAGAAATTCATCTCCAACATTCTCGTACTGTTCCAAAAGTTCGCTGCATACCGTTTTTCTTGTTTTTTTGTGAGCCACTGTCAACATCCTGGTAACCCACCAGGCACAAACCTTTTTTAACGCCAACACTTTCAGTATTCTGCAAACACTTCCTTCCCCTATCACAACGTAGTGTGACAATTCATTCACTGTGATGCGTCTGTCAGCAGTCACCATCTCATTAACTCTCTGTACATTGTCTGGAGTGTGTGCAGTACGAGGCCTGCCGCTGCGAGGACAATCCTCAATATTGCCGTGCCCGCTTTCATCACGTAACCTGCTCGCCCACCGACTAACTGTACTGCCATCGACAGCAGCATCTCTGTACACCTTTTTGAACCGCTTGTGGATGTTTCCCACTGTCTTCTTTTCACAGCACAGGAATTCTATGACAGCACGTTGCTTCTGACGAACTTCAAGTGTAGCATCGATCTTGAAGACATGCTGTGACAGCGCCACTCACGGGAACAGGTTGAACTAAGTTTGAAAACAAGCGGGAAGGATGTATCTGCACACTGTACGCTTTCACACATGCAGAATGAAAACTGTATTTTTACAAAAATAGTGTGCATCTCTTTTAGATTGGATTGGATTGTTTGGAGGAAGAGACCAAACAGCGAGGTCATCGGTCTCATCGGATTAGGGAAGGAAGGGGAAGGAAGTCGGCTGTGCCCTTTCAAAGGAACCATCCCGGCATTTGCCTGGAGCGATTTTGGGAAATCACGGAAAACCCAAATCAGGATGGCCGGACGCGGGATTGAACCGTCGTCCTCCCGAATGTGAGTCCAGTGTGCTAACCACCGCATTTTTTTGGAGTGACCCTCGTATGAAGGAGGTAGCTTATAAAAGCCTCGTTCAACCAAAGCCTGAATATTGCTCGTCAGTCTCGGTTCCATACCAGACAGGACAAACAGAGAAGATCCAAAGAAGAGCAGTGCATTTCTCTACAAGCTCATTTACTGAGCGCGAAAGTGCCACAGAGAGGCTCAGTGAACTCCTGTGGCAGACGCTGCAAGAGAGGCATTCTGCATCACGGTGTGCTCTACTGCTAAAGTTTCGAGTCCTTACAAGAGTTAATCAATATATTGCTTACTCCTACACTCATGCTCATAAATTAAGAATAATTGCAGAATGTGGTGCCACACAACGTGGCACTACACAAAACTGGCGCTAATAGCATAGGCGCGGTATTGGTGATAAGTTGAGAAAACCGTCCCAAAACACATGTGCTACAAAACGCCACTGCTTCCTGCACATGTACCGCGACATGAATGTGGGATATGATCACCATGCACACGTACACTGACCACACAATGGGTTGGCATACTCTGGATCAGGTGGTCGAGCAGATGCTGGGGTATAGGTTCCCATTCTTGCACCAGTGCCTGTCAGAAATCCTGAAGTGTCGTGGGGGTTTGAAGACGTGCAGCGATACATTGACCGAGAGCTTCCCAGATGTGCTCAATGGGGTTTAGGTCTGGAGAAGAGGCAGGCCACTCCATTTGCCTGTTTCGCCTGTTTCAAGATACTCTTCCACAAAGACAGCTCGGTGGGGCTGTGCATTATCATCCATCAGGAGGAAGGTGGGACCCACTGCACCCCTGAAAAGGTGGACATGTGCAAAATGACATCCCGATACACCTGACCTGTTACAGTTCCTCTGTCAAAGACATGCAGGGGTGTACGTGCACCAATCATAATCCCACCCCACACCATCAAACCACGATCTCCATGCAGGTGCCTTTCAAGGACATTAAGGGGTTGGTATCTGATTCCTGGTGCACACCAGATGAAAACCCGGCCACAATCACTGTTCAGACTATACACGGACTCATCCGTGAACATAACCAGGGTACCACTGTTCCAATGTCCACGTACTTTACGGGCTCTCCTGTGACCATGGGTCAGTGGACTGCGTCTTGCAGGTCTCCAGCTGAATAAACCGTCTCTGTTCAGCCATCTGTAGACGGTGTGTCTGGAGACAACTATTCCAGTGGCTGCAGCAAGGACCCGAGCGAGGCTACGTGCAGTACTCCGTGGCTGTCTGTGGGCACTGATGGTCATATATCGGTCTTCTTGTGGTGTTGTACACTGTGGACGTCCCGTACTGTAGCGCCTGGACACGTTTCGTGTCTGCTGGACTCGTTGCCATAATCTTGAGATCACACTTTGTGGCACACGGAGAGCCCGTGCTATGACCTGCTGTGTTTGACCAGCCTCCAGTCGCCCTAGTATTCTACCCCTCATAATGTCATCAATATGTGTTCTTTGAGGCATTTTCAACACACAGTCACCATTAGCACGTCTGAAAACGCCTGTACACTTACTCGCTTCACCGTGCTCTGACATGGACTGACACACCTCTGCATACGTGGACTGCTGCCAGCGTCACCATGTGACGACCGCAGGTCAAATGCACTGCATGGCCGTACCGCAAGGTAATTTAAACCCGCAAACCGTCCACCAGAGCGCTGTTTCACCATGTATGAGCATTATCCTTAATTTATGAGCATGAGTGCACATACAGGGTAGAAAAAAAATTGTGTTATAAAATTTTTACCCAGGATGGCTGATGCCAGTAGGGACCAAAATTACTAATGTTGTGTAGGTCGACAAGCGCCATTTTTAAACTGCAGAAACTTGGCGCCATGCACTCCGATCGGCTGTGGGATTGCCCTGTTGAAGTTCATCGGTTGACGGGCAGCGCTATGGTTCTTAGTCCACACACACACAAATTTGCCTCACCCCGTCACTGCCCTAACATGATACGCACACGTGTCCAATAGACCTTGCCATTTGTCTCCACCTCATGTCAGAGGCATTCACACGCAAGCTTTGCCTCAGAGCACACACACGTCACCTGCAATCTAGTCACACAGTAAGCACGGTGGCACAGTATTCATTTGAAGAACACCGAGATGTGGTATTTGTTTTTGGACTAGCCGACGGTAATGAGCATGAAGCTGGACGGTTGTATGAGGAACGGTACCCAGCAGGACGCCACCCACACTCGCAAACGTTTACAGCAGTTCACCGGTGACTTGGCGAAACAGGCTCGTTAGCAGGATATCACGGTGATGCTGGAAGACCTCGAACACGACGGGATGTTGCATTTGAAGCGACAGTTCTGGAGCACATTGAGGAAGCGTCTACAAGTACTCGAGTGGTTGGACACGATGTGGGGGTCACTCATTGGTTTGAGCGATGACGGCCAGCATCCATTTAGTTTCTGCCCTGTCCAAGACATAAAACCTGTGGCGGACTATGAACATGGGCTAAGGTTTTGCCAGTGGTTTCTGCAAAGTGTTGCATGAGATCCCGACTTCCTCCCCATTGCATTGTTTACTGACGAGAGCACCTTCCATCAGGATAGCCTTTACAACACTCGAAACATTTATTACTGGGCAAGGGGAAATCCTCATGTCACGTACGTCCACGGACACCAGGAACGATTTTCGCTCAACGTTTGGGCAGGCATTTTGGCTGACGATCTGATTGGGTCGGTCCATCTACCTCCTCGACTTACCGGGGCAAATTACTTTCACATTTTGCAAGAAACTCTACCCAGCCTGCTGGAAGATGTTCCCCTGGACATACGGCTACGCGTGTGGCTGTAGTACGATGGGGTGCCCACACATAACATTTGTGCTGTGTGTGGATACTTAAATGGACTCTTCGACGGCCAGATAATTGGGCAGAGGTGCTCGTAGGCCCCCGCGATCACCAGACCTCACGCCACCAGATTTTTACCTGTGGGGATTTTTCGAGGTTCTAGTTCACCCACCCGGACTCTAAATACTTAGGAACATTGAGTAATTAATGGATCGCATTCAGCATGCCACCAATCTTTGAAAGAATTCGACAAAACACCGTTCGACATTACCAAGCTTGTGTCGCATCAGGGGGTCGCCAGTTCGGGCAACTGCTTTAAGTAAACATGTCCTGCTACAAAAAAAGGCCCTTTTCAGGGCCGACACAATTTGTAAAAGACTTTCTGTATGCGAACTAACAGCTATTAATGGGTTTGTTTACAGTACATCTTATCATGAAACTATAATGGATGTGTCGGGACCCTGGCGGATTCGCCCCCAGGCCTCCTGAGCGGAAGGCTGGAGTGGTACCACCGAACATGCCGGCTATCTCGGATACATTGCAATCTCTGGCAGGCAAAGCATTCGAGGTCATGCCTTGTCCAGAGCATCTGGCAACAGGGCAATCCAGCAGCCAATTGGGGAGTGTGGTGCCAAGTTTCTGTAGTTTAGAATTTCTCCACTGTCGACCTACACAACATTAGTAATTTTGGTTCATACTGGCATCAGGTATCCAGGATTAAAATTTCGTAACATAATTTTTCTCGCTGGCTGGAGTGGCTTTGCGGTTCTAGGCGCTACGGTCTGGAACCGAGCGACCGCTACGGACGCAAGTTCGAATCCTGCCTCGGGCATGGATGTGTGTGATGTCCTTAGGTTAGTTAGCTTTAATTAGTTCTAAGTTCTAGGCAACTGATGACCTCAGAAGTTAAGTCACATAGTGCTCAGAGCCATTTGAACCATAATTTTTCTCCATCCTGTATATCTCGCGAGAAGGACAGGAGGGTAAGATTTGAGAGACCCAAACTCACATGGAGGCTTACCAGCAACCGTTCATCGCATGAACTGTTCGCGAATGGAACTGGAAAATGGGAAAGTGACACTGCTGCACAAAGTACCCTCCGCTACACACTGCAACGTAGCTTCCTAAGTACAGATGGAGCTGATGATGTAGATCCAGATGTATATGTCATTTTCAAAGGAACCATACCTGCATTTGCCTTGTTGATGATGGATATTACTCCCGAATGGAATAAAAGTTTAGTCAGATAATTACTGTAATGTGATTAACAACTTTTCCTATTTTGAAGGATCACTATGCAACATGTCCCTTTCACATTAGTATACTAATACACATTGCTTTTACTATTGACACATGCATGTTAGCAATGAATCGTTTAGTTTTTACAGCAGGCAGTACATCATGACCATTTCTGTCGAGCTGGAGATGAAGCCGCCTCCTGAACATGCAGCTGAAGGAAGCCGAAGAGCCAGTAGACTGAGGCAGCACCTGGCCGCCATTGCTAGTGAGTACAAGTCTGACAACTGCCTTACACACGGCTGGTCCAATGTGATTGCTCAACACCATACCCCTAAAAATAGTTACACCTAGCAGTAGTGGAGCTGTACTGGCACAAAGACAGTCTGCATTGTTGCCAGATCCTCCAAAAGTCAGGGGTCAAGCTTACACTGTTGCCAGATCTCCCAAAAGGGTCAATGTCCTAAGGCCATTATCCTCTGTATCTTCAAGGTTGTGGGCCAATGTCCTACTTTGTCAGAGTCCTCTAAGACTGGTCACAGAAGACTTGTATGCAGTCCACTTTGTGCAATTACTGTGTTTTCCTAATGTTCTACCAATGAATCACAGTCAGTGATCTGACTTACCTATAAATAGGCCAACTGGTCACAACATTCCACATCCTTAGAAACTGCTACTCCCAGGTATTTCTATGAGCTGACCTGTACCAATTGTGACTCATTGATATAGTAGTCGGAGAACTCTACGTTTACGTGTCTTTCGCAAAATAAAACAAAAATTTCACTCTGCTCAGCAGTGATAATTTTTGCACGAATCTGGAATCTCAGAAAGCTCTCATGGGATACCTGTCCAGGTTTGGTTTCCAGCTAGCTGCCATGTAAGACCTTGTACACTTCAAAAGTGAGGAGAAAAATGTGCAGTACACATGATGATGAACTCGCACCATATGCAATAGCATCTAAATTAATTTATTTAATAATCATCAGTACACCTCTACATTTGAACCATTTGAAACAGAAAGGACATCGAGACTGTTTTCAATTTCTTGCCATGTTCTTTGTAACACATGCTCTGGCACTGTTGCAATCCCATCAGATGTCTCAACATAGTCATGTTATCCGCTATGATTGCATCCACACAGTCCTCTACGAGTCTCAACAAACGAAAATATGGCTGACATCGAAATAAGTGTGCAAGGAATAGAAAAGCCACTGAAATCACTCAACAGAGGAAAGTCCACTGGACCTGACGGGATACCAGCTCGATTCTACACAGAGTACGCGAAAGAACTTGCCCCCCTTCTAACAGCCGTGCACCGCAAGTCTCTAGAGGAACGGAAGGTTCCAAATGATTGGAAAAGAGCACAGGTAGTCCCATTCTTCTAGAAGGGTCGTCGAGCAGATGCACAGAACTATAGACCTCTATATCTCTGACATCGATCTGTTGTAGAATTTTTGAACATGTTTTTTGCTTGCGTATCATGACGTTTCTGGAAACCCAGAATCTACTCTGTAGGAATCAACATGGATTCCGGAAACAGCGATAGTGTGAGGCCCAACTCGCTTTATTTGTTCATGAGACCCAGAAAATATTAGATACAGGCTCCCAGGTAGATGCCACTTTCCTTGACTTCCGCAAGGCGTTCGATACAGTTCTACATTGTCGCCTGATAGACAAAGCAAGAGCCTACGGAATATCAGACCAGCTGTGTGGCTGGATTGAAGAGTTTTTAGCAAACAGAACACAACATGTTGTTCTCGATGAAGAGACGTCTACAGATGTTAAAGTAACCTATGACGTGCCACAGGGGAGTGTTATGGGGCCTTTCTTTTCACAATATATATAAATGACCTAGTAGATAGTGTCGGAAGTTCCATGCGGCATTTTGAGGATGATGCCCCAGTATACAGAAAAGTTGCAGCATTAGAAAATTGCAGCTAAATGAAGGAAGATGTGCAGCGGATAGGCACTTGGTGCAGGGAGTGGCAACTCACCCTTAACATAGACAAATGTAATGTATTGCGAATACATAGAAAGAAGGATCCTTTATTGTATGATTATATGATAGCGGAACAAACACTGGTGGCAGTCACTTCTGTAAAATATCTGGGAGTATGCGTGCGTAACGATTTGAAGTGGAATGATCATATAAAATTAATTGTTGGTAAAGCGGGTGCCAGGTTGAGATTCATTGGGAGAGTCCTTAGAAAATGTAGTCCATCAACAAAGGAGGTGGCTTACAAAACACTCGTTCGACCTATACTTGAGTACTGCTCACCAGTGTGGGATCCGTACCACAGGAGATAGAGAAGATCCAAAGAAGAGCGGCGCGTTTCGTCACAGGGTTATTTGGTAAGCGTGATAGCGTTACGGGGATGTTTAGCAAACTCGAGTGGCAGACTCTGCAAGAGAGGCGCTCTGCATCGCGGTGTAGCTCGCTGTCCAGGTTTCGAGAGGGTGCGTTTCTGGATGAGGTATCGAATATATTGCTTCCCCCTACTTATACCTCCCGAGGAGATCACGAATGTAAAATCAGAGAGATTCGAGCGCGCACAGAGGCTTTCTGGCAGTCGTTCTTCCAGCGAACCATACGCGACTGGAACAGGAAAGGGAGGTAATGACAGTGGCACGTAAAGTGCCCTTGGCCACACACAGTTGGGTGGCTTGCGGAGTATAAATGTAGATGTAGATGTAGATGTAGAAACTGAGCGTAGTAAAGTCAGGGGAACGTGACCAGGCATTGTGTCCTCTGCATCTGATCCAGCGAGTAGGAAATTTCTTAGCCATTAACTTGTGAACAGGTATTGACCAATGCAGAGGAACTTAGTCCTGTAGGATGATGGTTTTGCGTTGCCAGCCTCGTATCTGACAGTATGCAAACTGCTCCAACATGTCCAGACACACTGACCCGTTCAGTGTGTTCTCTGCAAAGAAGAACAGTCCAGCAATGCAAGACGTTCAGTTTAGCGCCATTATGAACATGTTCAGTGATAGTGTCCAGATTTTGCAAGTCCCAGATCTGAATGTTATACCGATTAATCGTTCCTGATACATGAAGGATTGCCTCATCCGAGAACAGCCGTCTTTCCAGGAACTGGGTGTTCATGCCAGTATGCTGCAGCATATCCGTAGAAAACTGTTGTCGCCTCGGTTTGTCATTCGCCATCAAATGTTACAGACCGTGCACTTCGTAAGCATACAAACAAAGATGTTGTTGTACTACAGGATGTAATGTCGCCTGGAGCACATTAACTTGCCTAGGTGCCTGCGGAATTCGTACAGGGTGTAACACCTCGGTTCAGATTACAGTGATAAAAGCTATAGAAAGAATAATTTAACATTAAGAATAGAATTTTTAGAGAGGAAAATAGTGTAGAATCAGAGTTCGGTAATAGCAGATCAAAATTATAGTATATCAGCAACTAGTTTAACGTCTAAGTACAGCAAAGCCACGGAAGCTCCGTCATGGAGAAGGCGGCGACGTTAAACTCTTGTGATGAAAAACCTATAAAAAGGCCTGATCGTCATTATTGCCGCCTTTTTTCCTTGATCGTTTCGTTAAAGGGCGGGAACCCGTGTCAGTCAGCGAGACAATAATTAGATTGGTCTCCATCGTGTTGAGATTCACGATAAACTGTTCGAATATTTCGGAGATTAAAAGTGATGTAGTGTACGGTCTGTGACTGTTGGTAGCAACGGAATATTAAGGGGATTTTAGGACTTTAGTGCTAGATTTGAACTTTACGGACATATAGATGACAGAAACTCAAATTATCTGCTGATACGAGTGAATTCAGAGGTACCGGTATTCCGATATTAACGCGTGGACTTTTGAAAGTGTCGTGTGTCGTTAGTTGCGAATCTGGACGTAGAGCGCGTGCATTTCGGCATTTGCGGACTATTTAGATTCCTCCAGGCTAGGAACCTTTTAAACAGACCTTCATCCATCACCATCTTAATCCTCGAATATAGAGTGAAAGTGAAATACAAGAGTGTTGTACTTATTTCATCTACCTAGTAATAATCAGTGGAGGTTTTACGGGACCAAAGCTATTCAGCAAGAAGTCAGCACCATCTAGCGGAAAGCGTAGGCATTAACTGACACGCTAACTGAAGTGAACGTTTACGTGTTTTACGGACTGCTTAATATGAACTTTTCTGATTCTTTGACATCCCCACTCCCTCCGAAAGGTGGCGCAGGCTGTCTTAATCATAAAAGGGGAGAGTTTTGCCCGGGCAAATTACTAAATAAAAGCGATATTTACGAGACTCGTAGTAATAGCGAAACACAAGGCCCGCACCCTATCGGAGAGTCGTCGCTGTCGGGAAGTAAAGCCGGAAAACCTACCGACGATACGTATCTACGAGCAGACGTCTGCGTGGAGTATCTAAAAAGGGGACCACAAGAGAGCTGGGGATGCTTTTCTCGTGTCCTCCGCTGTCTCTTATGAAACATTACGATGTGCACCACCCAAATGATTCAGAACACTTCGAGTTGCCAGAAACCTATATAATACTAGTCTTTAATTGTTTTCACAGCAGCTGCCTCACATCCATACTGCCGGGCTGCGGTGGCTGAGCAGTTCTAGGCGCTACAGTCGTGCAGGTTCGAATCCTGCTTCGGGCATGGATGTGTGTGATGTCCTTAGGTTAGTTAGGTTTAAGTAGTTCCAAGTTCTAGGAGACTGATGACCTCAGAAGTTAAGTCCCATAGTGCTCAGAGCCATTTGAACCATTTGAACATCCATACCACGATAATTTATTTGCTTAGTAATCGGCGATTATCTTTCTGAAAATCACACTACTCCTTGTGCGCATTGCTACACTCTGGCGGCAGTTGTTGGCAGAACTGATGTGGGGTTAGAAATTCTTTGAGATTGTCTAGCCTTCGGAGTAATTTCACTATCATATCTATTGTAGTTTGGTCTTTGAAATGTCAAAGGACTGAGAGAGACAAACCGTAGACTGCCTGGCAGAAAAAGTGGAGCACCCAGAAAGGGGACAGGAAACGAAATGAAAATTAACGAATTGAGAGTGCATGTGAAGTTACTTCAGTGATTACAAAATGGAGTCAAATTACGTGTAAATTTAAGAGTGCAGGAAATCTGTGGCCCACTGTTGTGCCATCAGGATTCACTCAGTCCCCAACAGCTGTGACCTGAAGCCATAATCGATGGCTTCGCGCACTTCTTCACCAGGAGTAACACTAATGTGGCTCTCCAAAACATTTTAAGGATGGGAACTCTCCCTAAAAATGGTTCAAATGGCTCTGAGCACTATGGGACTTAACATCTGAGGTCATCAGTCCCCTAGAACTTAGAACTACTTAAACCTAACTAACCTAAGGACCTCACACACATCCATGCCCGAGGCAGGATTCGAACCTGCGACCGTACCGGTCACGCGGTTCCGGACTGAAGCGCCTAGAACCGCTCGGCCACCGGGCCGGCTGGACCTCTCCCTGTGTCGCCACAATACTCACTGCAATGGTCATCTGCGGTAGTGCCGAACCGTGATTCATTTCGAATACAATGAAACGCTTTCATCAGCACACCATCATTCCCAGGCACAGCATTATATTTCAACAAGTTACATAAATGGGTAACTGATGGAGACTTTTGAAACAGTGCAGAGGCACAGTCAAAATAGAAAATGTCCATTCCTCTTGGAGTGCTAGTCTTGCAAATTTCACACGAAAACGTCTTTGAAGTTTGGATGGTAGCAGCTGTATTCGCGGAAGTAGAGCTGTGGGGAAGAGTCGCGGGTCGTGCTCGAGTAGATCAACCGGTAGAGCACTTTCCAACGAAAGGCAAAGGTCCCGAGTTCGAGTCTCTATCCAGCACACAGTTTTAATGTGCCAGCAACGTTGAAAAAGTATACTTCAGTAAAACAAAAAAATATCTCCATGCATAGCCTAGGTATTACAGCATGTATACCTTCCTCACTGGATAACGTGTCCTCGATGTCAGCATTTGTTCTTGTAGTGGGCACTGATCATAATGCTTTGGTTAGTCAACGTATACCTATGGGAGATATGAATTTGATAACCTATAAAGAGGGACTTGACTACAAGCCAAGAAGTAAACACACTATATGAGGAAAATTATCCAGAAACCTGGCTGATTACCTACAAGTTCATGGCGCCCTCCATCGGTAATGCTGGAATTCAGTATGCTGTTGGTCCACCCTTAGCCTTGATGACAGCTTCCACTCTCGCAGGCACACTTTTAATCAGGTGCTGGAAGGTTTCTTGGCGAATGGCAGCCCATTCTTCATGGAGTGCTGCGCTGAGGACAGGTATTGATGTCATTCAGTGAGGCCCGGCACGAACTCGGCGATTCAAAACATTCCAAAGGTATCCAGAATGAGATTTTCACTCTGCAGCGGAGTGTGCGCTGATACGAAACTTCCTGGTAGATTAAAACTGTGTGCCCGACCGAGACTCGTACTCGGGACCTTTGCCTTTTGCGGGCAAGTACTCTACCAACTGAGCTACCCAAGCACGACTCACGCCCCGTCGTCACAGGTTTACTTCTGCCAGTACCTCGTCTCCTACCTTCCAAACTTAACAGAAACTTTCCTGCGAACCTTGCAGGACTAGCAGTCCTGAAAGAAAGGATATTGCGGAGACATGGCTTAGCCACAGCCTGGGGGATGTTTCCAGAATGAGATTTTCACTCTGCAGCGGAGTGTGCGCTGATATGAAACTTGCTGACAGATTAAAACTGTGTGCCAGACCGAGAGAGTTTCATATTAGCGCACACTCCGCTGCAGAGTGAAAATCTCATTCTGGATATTCTACTGTTTGAGAGCCATCAGCAGACACCCAGAGTCCCAGACCGACCTCGGCCCCGCCCGGACCTGTCCGCAGTGAGCATCGGGGCGCTGGGCACGGGCACGACACTGGGCTGGACCAGCGTGGCCATCCCGGAGCTGCAGTGCGGCTATGCGTCTGCGGCCGGAGCGCAGTGCTACCAGTCGTGGCAGCTGTCCTGGGTCTCGGGCTGCATGTCGCTGGGGGCGCTGGCGTTCTCGCTGCCTGTGGGGCGGCTGGCCGACGTGCTGGGCCGCAAGCGGGCCGGGCTCTGCCTGGGCCCCCTCTTCCTGGCCGGCTGGGCCTTCCTCATCTGGGGAGACTCGGTGAGTCCTGCTGTACTCCTCTGCACCACCACACCGCACACCGTTCTTATTGAACTACACTACTGGCCATTAAAATTGCTATACCACGAACATTACGTGCTACAGACGCGAAATTTAACCGACAGGAAGAAGATGCTGTTATATGCAAATGATTAGCTTTTCAGAGCATTCACACAAGGCTGGCGCCGGTGGCGACACATGCAGTGTGCTGACATGAGGAAAGTTCCCAACCGATTGCTCATACGCAAACAGCAGTTGACCGGCGTCGCCTGGTGAAACGCTCTTGTGATGCCTCGTGTAAGGAGGAGAAATGCGTACCGTCACGTTTCCGACTTTGATAGAGGTCGGATTGTAGCCTATCGCGACATTGGTTCTCGCGTTGGACGAGATCCGATGACTGTTAGCAGAATATGGAATCGGTGGGTTCAGTAGGGTGATACGGAACGCGGTGCTGGATACGAACGGCCTCGTATCGAAATGACAGGCATCTTATCTGCACGGCTGTAACGGATCGTGCAGCCACGTCTCGATCCCTGAGTCAACAGATGGGGACGTTTGCAAGACAACAACCATCTGCACCAACAGTTGGACGACGTTTGCAGCAGCACGGACTGTCAGCTCGGAGACCATGTCTGCGGTTACCCTTGACGCTGCATCACAGACAGGAGCGCCTGCGATGGTGTACTCGACGACGAACCTGGGTGCACGAATGGCAAAACGTCATTTTTTCGGATGAATCCTGGTTCTGTTTACAGCATCATGCTGGTCGCATCCGTGCAGGATAATGCACGATCGCATGTTGCAGGTCCTGTACGGGCCTTTCTGGATACAGAAAATGTTCGACTGCTGCCCTGGCCAGCACATTCTCCAGATCTCTCACCAATTGAAACGTCTGGTCAATGGTGGCCGAGCAACTGGCTCGTCACAATACGCCAGTCACTACTCTTGATGAACTATGCTATCCTGTTGAAGTTGCATGGGCAGCTGTACCTGTACACACCATCCAAGCTCTTACTCAATGCCCAGGCGTATCAAGGTCGTTATTACTGCCACAGGTGGTTGTTCTGGGTACTGATTTCTCAGGGTCTATGCACGCAAATTGCGTGAAAATGTAATCATATGTCAGTTCTAGTATAATATATTTGTGCAATGAATACCTGTTTATCATCAGCATTTCTTCTTGGTGTAGCAATTTTAATGGCCAGTAGTGTATATCAAATAACGGTTTGCATAATGACATTCAAACTGCACAGTTGGCCTCAGGGCACCGTGGAAATTAGTATGTGCATGGTTTTCTTTAATTCGTTTGGTTTAGCAATGAAGCCCTCTTTCATTTGGACGGGTTTGTCAATAAGCAGAACTGGCGCATTTGGGGAACTGAGAATTCGCATTTCACAATCGCGAAGTCTCTTCATCCTAAACATGGGATTGTGTGGTGGACAGTGTCCAGTCACGGAATAATCGGTGCGATATTCCTCAATACCATGGTAACTACCAAACTCTATGTGAAGGTTTTGGAAGATGATTTCATCCCAGTTTTCCAAAGTGCCTCTGATTTCGACGAGATGTGATGCATGCGAGACGGAGCTCGACACCATCAAAGCTGGACAGTGTTTGATGTCCTGGAGGAGCACTTTGGGGACCGTATTCTCATTCTGGGCTACTCAGAGGCTACTGGCGTGGGCCTCCATTGTCTGCCATATCCTCTGGATCTGAACACGTGCGACTCATTTTGTGCGTCTGTACTAAAGGCAGGGTGTACAACAACAATCCCAATACCATTTCTGAGCTGAAAACAGGTATTCGGGAGGTCACCGACAGTATCAACGTTCTGACACTTCAGCCGTCACGTAGAATTTCGCTATTCGTCTGCGCCACATCATCGCTAATGATGGTGGGCGTACCGAATATGTCATAACCTAAATCCGAACATCTGTAGTGACGATTACATGTTGAATAAAATGTGTGCACGCCGTAGTTTCTATCTAATTTACGTTTTTGTTCATACAGTTCAATAAGTGTCACCGTGTAGCATCACGTCTAGGCACGGCGAGGTCCAAAGCGATTTTGCGATGGTGTAAGCTGAGGGTATCATTCGGAGTGCTATACTGTTTTATGGTAGCGTGTGCAGACTGCATAACCTGTGGAATTGACTGGACTGAGACGTGCTTTGTAAACTTCCAGCACCACTGTTCACAGCCTATACTACCACTTCTGCTGCCTGTCGCACAATGAATACACTCTGATGTCCTTAAAACGTCCTTATGTCTTAGGGACATGTGTTCATCTTTTATTTACCAACGTAAGCCTGCTTTTAGTAAATACGACGGGATCCTATGATTATTTAATGATCTGTTACCATTTTAAATCTGACATTTCGTGGGGAACCAATATTTTTCTTAATTTTTGGCCAACATTGAACTTGACAACATGCTGAGTGTCTTGCAATGTATGTTAAAGGCATAAAATCAAATACCTCAAAATAACATGAAAGACCGAAACCTGGGTTGTACTTAAACGAACAGCACAAGACACAAGTGGTGGTGTATTGCTCCAAAAAGAAATTGCCTTAAGGGGACATTGTACCGGGTGATCAAAAAGTCAGTATAAATTTGAAAACTTAATAAACCACGGAATAATTTAGATAGAGAGGTAAAAACTGACACACATGCTTTGAATGACATTGAGTTTTGTTAGAACAAAAAAAAAAACAAAGTTCACAAAATGTCCGACAGATGGCGCTGGATAGCAAAACGTCAGTGACTGCGCATGACAATCGTGTATAAAAGGAGCTGTAATGAGAGAGAGAATCAGCACATTCGAGGGTTGGATTCCCTCTCTTCTTCATCGAAGAGTTTCACTGCCTGGGCTACTCTCAGGGTGCGCCTTCGACGTGGAAGATCCCTGCCGTGTCGTCTGCTTGCCGTCCATACTGCCTGCCGGTGCTCGCCGCCGCCGCCGCCGCCGCTTGGTCGCCGCCTTCCGGTCCTCGCCGTCGCCGCCTGCCGGGGCTCGCCGCCCCCGCCTGGTCGCCGCCTGCCGGTGCTCGCCGCCGCCGACGCCGCCGCCGCCGCCGCCGCCTGCTGATCGCCGCCGCCGACGCCGCCGACGCCGTCGCCGCCTGCCGGGGCTCGCCGCCGCCGCCGCCGCCGCCGCCGCCGGTGCCCGCCGCCGCCGCCGCCGCCATCCGGTGCCCGCCGCCGCCGCCGCCGCCGCCGCCATCCGGTGCCGCCTGGTCGCCGCCATCGCCGCCGTCCTGACCCTGGTCTACGGCCGTCTTCGTCTTCATCCGTCTTCGTCTTTGTCTGTCCCCAGTTTCTGTCCTCTCCTCTTCGTTCTGTTCGTTCTTGTTTCTCTCTCCCGTCATGTCCAACCCCACCACCACTGTCACTACTACCACCACCGCCATTGTCTATACCTCCCCTTCCGCCGCCTCCACCACTATAACTTGGTGTGCCCAGTCCCACCCCCCTCCTTCCATTCCACCTCTCCTCACTCTCCCTTCACCCTCTATCTTTGTCGCCCCCTCTCCCGCTTCTTCCTCCCGCTCCTCTCGTTCTGATCCCTTCCCCCCACTCCCCCAGCCTGTCACTGCAGCTCCGGCTCGGGTGGTGGCCCGTCGGGCCACTGTCCACGCCCAGCTCTCCCCGTCACCTTCGCCATCACCGCCGCCACTGCCACCGTCATCGTCATCGTCGCCGTCGCCTTCGCCTTCACTGTCACCGTCACCATCACCATCTCCGGCGCCGACTCCGGCCCCGGGACCTGCCCCTCCCCGCCACATTCCCGTTGTTCCCATCCCCCACACCTCCTCCACCGCCGTCAAGCGCCCCGGTGGCACTCCTGCTTCCTCTGCTTCCAAAAAGGCTGCGCCTCGTCCTCCTTCCCCCACCCATGATGCCATGGAAGTCTCCCCGCCTGTCCCTGCCCCCTCATCCTCCTCCTCTCCCCCTTCCTCCTACCGCTACCTCCTCTCCCGTCCTGATCCCTCTCTCCTTGAAGCCCGGAACCTCACCCTCTTCCTTCGCCAGCATTGTCCTGGTGCCCCCATCTCCCTCCTCACTCCTCGCCGAGATTCGGTCCTCATCTCCTCCCCCAGCCCAACCCTCCACACCTACCTCCTTTCCCGCATCCCTGTCGCCCGCTTTGGCCCTCATGCCTCTCTCACCCCTGCTCCTTCACCACCTCCCCCCCTCCAACCCCAACCTCCGCGTCGCCCGCCAACTCTCACCGCCGTGATCACTCGGCTTAGTCCAGTGATCACGGAGGAGGAGGTGTTGGCGGAGCTCCAGGCGCATCCCCATTTGGAGGTGCGTGCGGTTCGCCGCATACATAACGCTGCCGGCCCCACCCGCCTTATGCGGGTTTTTTCTGAGCACGCCCCCTCCATTGACCGTCTCCTGAAGGAGGGTGCCCTCCTTTTTAACCAGCGGTACAAGGTCGACCCCTCCCGTTCCCCTCCTCAATCCCTGCGCTGCCAGAGGTGTCTACGCTATAACGCGCACCCCACGGCTGAGTGCCACGAGGCCCCCACCTGCCCGCATTGTCGGCAAGCGCACTTCCTCCGGCAGTGCCCCAACCTCCAATCCCCTCCTTCCTGCAATACCTGCAATCTCCCCCATCCCACCTACTCCCAAAAGTGTAAAGCCCGACCCCCTCCAACCACTCTTGAACTCACCGTCCCTGTCCGTCCCCTGGACGCCCCCACCCCTCCTGGCAATTCCCTTCGTCCCCCCCCCACCGCTGAGGACATCATCAGGTTCCTTACCATCGTCCTCCAGAATGTTCATCCCTTTCAGCGCCCACACACCCTCCAACAGATCTCCCTCGCCGCCCGTTCCATATTCCAACTCAAGATGTACGCCACCTACTCCAACAACCAGGCCCATTTCACCTTCTCCCGCCTCGACACCCTCGTCTAAATCCCTATCATGGCGCGACAGCAACGTATCCTTTTCAACAACATCCGCTTCCTACCCGCCAACAGGAACCTCTTCCTGCACACCCTTGCCACCCACCGCGTGGATGCCTTCCTCCTTAATGAAACCTTCCTCCAACCCCACCACACCATTCACACTTCGCCCTACCTCCTCCACCGCTCCGATAATCCCCTCCCGACTGCGCGTGGCGGAGTTGCCATTGGTCACCACCGCCAGATCCCCGTTCGGCTCCAACCTCTCCTTCCCGACCCCACCAAACACCTGATCCTTAGTCTCTTCTTCCCCGGCCTTACCGTTACCTGCGCCACCATCTATGTCCGCCCCAACGCTCCTATTCCCTTCGACTTCCTCTCCCACGTCGATCGTACCTTTTCCTCCTACGTGATCGCCGCCGACCTCAACATCCATAGTCGTTCCGCTGCCCAGTTACGTCGATGGCATCGGTTCCTCTCCACCCTTCAAGGTGACCTCGTCCCCTTCCCCCGGCATACCCGTCCAGAATCCAACTCCACTCCTGATGTTATCCTCTCCTCCCCCAACCTCCTTGGCCGCATAACGGTGGATGTCCTGGAGCCTATTGGTAGCGACCATCTCCCTGTCTTCCTCACCGTTTCAGACGGTCGTCGCCCTCGCCCCGACCCTCGTACTGACCCTCCCCCTAAGTATGTCCACGACTATTCCCGAGACGACTGGAATGCCTACCGGGATACCCTTTCCACCCAGGTCGATAGCCACCCTCTCAGCTACCACCACCCTGACGATGTCACCCATGCCGCCTCCTTTCTCCAGCAGACCTTGTCTGAGGCCGTGGAGGCCCACGTTCCTACTGTCGCCATCCACCCCCACCGTCCTACCTTACCCCCACAGGCCGTTCTCCTCCTCCGTGAATCCCGTCGTCTCTACCGTGCCTTCCTCCGCACGCGTGACCCGGACACACTCCGACGCCACCGGCAACTCCAGCGACACGTTCGTAATTTGCTCGCGGCTAAGAAACGCCGGGACTGGCGACAGACTTGCACCCGTTTAAATGCCACCCTACCAATCAACTCGTCCACGTTCTGGTCGGCCTTCCATCGCCTTACCGGAACTAAACCCTCACCCTACTATCCTCTTCTCCACGATGATCGCCCCTTCCCTGACACCCTTAGTAAGGCCAATCACTTTGCCTCCTACCTCTCCGATGTCTTCTCCATCCCCGACGATCCCCAGTTTGATTACTCCCTCTTCCCGGATATCCGCGATCGAACTGACACCTCTGTCCCTCCCCTCGCTCCTGGTTTCCAGTACTTGGACAACATTACACACACGGAACTCAATGCCCCTATCACTACACAGGATCTCATTGTTACACTCCGCACCAAACGCAACACCGCTCCTGGTCACGATCGTGTCACCTTCGTGAAGCTCCTGTCTCTTTCCTCTCCACCCTGGCCAGGCTCTACAATGTAGTCCTGTCCACCGGTTACTACCCCGACCTGTGGAAAACCTCCCGTATCCTCATGTTCCTTAAACCTGGCAAACCGCCGTCCGCCGTCTCTTCCTACCGTCCCATCAGCCTTACCTCGGTCTTCAGCAAGGTCCTGGAATCTATCCTCACCCGTCGCATCCACCAGCATCTCCGCCAGCACCGCCTCCTTCCCGTCACCCAGTGTGGCTTTCGGCCGTCCTTCTCTTCCGACGACCTTCTCCTTCACCTCACTCATCTCCTTTCCGAACAGCTAAATTCCCGTCGCTCCGCAATCTTCCTCTCCCTGGACCTCGAACGTGCATATGACCGCGTATGGCATTCCGGTCTCCTCGTCAAGCTCCAAACCTTCGCCCTTCCCATCAACTACGTCCGTCTGATCGGCTCCTTTCTCTCCCGCCGTCCTTCCTATGTCACCATCCATAACACCGATTCCTACACCTTTTTCCCCTCCGCCGGTGTGCCCCAAGGCTCCGTCCTCTCCCCCCTTCTGTACCTGTTGTACACGGCGGACATGCCGCCGCCATCACCCCCCGTCCACCTTCTCCAGTTTGCCGATGACACCGCCTTCCTTGCCCTTGCCCCCACCCTACAGCGCTCCCAACGCCTTCTCCAATCCCATCTTGACCGGTTCACCGCTTGGTGCAACCAGTGGTTGCTCAAGGTCAATCCTTCCAAAACCCAGGCGATCATTGTAGGCAAAACCACCCCTTCCTTCCGCCTCCTTGATTTCTATCTCACCGTCTATGGCCGTCCCATCGCCCTCACTCCCACCCTTAAGTACCTTGGCGTCACCCTCGACCGTCGCCTCTCCTGGACTCCCCATCTCCAGACAATCCAAGCCAAGGCACGTTCCCGCCTCCGTCTCCTCAAGCTCCTTTCCGGCCGTACGTGGGGTCTGGACCCCTCCACCATCCTCCACACATATAAATCCCTCATCCGCCCCATCCTTTGTTATGCCCATCCAGCATGGATCTCCGCTCCCCCTACCTTTTATAAATCCCTCCAAATCCTTGAACGCCATGCTCTCCGCCTCGCCTATCGCATCCGTCTCCCCTCCCCCACGCGGATCCTCTACGATCTCATCCCCTTCCCCCACCTCCTCCTTTTCCTTGAGAGGATACGGATCCTGTACACCTCCCGCAAACTCGATCCTCCTCACCCGCTCGTCTCCCCGATCCTCTCCCACCCCCGCCCGCTGCCGCGCCTGTATTCGCACGTCCCACCCGGTCTCCATCTCTCCACCCTCCTTACCCTCTCCCAAGGTGGCTTCCGCCAGCTCCCCCTCCCTGATGATGCCCTCCTCCCTTCCATCTACCCCTCCTACCAACTTTGATCCTCCCACCCTCCTCCTGTACTTATTCCTCCGGGCACCCTCCCTCCCTCCTCTCCCTTTTCCCTCCCTCCTCCTTTTCTCCCCCCCTCCTCCCCCGGGCCTCCCCTCCCCTGTTCCTCTCCTCCTGCCCCCGACTCCTCAGCCATTGGCATCCTTTTTCTCCCCTCTCCCCCACCTACCCCTTCTACCCCTCTTGGCAGGTCCCCGGACTCGCACACGTTACGTGGACATTCGCGCGGCGGAGGTCGCCGCCATCAGTGTTTTGTGTGTTTCGTGTTTCGTGTTTAGTGTTCACCGTCCCCTCCCTCGTTCACCAGTGCCATCATCATCTTCAGTGGTTGTGCGTCGTCTCATCAGCTAGCAGTGTGGATTATCGACGAGTGTGACCGGCTCCGTGATTGTCTCTATGTGTCTCCTGTTTTATTGCCCACCGCTCTGTGACTTCTGTGTCTTCTCCCTGTTTTTGCTGCTTGTGTCTTCTATGGCTGAAGAGCAGCGTAGTGTGCTGCTGACAGCCTGCCTGTTGTACAGGTTTCAAAATTACAATAAAGTAAAAAAAAAAAAAAAAAGAGAGAGAATCAGATGCGCCAGCAGTCGCAGCATGTTGACGTTACCTGAAAAGGCGGCTTTACTGAAGCTGTATTATCAGAATGGGGAATGTGCTAGTTCAGCGTTACGATCCTATCGCCATAGGAAGGGGATTGGAACAGGTAAAGGTCCGTTGACAAATGCAGCTGTGGCGAGAATGATTTCGAAGTTTGAAGCCACGGGTTGTTTACACGATAGACCCCATAGTGGCCGACCGAGCACAAGGCGTAATGCTGCTGAGACAGTTCAGGAAGAAATGGATACTGTAGCGGGTTCGTCTATGCACGGAGAAGTCAGCGCTCGTGCAGTCGCACGTCGCACTGGCTTTCCATACACTACTGTTTGGTTGGCACTTAGGCGCACCCTCCGATGCTATCCGTACAAAATCCATCGGAATCGTGAACTGTTACCTGGCGATTTAGTGAAGCGGAGGGCATTTGCGGTGTGGGCGTTTCAAAACATGGCGGAAGATGACGATTGGTTGAGTAATGTGTTGTGGACCGATGAAGCTCATTTCACGCTCCGAGGGTCTGTCAACGCCCACAACTGCAGAATTTGGGCTACCTAAAATCCTAAAACTGTCGTGGAAACTCCATTGCACGACGAAAAAGTCACGGTATGGGTTGTATTTACCACATCTACCGTTATCGGGCCTTTTTTCTTCGAGGAAATGCGTGATTCTGGTTTTGTAACTGCTACAGTGAAGGGTGAGAGGTACGCCAATATGTTACACAACCGCATCATCCCCAGCGTGGCTGATAAACACCTGCTGGAACGTACGATGTTTATGCAGGATAGCGCTCCATCCCATACTGCTAGACGCGTGAAAGCTCTCTTGCGCGCGACGTTTGGTGATGATCGTGTGCTCAGCCGCCACTTTCGTCGTGCTTGGCCTCCCAGGTTCCCAGACCTCAGTCCCTGCGATTATTGGCTTTGGGGTTACCTGAAGTCGCAAGTGTATCGTGATCGACCGACATCTCTAGGGATGCTGAAAGACAACATCCGACGCCAATGCCTCGCCGTAACTCCGGACATGCTTTTCAGTGCTGTTCACAACATTATTCCTCGACTAGAGCTATTGTTGAGGAATGATGGTGGACATATTGAGCATTTGCTGTAAAGAACATAATCGTTGCTTTGTCTTACTTTGTTATGCTAATCATTGCTATTCTGACCAGATGAAGCGCCATCTGTCGGACATTTTTTGAACTTTTGTATTTTTTTGGCTCTAATAAAACCCATGTCATTCCATGCATGTGTGCCAATTTGTACTTCTCCATCTACATTATTCCGTGATTTATTCAGTTTTCAAATTTATATTGACTTTTTGATCACCCAGTTTCTCCTTTGCTGCCAATGTTAAATTTTATCTAATTTTGTGACCCATTATCGTGGAAACTCTTTAAGAGACAAACTTACAGTTTTCCATAATTATTGAATGCACTTTTCTAGATATACTGGACTAGAATTATTACTAAAATTGTATTGTGGGGCATGTCCTCTTTTTTTTTCAAACGCTCATTTTTTGACAGATTTTGTAAATAAATGAACAAAAACAAAACAACTTAGGATATTTTAATCATTCTAGTTCCATATGTGTTGAATATCACTCTTGGCATGCTGTGAAAATTTCATGCCTCTACCATGAGTACTTTTTTAGAAAATGGGTTATTTATTGCAAAAGAATGTAGTTCAGAGATATTGAGGTTTAAAACTTTTTTATTACAAATTCTTATACTGACTTACATTTCTGCGTCTTTTATGCTCTAGAATTGCCCTGGCCCATAGCCTGTGTCTTCTTCAGTGTCACAACAGCCCAGTGCTTGCCTCCTCCTCTTCTTTCTGGTTTCTTTTGTCATTTGCTGAGCAGCTAACTCTGCTTCACGTACATGAAGCTCATCCACTTCCTGCAGTCCTTTAGCTGTGTTCTGTCCCAATCTTACCCCTAACTTCTCCAGAACCTTAATTCTTTCATATTTCCCACCATTAAAAGTTATTTCAGCTTGAGGCACTGCTAACTTTAGAGTCACAAAGCCAACAAATACATTTTTACGCACATGCCGCCACACAACATAATTGAAAGACTCATTTACATTCTGGGTCTTCCTATGTAAAGATTTGTTTAGTAGCTCAGGATTTGCCAAATCTCTGTAAATATCTTTGATTGCCTCCATTACTGCTGAAGGAAGAGAATTTTTATGTGTAAATTCATGCAGGGTGTCAGAAAATTCAGCTTGCCTATATTTACACCAAGTGTTTTGTGGAGGTGGACACAAAGCATGACATGGCTTTTCATCGGTTGATATTCGATAAAAGAAAGTGCTCCACACAGCTCTTTTCATCTTCTCTAAATTGTCATAGTTATCTCTAATGGTCTTCGCATAATATTGCTGTAATTCATCAATTACTTTGTCTGCTACTTTTCCAGCACATTTTATTGACTTGCAATCAGACACGACACTACTTTGAACGAAAATTAGTATCAGAAACAAAGGACTGATTTGTTTATTATTAATGCGAACGTCTGAGACGTAGCAGTAGGCACAGAACAGAGCAATTCACAGCCTTCTAGACGGTGTAGTTCCCAAGATATGACTGCTCAACTGTGCCAGTATATGCGTAACCGCGAAATTTGACAGTCACACGTCAACATTCAAAATACTATTTGAAGGTCCCACAATTGTCTGATTTTAATGTATTATGTACCGAAATGTTCAGGAAACTCCAAAGTACATTATGGAGTAGAAAACAGAAAATGTCAAATTTCAACAAATTTCACGTACAATGTCCCCTTAAAGATGCTGTCGTAAAAACGGGACAGTGTCGTCCTTATACAATCATCATCTCCCAAATGTTCCTCTACTGTATGCAGTGAAAAATCCTGTAAAACATGTTTGTATGCCTCTGCAAGTACAATAAGGAAACCACGCCCTAGACACGAAAGATTCCGTAACACCGTCTTCTCCATACTTCACTGCTGGTATTACACTTTATGGCGGGCAACATTCTCAAGGCATTCGAGAGACACAAATCCTTCCACCGGATTGGTACACGGTACAGCCTTCCTCGTCACTCCAAACCACGTGTATACAGTCATACACTGTGCAGTGCCATCGCTTTTTACACCGTCTCGAGCGCCGCTTACTAATTGAAGACCGGCTCGACTATTGTACCACATGATTCTTAACGCCTTTTTGCACAATCACTGTGCAAGCCGAACTGCTGGTAGAACTTTGGTACTCACTGGAGATTCCGTCCTCTCTTAACAGTCGATCTTCACAATGCACGACGGTTTCTCTCCTTCAGTACACGAGGTCTGTTCTGGTCTCGGTTTAGTCGTGGCTGTCCCTTCACATTTCCACTTCACAACAACGTCACCAACAGTCGACTAGGGTAGCTTTAGAGGGCCTGGAACGTTCCTGATGATTGTCACTCAGGGGATATCCAATGAGTAGTCCACATTTGAAGTCACTGATTTCTGATGTAATCTGTGAGACCTGATTTTCTCCTGATCTATACAATTTTCAAACTACTTATGGCAATTCAGCCAGGTAATATTTACAGCGACCGCCGATATCTCAGCAGGGGTACTCCCCGCCATTTTCAAGGCACAAACTGCAACGGACAGGCGATGTACGGGCAAATTTAAAGCCTCGTTTCCTGGAGCAATTCAGGAAAGATTACACACACACACACACACACACACACACACACACACACAGACGCTGAACACTAGTGCCACAAGGATGACCAAAGCCAGAGGTATCGATAGTGAAAGACTACGAACTAGCAGGTGAGGTAACATTGACTTTGTCCCTCTGTTTTTTGACTTGGAAGAGGGCAGGATTCATAGCAGAGTTCAAACAAAAGCCTCCATCCCTGTTTACAAGGTTGCTCGCTAATTTAATCTCAACAGCTTCCTTAATAACACTGTCCCAATAGCTGGACTTGCATGCCAATATCTCGGTATTGTTACATACCATAAACAAAAATCTCCATCCCTGTTTACAAGTATCAGGAACTCAGATGATTTCTTATGTCGTTTGGAGCGAATGCACTTCAATGACTGATATTCTAGTAAGTTTTGATGTGGTCTCTCTGTTCACTCGTGTTCCTCTGTCTGATTCGTTGCGGTTAATTGAGTTTAGGTTTGGTGTTGAATTAACTAATGTCTTTCGACATTTGTTGACATCCGCTTACGGTACTTTTTATTCAGTGACCAGCATTACGAGCAGACAGATGGAGGTGCTATGGGTAGC
Source organism: Schistocerca piceifrons (assembly GCF_021461385.2). NCBI lineage: Eukaryota > Metazoa > Arthropoda > Insecta > Orthoptera > Acrididae > Schistocerca > Schistocerca piceifrons. The sequence goes on along the minus strand of NC_060148.1, from coordinate 10,294,477 downwards.
CCGTTGTCTCCTGTGATTGCAAATTTGTTTATGGAAGACCTCGAGCAACGTGCATTGGAGTCAGCGCCTTTCAAACCCGCCTGTTTCTTCATATATGTTGATGATACTTTTGTTGTTTGGTCTCATGGTACGGAGAATTTGAAAACCTTTCTAGAACATCTGAACTCGATCCACCCGAACACTCGTTTTATGATGGAGGTGGAAGAGGATGGTTGCCTTCCCTTTCTTCACGTTTTGATTAGGAGTAAGATTAATAGATCATTGGGAAATGTAGTTTACCGGAAACGCACTCACACTGACTTCTATTCACAGGCTGATATTTGTCACAATCCAGCTCAATTTGAAGGGGTACTCCGTACCTTGGTACACAGGGCACATGTCATTTCCGGCACTGACACTTTGCCAACTGAGCTGGCCCATCTTCAAACTACATTCCGTCAGAATGGTTATAGTGATAGATTGAACGTGCGTTGCGCTATCGACCAACAGTGCATCGGGTCACTGATGATAATACTGAGTCTACTGCCTTTTTGCCTTGTTGTTGTGCTCTTCAGTCCTGAGACTGGTTTGATGCAGCTCTCCATGCTACTCTATCCTGTGCACGCTTTTTCATCTCCCAGTACCTACTGCAACCTACATCCTTCTGAATCTGCTTAGTGTATTCATCTCTTGGTCTCCCTCTACGATTTTTACCCTCCACGCTGCCCTCCAATACTAAATTGGTGATCCCTTGATGCCTCAGAGCATGTCCTACCAACCGATCCCTTCTTCTCGTCAAGTTGTGCCACAAACTTCTCTTCTCCCCAATCCTATTCAATAATTCCTCATTAGTTATGTGATCTACCCATCTAATCTTCAGCATTCTTCTGTAGCACCACATTTCGAAAGCTTCTATTCTCTTCTTGTCCAAACTATTTATCGTCCATGTTTCACTTCCATACATGGCTACACTCCATACGAATACTTTCAGAAATGACTTCCTGACACTTAAATCAATACTGGATGTTAACAAATTTCTCTTCTTCAGAAACGCTTTCCTTGCCATTGCCAGCCTACATTTTATATCCTCTCTACTTCGACCATCATCAGTTATTTTGCTCCCCAAATAGCAAAACTCCTTTACTACTTTAAGTGCCTCATTTCCTAATCTAATTCCCTCAGCATCACCCGACTTAATTAGACTACATTCCATTATCCTTGTTTTGCTTTTGTTGATGTTCATCTTATATCCTCCTTTCAAGACACTGTCCATTCCATTCAACTGCTCTTCCAAGTCCTTTGCTGTCTCTGACAGAATTACAATGTCATCGGCGAACCTCAAAGTTTTTATTTCTTCTCCATGGATTTTAATACCTACTCCGAAATTTTCTTTTGTTTCCTTTACTGCTTGCTCAATATACAGATTGAACAACATCGGGGAGAGGCTACAACCCTGTCTCACTTTCTTCCCAACCACTGCTTCCCTTTCATGTCCCTCGACTCTTATAACTGCCATCTGGTTTCTGTACAAATTGTAAATAGCCTTTCGCTCCCTGTATTTTACCCCTGCCACCTTTAGAATTTGAAAGAGAGTATTCCAGTCAACATTGTCAAAAGCTTTCTCTAAGTCTACAAATGCTAGAAACGTAGGTTTGCCTTTCCTTAATCTTTCTTCTAAGATAAGTCGTAAGGTCAGTATTGCCTCACGTGTTCCAGTGTTTCTACGGAATCCAAACTGATCTTCCCCGAGGTTGGCTTCTACTAGTTTTTCCATTCGTCTGTAAAGAATTCGTGTTAGTATTTTGCAGCTGTGACTTATTAAGCTGATAGTTCTGTAATTTTCACATCTGTCAACACCTGCTTTCTTTGGGATTGGAATTATTATATTCTTCTTGAAGTCTGAGGGTATTTCGCCTGTCTCATACATCTTCCTCACCAGATGGTAGAGTTTTGCCAGGACTGGCTCTCCCACGGCCGTCAGTAGTTCCAATGGAATATTGTCTACTCCGGGGGCTTTGTTTCGACTCAGGTCTTTCAGTGCTCTGTCAAACTCTTCACGCAGTATCATATCTCCCATTTCATCTTCATCTACATCCTCTTCCATTTCCATAATATTGTCCTCAAGTTTGCCTTACGCAAGAAGAATTTCCAACAAGATCGGTCGTATTTTACGGAAATACGATGTGAAATGTGTTTTCAGACCTCCATCTCAAATTAGAGTGTTTTTGGGTTGGTCTGCCTAAGACGGTTGTATATAGGATTCCTTGTAACTGCAGCTTGGCATATATTGGTCAAACCTAGATCTGCTACTGAAACTTCCTGGCAGATTAAAACTGTGTGTCGGACCGAGACTCGAACTCGGGACCTTTGCCTTTCGCAGGCAAGTGCTCTACCAACTGAGCTACCCAAGCGCGACTCACGCCCAGTCCTCACAGCTTTACTTCTGCCAGTACCTCGTCTCCTACCTTCCAAACTTTACAGAAGCTCTCCTGCGAACCTTGCAGAACTAGCACTCCTGAAAGAAAGGATATTGCAGAGACATGGCTTAGCCACAGCCTGGGGGATGTTTCAAGAATGAGATTTTCACTCTGCAGCGGAGTGTGTGCTGATATGAAACTTGCTGGCAGATTAAAACTGTGTGCCGGACCGAGATTCGAACTCGGGTCCCGAGTTCGAGTGTCGGTCCGGCACACAGTTTTAATCTGCCAGGAAGTTTCATATCAGCGCACCCTCCGCTGCGGAGTGAAAATCTCATTCTACATCTGCTACTGCTGAACATTGTTTGGATACTGGTCACCCTATGTTACATAACAATACCGAGATAACGGGACAGTGTTATTATGGGAGCTGTTGAGATTAATGTAACGAGCAGCGTTGGAAACAGGGATGCAGGTTTTTGTTTAAAATCTGCTTGCAATCCTGCTCTTTCCCGTGTCAGAAAACAGAAGGACAATGTTACCTCACCGAGCGAGGTGGCGCAGTGGTTAGCACACTGGACTCGCATTCGGGAGGACGACGGTTCAATCCCGTCTCCAGCCATCCTGATTTAGGTTTTCCGTGATTTCCCTAAATCGATTCAGGCAAATGCCGGGATGGTTCCTTTGAAAGGGCACGGCCGATTTCCTTCCCCATCCTTCCCTAACCCGAGCTTGCGCTCCGTCTCTAATGGCCTCGTTGTCGACGGGACGTTAAACACCACTAACCTAAGACAATGTTACCTCACTTGCTAGTTCTTAGTCTTTTACTGTCGATGCCTCTCACTTTGGTCATCCTTGGTGGCACTAGTGGACAGTGTGTGTGTGTGTGTGTGTGTGTGTGTGTGTGTGTGTGTGTGTGTTTGTGTGTGTGTTATCATTCCAGAATTACTCCGAGAACTGAGCTTTTAAATTTGCTTGCACATCGCCTGTCTGTTGCAGTTTGTGCCTTGAAAATGACGGGGTATACTCCAGCCGAAATACACTATCAAAAGTATCTGACCAACCCAGAAACATACGTTTTTCATATTAGTTGCATTGTGCTGCCACCTACTGCCAGGTACTCCGTATCAGCGACCTCAGTTTGTCGTTAGACATCGTGAGAGAGCAGAATGGGGCGCTTCACGGAACTCGTGGACTTCGAATGTGGTCAGGTGACTGGATATCACTTGGGTCAAACGTCTGTATGCAAGACTTCCACACTCCTAAACGTCCGATGTGACAGTGAGGTGGAAACTTAAAGGGACACGTACAGCACAAAGCATACAGGCCGACCTCATCTGTTGACTGACAGAGTCCGCCGGCAGTTGAAGAGGGTCGTAATGTGTAATAGGCAGACATCAATCCAGACCATCACACAGGAATTCCAAACTGCATCAGGATCCACCCAAAGTACAATGACAGTTAGGTGGGGGTTTACAAAACTTGGATTTCATGGTCGAGCAGCTACTCATAAGCCATACATGACATTGATAAACGCCAAACAATGCCTCGCTTGGTGTAAAGAGCATAAACATTGGACGGTTGAACAGTGGAAAAACGTCGTGTGGAGTGATGAATCACGGTGCACAATGTGGCGATCCAATGGGAGGTTTGTGAGTATGGCGAATGCCCAATGAACATCATCTGCCAACAATAAAATTCGGAGGTGATGGTGTTATGGTGTGGTCGTCTTTCTCATTGAGGGGCTTGCACCCCTTGTTGTTTCGCGTGGCACTATCACAGCACAGGCCTACACTGATGTTTTAAGCGCCTTCTTGCTTCCCACTGTTGAAGAGCAATTCGGGGATGGCGATTACATCTTTCAACACCATCGACCACACATTCATGATTCACGGCCTGTGGCGGAGTGGTCACACGATGATAACATCCTTGTAATGGGATGGCCTGCACAGAATCCTGACCAGAATCCTACTGGACACCCTTGGGATGTTTTCGAACGCCGATTTTGTGCCAGGCCTCACCAACTGACATCAATACTTCTCCTCAATGCAGCACTCCATGAAGACTCAGCTACCATTCCCCATGAAACCTTCGAGCACCTGATTGACCATAGACCTGTGGGAGTGGAAGCTGTCATCAAGGCTAAGGGTGGGTCAACACCATATTGAATTCCAGCATTACAGATGGAGGGGCCGGCCATTGTGGTCGAGCGGTTCTACGCACTTCAGTCCAGAACCACGTGACTGCTGCGGTCGCAAGTTCGAATCCTGCTTCGGGCATGGATGTATGTGATGTCTTTAAGATAGTTAGGTTTAAGTAGTTCTAAGTTCTAGGTGACTGATGACCTCAGAGCTTAAAGTCCCATAGTGCTCAGAGCCATTTGAACCGATGGAGGGCGCCCTGAACTTGTAAGTAATTTTCAGTCAGGTGTCCGGATATTTTTGATCACATAATTATAGGTGGTCGCTGTAAATATTATCTGGCTGGATTCCCTGAAGTGGTTTGAAAAATCACGTGAAAATTATTGCTTCTCTGCTGACAACACAATACTCCTCACCCCGTTTTATACTGTAGGGGCCCACCTCTGTTGATATCTAGTGGTGAATTCCGCATTACATAGGACTGACTCGGTTCTTATGACCAGAGAGTATAAATTGGAGACCAACAAGAACAACAAAGTGGCTGCTGATGTCTTTTAAATCATCTATATTGTTCCGCTCAATTAGTGTTCTCATTTGAAGGGGTGACCAATTGTGAGTCCAGACATACCTGTAAGATTACATGGGGAACCTCTATCCGCAGCTGGCATTGCTGTGCGTGGGCCGCCTGCTGACCGGAGCTGCGGGCGGAGCCTTCAACGTGCTGGCGCCGGTGTACATCGCCGAGGTGGCCCAGAAGGAAGTCCGGGGAGCACTGTGCGGCTACTTCCAGCTGCTGCTCACCGTCGGCACCCTCTACGTCTACGTGCTGGGTGCGGTGACCGGCCTGTTCTGGACCTCCGTGGGCTGCGCCGTGGTGCCCGCGGTCTTCCTGGTGGCACTCTCGCTGGTGCCCGAGACTCCCCCCTACCTGCTGCAGGGTGGCCAGGAGGACGAGGCCCGGGCGACCCTCCGCTGGCTGAGGGGACCGCGCTGGGACGTGGAGGCGGAGCTGGCCGAGGCGAGGGCGGCTCTGGAGGAGGACTCCGGGAACGGGAGGTCCGGGTCCCTCCGGGAGGGGCTGAGCACCCCTGCTGCCGGTCGGGGAATCGTCGCGGGGCTGGGGCTCGTCACGTGCTTCCAGCTCTGTGGCATCAATGCTGTGCTTTTCTACGCGTCCGATATCTTCCTGGTGAGCAAAAGCTGCCAGCGACTCTCGTGACGATTCACAGTGAGGGACGTTTGGCCAAGAGAATGCGCCATCTAAGATAGTCCTCACTAGTACAAATCTAGCTTAGTTGGTTTGTGGGATTAAAGGGACCAGACTGCTACGGTCATCGGTCCCTTGGTCCAAAACTGAAAACACCCACAGAGAATAAAAACGACTATGGAAAAGACGACAGACGACACAAGACAAGAAAGACATACACAGAGACCAGACAAAACGAAATAAAATCACACAGAGTGTGACAGTGGTTGACTGACCATAGAGATAATAAAGGAAAAGCCAAACACCGAGAAACACTCGAAAACCCAGTCTATAATCGTAGGCCAAAGGCCAGACTCAAAACAAAAAAGACATAACTAACACTCAGATTACGTGATAAAAACCCCCTGCCTGAATAAAACGCAGAACTAAGCCTGCCATGACAGTGTCATTTGTTAAAAGGGCAGGGGGCGTGTCAGGTAGCGCTAACGTCTGCCTGAGCACAGCTAAAAGGGGACACTCCAACAAAATGTGGACCACCGTCAAAGCGGATCCGCACCGACATAGAGGTGGGTCCTCACGGCGCAATAAGTGGCCGTGCGTCACCCCTGTGTGCCCAATGCGCAGCTGGCACAGGACAACGGACTCCTTGCGAGAGACCCGCATGGATGACCGCCACACACTCGTCGTCTCCTTGATAGGACGGAGGTTGTTTGGCGTGGTCAGGTTGCGCCATTCAGTGTCCCAAAGTTGGAAAACTTTGCGGCGTAACATCGCTCGCAAATCAGTCTCCGGGAGGCCAATGTCCAGAGATGGTTTACTGGTGGCCTGTTTGGCCAGGCTGTCAACATGTTCATTGCCGGGTATCCCAACATCGTCTGGGGTCCACACAAAGACCACAGAGCGGCCATAATGGGCAAGAGTACAAATCTAGTTTTAATGTTATTTTTACAATCTAGTGCCCCTTCTTATTGGGTTAAAATTTCATCTGTGGCACCTTGAGAAGCTGTGGTCATGAACATTGCTTGTATTGTTATCTATCCCTTCATATTCACCCGTGAATGTGACACATTTTTCCCAACAGTGCATCACTTAGTTGTACAAGACTGAATTTTGGCTGTTGAAGAAACATTCCACCTTGAAGATCACTGTGTCCTGGTTCTGGATACGCAAGAAGGCCATGGGTGCCGTATCAGGAGAATAAGGGAGATGAGGAAAAATTCTGCACAGCAAAGAGACACGCTGTGTGACTGTGACCTGTCCAGGGCAATCTGGGGCACTGAAGTTAAAATGTTCTGGGTTGTTTGATCGTGTCAAAAAATGGTTCAAATGGCTCTGAGCACTATGGGACTCAACCTATGAGATTATCAATCCCCTAGAACGTAGAACTACTTAAACCTAACTAACCTAAGGACAGCACACACACGTCCATGCCTGAGGCAGGATTCGAACCTGCGACCGTAGCGGTCTCGCGGTTCCAGACTGTAGCGCCTAGAACCACACGGCCACTCCAGCCGGCCTGATCGTGTCATATTTCTTGGAGTGATCGACATTTCAACCCCTCTGCTGGGATCTACTTCAGGATCTTTTACTGTCCGTTGTAGACTGAGCACAATCTGCAGCATAAGATCTTGAGGAAGATCCAAGCAACAGGGTCGAAACGGCGATCATGCGAAGAAAAATGATGTGGCCTAACAACTCAGCAGATTTCAACTTCAGTGACAACGGTCACAGAATCCTACAGACTGCGCATTTTCATCGACCAGTGGCACCAAGTTGGACAGCTTCTCGCTACACTTCATCATCACAACCTCCCATAACCTTGCAAGAGATTTCAGTTGTATGCTCCTGTGACTGATTTACACTTACGAGTATAATTGCTAGTAGACCAACCACACTGTAGCAGTCATGAACACACACATCATCAGCTTCTCCAATGTTGGTTGAGTTTTCGAGTTTTCTGATAGTGATGAATGCACATCTTCTTGCTTTGCTCTTTTGTCTCAGTGTCCCTGTAATACACCCAGTACTTCGGCCATGGAGATCAGGCAGCTAAAGAAGTCCTCTGGACTGGCCTGAGAGAGTTGCTGCATCTTCACAGCTGCATCAATTTGGTGGGCTTTACAATGGGCATAAGCAGTCAGGAAACCATTGGGTGGCGGCCTTTGCCGTGCCCAATGTGCCATCCAAGATACTGAAAACTGATCTGTGACTAATTCTGACATTTCTCACTATCAGATTGACAGTGATACCCCTGGTCTCCGAACATTGGTGCCTCCACCACTCTTCCACTTTCTTCTCCATCACACAGATATAGTTCTTTCTCATTCAGCTTTTTTTTTTTTTTTTTTTTTTTTTTTTGCAGCACTAAAAGCATTCCTCCCAGCTAACCACATCTCATATGGTGGTTTACTGTTGGTGTACGCTTCTACCAATTCACCATCGATTGTTGTCACATTGTTAACCTACTAATGCAGGAAAGTAATGAACCCCACCAATCTCAAATCTGGCAATCGGCAGCGCCATTTTATTTTGGCTCATCTAACAGCATGCTGTGGTACTGTGGTGGAGGCATTTCAATCAGAACAAGAGATATGTAACTATGAACAAATGAAAAATTAATTATGTAACTTTGTTGCTGTGCAGCTTCGAATTTGGGGCAGCATAGTGTGGAAGACTGCAACAACAGATCCACAGTTCAGTTCTGGTGTTGGTTTCTCACCATATCCCCCCCCCCCCCCCCACCACTCCTCCCCAATATCACATACTGCAAAACTCACATTTAATACCGAGTGATGTGGCGCAGTGGTTAGCACACTGGATTCGCATTTGGGAGGATGGTGGTTCAAACCCGCTTCTGGCCATCCTGATTTACGTTTTCTGTGATTTCCCTAAATTTCTTTGGGAAATGCTGGGATGGTTCCCCATCCTTCCATAATCCAATGGGACTCGTGACCTTCCTGTTTTGTTCCTTCCCCTCAAGTCAACCAACCAACCAACTACATTTAACATTCTACAGATTACTAGAATTTAAATAATAGTAACAATACACTGCCTGACAAAAAGCCGAACACCCAGGGGAAGGAAAAAACGAAGAAACTTGACGGGGTGGAAGGATGTGTGGCGTTACTTCAGTTATTTCAAATTCAATTCAAATTGAAAAAGAAATTGACAGTATGAGCCCACTTACTAGTACGGCGTTACCCTACCTGTGGCCTGGATGTATGTGCTTATTTGGTTGAGAAGAAGCCATGAAACAGTTATACCGTATTCTGAGGCAAGCTGGCCCACAAGTGTTTCACCTGACCCTTAATATCTGGATGCCGACACTAAGACAATTGACATTTAACGTGGTTCCACACATCTTCTGTTGGGAATAGATCTTGGGATCGTGCTGGCCATGTGATTACCTCAACATGCTGCACAAATTTCATGAAGAAATTTGGCACGTGTGAACGACCAGTGTCCTGTTGACAAATGGCACATGAGACTGTCACATGAGAGGGAAGAGATGAGGATGTCCTTGAAGTGCTGTTGTACCACCAGGATTCATTCAATCCCCACCAGCTATGACATGAGGTGATATCCAAACACTGATCATATCATGACTCCAGGAGTGTCTTTCTCTTCAAAACAATGGAAATTGGGACTTTGATAACAATGATCAAACAGTGTACTGCAGAACTGCTGAGCGATTCTAGTGTGTGATCCAGGCCTAGTGCCATGCGATTATCATGTGTTCAGCAAGATGAAAGACGATCTCGGTAGACGACGATTCCGAAACAATGACGAAGTGAAAGCAGCTGTATCCAGGTGGTCACATTGCGCTGGGGGTGATTTCTCCGCATCTGGAATCGAAAACTTGGTTGCTCATTCCGAGGAATGTTTACAGTCTGTTGGAGACTATATGGGGAACTGAACTTACATTGCATATTGCCGCAGCTGTGTTCCCTATGTGTATGTGGTTTAATAAATGGCCAGAACTTGGAAGTGTAACATACTGTTTGATTTGCCCTTGTATCAATATTTCTCCATCACCTTCACCTTCACCATCATCATTCTGAGACACCATCTGTGTGAGTGGGCCCGTGTGGTGCTCGCACAGTGAACTGTGTCCTAGACACAGCGCCGGCCGCGGTGGTCTAGCGGTTCTAGGTGCTCAGTCCGGAACTGCGCGACTGCTACAGTCACAGGTTCGAATCCTGCCTTGGGCATAGATGTGTGTGATGTCCTTAGGTTAGTTAGGTTTAAGTAGTTCTAAGTTCTAGGGGACTGATGACCACAGATGTTAAGTCCCATAGTGCTCAGAGCCATTTGAACTATTGAACCACAGCGCGGCCCACGTAGAAGTGGGCACATGCTGCCCTGCCCTACCCTTTGTCGACTGCATCCCAGTGTGCTACCCGCCTTACTGTTTCTGTTATCTACATTGCCTTCCAAAAGCAGGGACCTGAGACGTTTCGAAATGTCGGTGTCGCAGAGGGCGTCGGGCGGAGCCCTGGAGGCAGATACGTCTGCCGTGGTGGTGGGCGCCATGCAGGTGGTGGCGACGCTGGTGGCGTCACTGGTGGTGGACCGCACGGGGCGCAGGCCGCTGCTCGTGGCGTCCGCCGCAGTGGTGGGGCTGTGCGCTCTGCTCCTGGGAGCCTACTTCCAGCTGGACTCCAGTGGCGAGGCCGAGGGCCTGGACTGGCTGCCCCTCGCCAGCCTCTGCCTGTTCGTGGTGGCCTTCTCGCTGGGGCTGGGGCCCGTCACCTGGGTGCTGCTCGGAGAGCTGTACGCCCCCGAGGTGCGCGCCTTTGCGGGCTCCCTCTGCTGCCTCGTCAGCTGGACCTTCTCCTTCCTGGTCACCACCTTCTTCAGCGAGCTCAGCTCCGCCGTCGGCGTCCAGGGAACCTTCTGGATCTTCGGCTCCGTGGCAGTCGCCGGCGCCCTGTTCGTGTTCTTCGTGGTTCCCGAGACGAAGGACCGGTCGCTGGAGGAGGTGCAGAGGCAGCTGTCTGGCGGGGCCCGAGTATGGAGTTTGTCCTGCACCTGCAGATGAGCCTCCTCACCTCGACAAATCTGGATGTTACAGTGATCACCATTCCTCTGGATGAACCCACATTCGTACACGAATCAGCGAATGGTAGTAACACGGTCTCACTTTTTCTAACATCAGACATTCACTTGATCACTTGGAACAATCTATTGGACCACAACAGGAACCCAGGCCTTCATCTGCCACCAGTAATGCTCTTCCAACTGAGCCACTACCTTTTTTCCATAAAATGATACAAGTTTCCAGCTCATGGACTTTATCACATTCATTAGCTGATTTAAATAGTGCTCCAGATCACGATTCATGACTTTTCTCAAGTACAGCAGTTACCATATACGTACCATACACTTACATACCATCCTGTATGTCTTATTGGACCCGCTACAGTTGCAGGTTCGAATCCGGCCTCGGGCATGGATGTGTGTGATGTCCTTAGGTTAGTTAGGTTTAAGTAGTTATATGTTCTAGGGGACTGATGACCTCATATGTTGAGTCCCATACTGCTCAGAGCCATTTTGAGCCTTATTGGACCAACACTTCTGGAACAACCGAATTAGCATAAAATGGCTTGACCATTGTATAATGACTGTCGCCATAGTCGAATTGAGAATACATAACTAAACTGTTCCCATATAACTCATCCCCTCTCCCCTTTCTTCCCCTCTCCAAACCTATACAATTCCCTTCCACACCTGAAGATGTAAAATGCCTGACCACTGTCCAACAAATTTGGTGGACTTCCCTCTAGTTTACCTTGTCGGCCGGCCAGTGTGGCCAAGCGGTTCTAGGCGCTTCAGTCTGGGGATGTGTGTCATGTCCTTAGGTTAGTTAGGCTTAAGTAGCTCTAATTTCTAGGGGACTGATGACCTCAAATGTTAAGTCCCATAGTGCTCAGAGCCATTTGACCATTTTTTACCTTATCGCCTGTTCCATATACCACCTTGATCTCTTAGCCACCTGCTGTTCCAACCCAGTACGCTTCTGTGTGAATAAAATGGTCCCTGGTGTAAGCTACTAATGAAATATTGTTTCCAGCTGAATGGTATTGTCGAGATAATCTGACACGCCACACTCATAACTTTCTGATATAGTGACTTTGCCTGAAAATGGTTTGGGCGAGTCTGGGGAATGTCTCATGGTATCTCAACACTGCCATCCAACTGGATACCTGAGAGCCATTCATCAAGTACACGTCGTTTACAACCATCTCAGTTCCCTTCCGTAAACCTTATCACACTCCCCTTAACCTGAATACTACTCCCTAACGTTAAGTAAACTACGACACTGCTGAAATCTCCTTTCCCACAAGATCTCGTGTTTCTGCAAACCACGATTCTGTTCATGAGGACACTCAGTGAACACAAACTTCAAATCCTTGTCCTCAATGTGACCTTCTTACAGGCTTACAAAGTGAAGACACAGTCCACAATCTGTGTGTTGAGATGAAGTTCTCAGTGCTCGACTTAGGTACACCACTGTTCATCAACAATCCCTAAAGCATTCACCATCTTACCCAGTCACTTTCCTGTAAGCTGTGAAACCTTTTTCCAGTCATTCTAATCCTCTTGACTTCCTCACAGGCACAGCTAAGACCTTCCCTATCTCTAGCACTACCATCACTCTCAATGCTCACAGTAACTTCCCCGTGTCAGAATCAAGTGCTGGTGTCTAATGACTCTTTCCATGGTCACACAATCACTTTCCCATTTTTAACCTATCATTACAGCTAAATCACTGCAGAAAACATCATCACTGGAATCAAGTATCAATCGGTCTATCCGATTGTCGCTCTATAGACCCTACCTGGATGCCTTAATCCCAATAGCCTACCTGTTCACATCCTGTACTACCTCCACATATGATTGTAAACCTATTGGGAAGCCTTAGGTATAAAACTTTGAAGCCGATCAGTACTATCGTAACAGTCTAATAGCGTGCCTTTCTTTCTTCAGAAGACTTTCCCCATTTGTCATATCGAGCCACAATGCAGCAAAGCCTATCTGTTCCCAATGCTATCTGCTATCTGCTACTCCCTCTACCGAACAATGTCTCCAAAATTAACCACTTTGCAATCTATTATTACATCTTCAAACCTTGGTGTATAAAGTGCATACCTTTTTAAATGTGACTTAGCCACCTGAACCCCAAAATTGTACAAGTATTTTAAGTCTTCAAACAGCATTCACTTCTCGTTCTCTGTCCCTTTCTTGTCCCGCAGGTGAGTCAATTAGCCACTCATCAAATTATGTCCTCTCTTCACTGTGAATGAACACATAAGAATATCCTACAGCTCCAAAATACCTGATACCATCCAAAGTATCTTTTCTTGTCTAACCTCCTGCCTTTACACACTGCCGCGTCTGTAACAGCTCATACCTCTACCTTATACCTACATAATTTTCACATCATCTCCTAGAACATTTTCATTGAACCCCTTTTGACTCTGGCTTATACCTGTGCCACCAGCTGTCACGGGCCCTTTCTTTCTTTCTCCATGTCCATACTCGCCTCTTTCTCTTCTATGTCCTAATCTTTCATTTATTACCCATTATCCCTATTTTTATTATCCCTCCATTCAGCTCTCCAGAAAATCCTTCACAACTTCACGCCCAATATCCATTCCACACCTAATTCACTACCTGTTTACTAAAGTACTTAACTTCCATATTCATTTGTTCCAGACTCCAAAAATCTTTAAGCAAAGACCCACCACATAGAATCGACAGTTTGTGTGTTTTTATTCCTTCACTTCATATTGGTCTCTTTGCATTGCTCACGTTACATAATTACAATGAATCGTTTCATTCAGTTTATAGATTGTGAAGTAATTATCATGTTGAACCTAAAATCATGTATTTTAAGGACTCTGTCGATATATTAAGATAAATTTTTGTATACCTCTAAAATTTTTGATAGTATAAACGTTATAATTTTGTACCACTATTATCCCTCACTAACCGTATTGAGTGAAGGGTAAGAAAAGATAATAAAAGAAAAATAACCATCGCTTCTGTATGTCATAGATGATGGAAATCCCATTGATGAGATGTATTCAAAGAATGCCGATATTTCCATGAGTGTCAATAAGTGTCTGCATTGTTTAACTCAAGTAAAAATGTTTCGAAAAAGCTTTTTCTGCTACACAGGCAATATCAACACGAAAATACAATTTCACTCCTAGGTTCCTTTCACTCAGTGTGTAACATCGACTTCTTTGGCCAAATGAGCAAACTGCTTCCAGAAGACTTTTAAAAAAGAATTTTATTTATATTTCACGTCCGTGGTACCATGCTATCCTAAGCTACTTGGTCATGGAATGAGTCTATATACACAGTAATTATAAAGTCTGTGAAACATTTCAGAAATTTGGTAGAGATAAACAGCCAAGAATAACGTAATAAATGATACAGTATATGAAAGACGGACCTCACAGTATTTTTTACAATGTTTATAAATGTTCTGTGTGTCCATCCTTCCTCATACTGTACACATAATCGGTAGTCCAACTCTGCTCATACCCAACATATCTGAGTAGACAGTAAGAACAGCTGCTCCACTGTGGTGTCGCAAGTATTGGAGGTTCTGCCGTAGAACTGGGACAGAAGTGCAAACCTCGATGTTACCCCACAGGAAAAAAATCTGAAGGTGTCAAGTCCGGCGACCTCTGTGGACACTCGAGTAGCACCTGGAGAGTGCCTGCATCACGGCCTATCCTGGGATGTGGCAACATCCCGTTCCGGTTATCTCATATACACAGTTGTGGAGGTGTGCCGTGGGGGGGGGGGGGGGGGGCGCCGTAGTGTTAAAAGATGCTTTCAGTTTCAAGTTGTGGCACGATTGACAATTTATGCACTTCGAGATAGGTGATACTATTGGCAGTTCTCTCGGCAAAGAAGCGGTCTGTAGACTGTCTTGTTGGAAACGGCACAGGTGGTATCACGTCAAAGGCCTTTGAATAGTCACTGACGATTGGCAGCGGGCAAATTCCAGCACACAAAACGCTTTAGCTGCCTTGTAAGCCGACATTTTCAGCAACTACACTCTGTGGCGCCCCTGTCGACAGTTCTCAAAACTAACTGGCAGGTACCTCATTCACAATATAAGAGACTGCCTTTCACTTTTTTTTTCCTTTATTGAATTTCGATTCCCCCCATAGGGGGCGGGCTGGCAGCAGCTTAGTACCCCACTCTTCAGCCTACAGACTTTGTTTTGAAAAGGTGAAGATAATATAGAATAAAAAACAGGCGATAAAAACTGAGACTGAAAGGGAAACATGGTGGAAAAATCGTGGAACTTAAAACATACAACAAAGGGATGATCATGCTAATAAAATACATCTGAAGCAGACAGGTAAAATAATAGGCAATTAAAAAAAAAACACCGCAACAGTCTGGTTTCTGTTCGCAAAAGACATAAAATTCACACCCAGCAACGGCATGGTTTCTGTTCACAACACTTGTAAAGACGAAACAACGCTGAACATTCACTGGAACACTGCACTAAAATATGACATACCACAGCCGAGAGCAGGTGGGGGGAAACTGGGCAGATGATGGGAATATAAAAAAGGGGGGAAGGTGAGGAAAAGCGAAGTGGGGGAAGGGGGAAAGGAGCCAATGGAGGATTAGGACTCATAAACGGGGTCGGGGGTGTTGGGCAGATGCAACAGGGAGTGGGGAAGGCAGAGGATGGGAATACAAAAGGACTCGGGGGGGGGGGGGGGAGAAGGGACGTAGGGAGAGGTTAGGTAGGGAGAAACAGGATGGAATGGGGCAAGAGGGAGCCCAGGGAAAGGACGGAGGAAGGGAGGGGGTGTGGGGTGGTACTGTATCGTTTTTTATGTTGTCTTCACCCATTTTTGCATACTGTTAATCGTATTTTAAATGTTTAATTAATTTTACAATTAACACACACACAGACACGACCAGACTAAACATCTCACGAAATAAGCGTCAAACGAGAAAACTACAAAGAACGAAACTCGTCTAGCTTGAAGGGGGGAAATCAGAAGGCGCTATGGTTGGGTCGCTAGATGGCGCTGCCATAGGTCAAACGGATATCAACAGCGTTAATTTTTTTAAATAGGAACCCCCATTTTTATTACATATTCGTGTAGTACGTAAACAAATGTGAAAGTTTTAGTTGCATCACTTTTTTCGCTTTGTGATAGATGGCGCTGTAATAGTCACAAACGTATAAGTACGTGGTATCACGTAACATTCCGTCAGTGCGGACGGTATTTGAATCATGATACATTACCCGTGTTAAAATGGACAGTTTACCAATTGCGGAAAAGGTCGATATTGTGTCGATGTATGGCTACTGTGATCAAAATGCCCAACGGTGGTGTGCTATGTATGCTGCTCGGTATCCTGGACGACATCATCCCAGTGTCCGGACCGTTCGCCCGATAGTTAGGTTATTTATGGAAACAGGAAGTGTTCAGCCACATGTGAAACGTCAACCACGACCTGCAACAAATGATGATGCCCAAGTAGCTGTTTTAGCTGCTGTCGCGGCTAATCCGCACATCAGTAGCAGACAAAATCGGGAATCTCGAAAACGTCGGTGTTGAGAATGCTACTCAACATTGATTGCACCCGTACCATATTTCTATCCACCAGGAATTGCATGGCGACGACTTTGAACGTCGTGTACAGTTCTGCCACTGGGCACAAGAGAAATTACAGGACGATAACAGATTTTTCGCACGCGTTCTTTTTTTGCGACGAAGCGTCATTCACCAACAGCAGTAACGTAGACCGGCATAATATGCACTATTGGGCAACGGAAAATCCACAATGGCTGCGACAAGTGGAACATCAGCTACCTTGGTGGATTAATGTATGGTGCGGCATTACGGGAGGAAGAATAATTGGCCCCCATTTTATCGATGGCAATCGAAATTGTGCAATGTGTGCTGATTTCCTACGTAATGATCTACCAGATGTTACTACAAAATGTTTCAGTGCATGACAGAATGGCGATGTACGTCCAACATGATGGATGTCCAGCACATAGCTCATGTGCGGTTGAAGTGGCATTGAACAGCATATTTCATGACAGGTGGATTGGTTGTTGAAGCACCATACTGTGGCCCGCACGTTCACCGGATCTGACGTCCTCAAATTTCTATCTGTGGAAAAAGTT
This sequence comes from Schistocerca piceifrons, assembly GCF_021461385.2. Lineage (NCBI taxonomy): Eukaryota > Metazoa > Arthropoda > Insecta > Orthoptera > Acrididae > Schistocerca > Schistocerca piceifrons. Next base: position 10,277,545 of record NC_060148.1, on the reverse strand, counting down.
GAAGGATATTTGCTATCGTGATGCACCGAGAAGGCCTGACAGAATGCGTCAGCGCATTGTCAATGCACGTGCGAACATTACGGAAGGCGAACTACTCGCTGTTGAGAGGAATGTCGTTACACGTATTACCAAATGCATTGAGGTTAACGGACATCATTTTGAGCATTTATTGCATTAATGCGGTAGTTACAGTTAATCACGCAGTAACAGTATGTGTTCTCAGAAATGATAAGTTCACAAAGGTACATGTATCACATTGGAACAACCGAATTAAAATGTTCAAACGTACCTCCGTTCTGTATTTTAATTTAAAAAACCTGGCTGTTACCAACTGTTCGACTAAAATTGTGAGCCATACGTTTGTGACTATTACAGCGCCATCTCTCACAAAGCGAAAAAAAGTGGTCAGACTAGAACATTCATATTTGTTTACGTACTACACGAATATGTAATAAAAATGGGGGTTCCCATTTTTAAAAAACGCAGTTGATATCCGTTTGACCTATGGCAGCGCCATCTAGCGACCCAACCATAGCGCCATCTGGTTTCCCCCTTCAAGCTAGACGAGTTTTGTTCTTTATAGTTTTTTCGTTTGAAGATTATTTCGTGAGATATTTGGCCCGGACACGATCAATGGACCACCCAGTACCTGTGTGTGTGTGTGTGTGTGTGTGTGTGCGTGCTACCCAAAAATGGGCCTAATTCTTTTCCATATAAATCGATTCCGCATCAACGCATTAGCATACCTACCAGGTTTCGCTAGCATATGATAATTACAGCCCACACTGGACCTGTGCGATTCTGTGTGGGCTGTCACTATTTCCTCTCGTGTTGCAGTTTCGTTTTTGCAGTGAGTAGCTGTCAGCCAAAACAAATACTGGCCATCAAATGTGTCTTGTGACGCGCCATAACAGACAAAATGACTTTTAAAGTGAATTTTACGAGTTCATTCGATAGAGCTGACGCAAATTAGTCTAGTACAGCATCTGTTCTCTAGGTATGTATTAAAAGTTACAGTGATGGATGAAGAATAACAGACCGCATTCTAATCTCTATACCCTCCATCTCCTTTCCCAAGGTGGCTTCCATCAACTCCCCCTCCTGGATGATGCCCTCTCTCCCTCCATTTATCCCTCCTATCAACTCTGATCCTCATCCCCTCCTTTCCTCTGTCCTTTTCCTGGGCTCCCTCTCCCCCCCCTTCCATCCTCTTTTTTCCCCCACCTACCCTCTCTCTGCCCCACTTCTCTCTCCCGAGTCCTTTTGCATTTCCCTCCTCTGCCTCTTCTCATTCCCTCTGGTGTCTGCCCTGCCCCTCCCCCCCCCCCCTTATGAGTCCTCTGCCTCCTTTGGTTCCCCCCCCCCCTTTCGTTTTTACTCTCTTCCCTCGTTGTTCTCCCCTTCATCTGTCCAGGTCCACTTCCCCCCCCTCCCCCCATCTGCCCTCGGCTATGGTGTGTTATCTTTGTGCCGCCATTTTAGTACAGTGTTTACAGTGAGTGTTCAGTGTTGCGAACAGACATCATACTGTCGCTGGGTGTGATTTTATGTCTTGCGAACAGAAACCACACTGTCGCCATGTTTTTTTAAATTGTCTGTCTAGTATGTTACCTGTCTGCTTCCTGTGTATTTTCTTAGCTTTGCCAGCCCTTTGCTTTATGTATTAACTTTTCTCAATTTTCCACCCTTTTACAATTTCAGTCACCGTTTTATCGCCTGTTTTTATTGTTTCTTGTCTTCTTTCTTACGTTTTAAAAAGTCTGTAGGCTGCAGAGCAGCGTAATAAGCTGCTGCCAGGCCGCCACTTTCAGGGGAAATCGAAATACAATAAAGGGAAAAAATTGCATTCTAGCAGCGAGTGAGCACCGCTACGATGAACACCCCTTACAAAAGACGTCTGCGATCCATTCTAGAATACTGCTCAAATGTGTGGCATCTGTTCCAAATATGACTAACAGTGTGTATGATGTGTGTCCGCAGAAATTCACCCAAGAGACGTCAAGATTCTCAAATAACCACTTTTAATGTAACTGATCCGGTGAGTTTTTGAACGTATAGCGCTTGAAAACCCAAAGATGACCGAAATTACTCGAACAGTATTGCATCTGAAACGGATGATAGGCATCCAGTAAACGCTTATAGGTAGAATATTATGACACTGAAATGGTACGACATTTCATTTCTACATATTTCATCGTATTAATATGAGTGTCACTGAAGAGCCAAAGAAACTGGTACACCTGCCTAATATCGTGTAAGGCCACCGTGAGCACGCGGAAGTGGCGCACACGACCTGGCATGGTCCGAACTAACGTCTGACGTAGTGCTGGAGGGAAGTGACACCATGAATCCTGCAGGGCTGTCCATTAATCCATAAGAGTACGAAGGGGTGGAGATCTCTTCTGAACAGCACGTTGCAAGGCATCCCAGATATGTTCAACAATGTTCATGTCTGGGAAGTTTGGTGGCCAGCGGAAGTGTTTAAACTCAGAAGAGTGTTCCTGGAGCCACATGGCAGCAATTCCGGACGTTTGTGGGGTCGCATTGCCCTGCTGGAAGTGCCCAAGTCCGTCAGAACCCACAACGGACGTGAAAGGATGCAGGTGATCAGACAGGGTGCTTCCTTACGTGTCACCTGTCAGATTCATATCTAGACGTATCAGGAGTCCCGTATCACTCCAACTGTACACGCCCCACACCATACACAGCCTCCACCAGCTTGAACAGTCCCCGGCTGACATGCAGGGTCCATGGATATGTTCGTACACCAACATTTTTGGTAAAATTTTTAAAGGTGCTAAGGATGCCAGAATGAGGCAGATCGTACTCCACTTTTCAGTCTCTTAAATAAAGAGCACCATAGTCGCCTTTTTCCGATAGGAGCATTTTTCCGCCGGTTCCCTTCTTTTCCCTGCTACAGGAAGGCATATGAGGGTGGTGTGAAACGTTCTCAGAACGGAATAGAAAAAACTACTTATGTCACTGAAACTTTTTTTATTCTTCAATGTAGTCTCCTTATAGATTAATGTACTTGGTCCAACGATGTTCCAGTGCCTTGAGCCCATCTCGAAAATGAGTTTCCTCTAGGCCAGCAAAATAGTAGTTAACTCCAGCTATTAATTCTTCGTTTGAAGTGAATCTTCGTCCACCAAGAAAAATTTTTAGTTTTGGGAAGAGGTGGAAGTCTGAAGGAGCCATATCAGGTAAATAAGGCGGGGGTGGCAACAGTTCATACCTTAGTCCGTGTAATTTTGCCATAGCGACGGCACATGTGTGCGGGCGCACATTGTCTTGATGGAATATGACTTTCTTCCTTGGTAAACCTGGCCTTCTCCCGCGTATCTCTAGCTTCAATTTCTGCAGGAGGTTAGCATAGTATTCTCCAGTAATTGTTTGCCCAGCGGAGAGACAATCTACAAACAGAACACTGATACCGTGACCTTTCCCACTGTAGGAATTGTCTCGGCTTTCTTTGGTGGCAGAGAATCAGCATGTTTCCACTGTTTTGACTGTTGTTTTGTCTCTGGACTATAGTATCACACACAAGTTTCATCTGTAGTCACAAATGGGAGCAAAAAAGCTTGCTCATTTCTCCTAAGACAGGCCAAACATTGTTCCAATATGTCCATTCTCACGCGTTTTTGATCCATCATGAAGCATCACGGCACCCCGCTCGCAGATAATTTTTCATTTCTAATTCTTCAGTTAAAAAGTGATGATATACTCTTTCAGATGACATCTGGCAAGCGTGAGCACTTTCACGCACTTTCAGTCGGCGATCCTCCGTGCTCTTTTGCAGTGATTTCTGGAGTAGTGACACATCTTGGCCGACCACTCAGCAGATCATCGTCTACGCTCTCCCGACCAAATTTAAATTCATTTGTCCACTTGGCAACAGTGGAATATGAAGCAGTAGAGTCCCCCAGTGTACTCTGCAAACCGGCATGAATGTCCTTAGCTTTCATACGTTTCTTTATGAGGTACTTAATCACTGCTCAAATCTCGATTTTTTCCATCTTCGCAAATCACTGCGTGGGAACAACAACAGAGCCACGTCACAGCCACAGCTCTCTGACGTGGCACGTGTTTACAGGCAACAGTCCAGTGAATATCACGTGACGAACTCGTTGCGCTAGCACTGACCTCCCGTGGTGCTTCCGAGAACTTTTTAAACCACTCTCATATGCCACCATGTACCTTGTATAAGTACGTGTCTGAATCCTAATGTACCGTACGTGTGGCTGTAATACCCAAATCTCGTACCTGTAAACTGTTCTCCAGTCTAGACGGTGCTGATAGACAAAAACAAATATTCAATTCTCTGGCTGCAGCTTTTGAAAACAGTTCTTGTGTAACATACAAAAAGAACATTTTATTGCTAGTTTAGATACATAGTCATTAATATGGATTGAATTGGGAATGTCCCAATTGTGTACGAACACCGATTTATCACGTGTTATTGTATGTATATGAGCAGCCATCTTAAGTTATTTGCAGATGATGCTTTCGTTTTTAGTCTAGTAAAGTCATCAGAAGATCAAAACAAATTGCAAAACGATTTAGGAACGATATCTGTATGGTGGGGAAATTGGCAATTTACTCTAAATAATGAAAAGTGTGAGGTCATCCACATGAGTGCTAAAAGGAATCCATTAAACTTCGGTTACACGATAAATCAGTCAAATCTAAAAGCCTTAAATTCAAGTAAATACCTAGGAATTATAATTACGGACAACTTAAACTGGAAAGAACACATACAAAATGGTATGGGGAAGCTAACCAAAGACTGCATTTTATTGGCAAACAGAAAATGCAACAGATCTACTAAAGTGCTGCCTACACTACGTTTGTCCGTCCTCTTTTAGAATACTGCTGCGTGGTGAGGGATCCTTACCAGATGGGACTGACGGAGTACATCAAGAAATTTCAAAGAAGAGCAGCAAGTTTTGTGTCATCGACAAATAGGGGAGAGAGTGTCACTGGCATGATACAGAATTTGGGTTGGACATCTTTAAAATAAAGGCGTTTTTCTCAGGAAATTTCGATCACCAACTTTCCCCTCTGAATGCGAAAATATTTTGCTGACGGCGACCAGACATGGGGAAGAAGTATAACCATGATAAAATAAGGGAAATCAGAGCTCGCACACAAAGACATTGGCACTCTGTTTTTTCCGTCCGCTGTTCGGGATTGGAATGACAGAGAATTATTGTGAAGGGAGTTCGACAAACCCTCTGCCAGACACTTATGTGTGATATGCAGGGTATCCATCTAACTGTGGATGTAGGAGTAGGCTGTGTTACCAGTAGCATACAATACTACCCCTGTGTTTCCTGCGCTACATTTCGCCCTGTTAAATGGTTTCAGTATACTGAGGAAGTAGAAACTGTTCTATCTCGGTATTTGTCCTATGTTGAGCCTATGTAACATCGTAACAGCGTACGACTTAAAACAATGTATACTCTGAGCTGTCTCAACAAATTACACTATAATGCTTCCAGTTTTGAGATGGCTGTGTGGGCAATTTCCGAAACCCAATAAATGAAAAAAAGGTCTTCACTCACATATTTGGGAACCTAGTCTGTACGCTCGGACTTTTGATAGCAGTCTGCAGTGGGCACCGTGTCAAACACTTTCTGGCAACCTACACTGTGTGATCAAAAGTATCCGGACACCCTCGAAAACATACGTTTTTCATATTAGGGGCATTGTGCGGCCACCTACTGCCAGGTACTCCATATCAGCCACCTCGGTAGTCATTAGACACCGTGAGAGACCAGAATGGGGTGCTCTGCAGAACTCACAGACTTCGTATGTGGTCAGGTAATTGGGTGTCACTTGTGTCAAATGTCTGTACGCGAGATTTCCACACTCCTAAACATCCCTAGGTCTACTGATTCCGATATGATGGTGAAGTGGAAATATGAAGGGACACATACAGCACAAAAGCGTACAGGCCGACCTTGTCTGTTGACTGACAGAGGCCGGCCGAAGTGGCCGTGCGGTTAAAGGCGCTGCAGTCTGGAACCGCAAGACCGCTACGGTCGCAGGTTCGAATCCTGCCTCGGGCATGGATGTTTGTGATGTCCTTAGGTTAGTTAGGTTTAACTAGTTCTAAGTTCTAGGGGACTAATGACCTCAGCAGTTGAGTCCCATAGTGCTCAGAGCCATTTGAACCATTTGAACTGACAGAGAGTGAAAACAGTTGAAGAGGGTCGTAATGTGTAATAGGCAGACATCTTTCCAGGCCATCAAACTGCATCAGGATTGATGACATGACAGTTAGGCGGGAGGTGAGAAAACTTGGATTTCGTGCTCAAGCCACTGTTGATAAGCAACACATCGCGCCGATAAATGCCAAACGACGCCTCGCTTGTTGTAAGGAGCGTAAACATTGGACGACTGAACAGTGGAAAAACGTTGTGTGGAGTGACGAGTCACGGAACACAATGTGGCGATCCGATGGCAGGATGGGGATATGGCTAACACCCGGTGAAAGTCATCTTCCAGCGTGTGTAGTGACGACAGTAAAATTCGGAGGCGGTGGTGTTATGGTGTGGTCGTGTTTTTCATGGAGTGGGCTTGCTACATGTACAGATTGAATGACATTGGGGATAGGCTACAGCCCTGCCTCACTCCCTTCTCAGCCACTGTTGCCCTTTCGTGCCCCTCGACTCTTTTAACTGCCATCTGGTTTCTGTACAAATTGTAAATAGCCTTTCGCTCCTTGTATTTTATGCCTACCACCTTGAAAATTTGAATGAGCTTGTTCCAGTCAACACTGAAAAAAGCTCTTTATGCCTACAAATGCTATAAACGTAAGTTTGTCTTTCCTTAACTTAGCTTCTAAGTACTAGGGTTAGTATTGGCTTGCGTTTTCCTACATTTGTGCAGAATGGAAATGTATCTACCCTGGGTTCATCGTCCACCAGATTCTTCCATGCATGTGTTTTGCAATGGTAACTCATTAAACTTTCAGCACGGTACTTTTCACATCTGTCAGCAGCAGCTTTATGTGGAACTGGAATTATAATACTCTTCTTGATGTCTGAGGGTATTTCGAATGTGTCACCCATCTTTCTCACCAGGTGTAAGAGTTCTGTCATGGCTTGCTTACCCAAGGATATCAGTAGTTCTAACAGAACACTCAGGGCCTTGTTTCAACTTTGGTGTTTCAGTGCACTGTCGAATTCTTCATGCAGTATCAGACCTACCACCTCATCTTCATTTATGTCCTCTTCCATTTCCATAACACTGCCATCAAGTACATCACCACTGTGCGGAAACTCTACATACTCCTTCCACCTTCTTGCTTCCCCTTCATTGCTTAGGACTGGTTTTCCATCTGAGCTCTTGATAATCATACAGGTGGATCTCTTTCCTCCAAAGGTCTCCATAATTTTTCTGTAGGCGGCACTTATCTTTCCCCTAATGATTTATGCTTCTATGTCCTTACATATGTCCTCTAATTATTCACACTTAGACATTTTGCGGTTCCTGTTGATCTCATGTTTGAGATGTTTGTATTTCATTATGCCTGCTTGATTTGCTGCATTTTTTATATTTTCTCCTTTCATCAATTAAATTCAATATCTCTTTTGTTACCCAAGGATTTCTACTAGATCTCGTCTTTTTACCCACTTTATCCTCTGCTGTCTACACTATTTCATCTCTCAAAGCTATCCATACTACTTCTACTGTTCTCCTTTCCCCTGTCCTTGTCAACTGTTCTCTAATGCTCTCTCTGAAACTCTGTACAATGTCTGGTTCTTTCAGTTTATCTGGGTCCCATCTCTTTAAATTGCTACCTTTTTGCAGTTTCTTCAGTTTTAATCTATAGTCTGTAACCAATAAATTGTGGTCAGAGTCTACATCTACCTCTGGAAATGTCATACAATTTAAGAGATTTATTGCAGCAAAATAGCCATTATAGTTATACATTAGATTACAATCATTTGAGAGTGAGTTACAAGGATGTATTGAGTGTCTGCATAATTCTTAGTAGGTTACATTCAGTGCAGGTATTATAACAGATTATCTTTTGAATCATTTATTGCATAGTCTCTAATTGATCTGGTCCTCTTGTTGCATATTTCTATATGGTATCTCTCACAAGACTGTCCACATAGTGTACACTCGCAAAGGTTTGACAGTTCATGGTATGTTGTATTTGCACAAATTTCATGGTGGAATCCGTGTACTGCGAGTCTTGTAAGTACGTGTCTCATCTCAAAATTTGCTGCTGTCCAAGTGCGGTCGATCATGGCCCCAGATCCATAGAATTCCGTTGGTACTTCCTCTCTTTTCTTGAGTAGTGATCTTAGTAGGTTCTCCGATGCTGATGTGTTGGGAAGTAAGAACATTGTCCTTAGATCCTCGATGAGGAAAGATTCTCGGGCGAGAAGGTAGACTAATCTTGATCTTGTGGTTTTTGCTACCCCTAAAGCTCTTTTGATATAGGTTGCTTTTACTCTTTCCAATGTTTCTAAGTTCTTTTCATTTAGGTGTATCCATATGATTTCTATCCCATAAGCCAGTATCGGTATTATTTTTGATTTGAAGAGTGCCATAGCTGTGTCTAGATTTAGTGTTCTGATGGAACTTATTTTGTTTATCGCTCTGATGGCATGTGTCACTTTCTCTGTTGTGTGTTTAGTGAAGCACTTTGCGGAAGGCTGGAGTGTTATCCCTAGATATTTGTAATCTTTTGTGATAGATATTTGCTTTCCTTGTAGTGCAATTCTTGTCGTTTTTGGGATTTGCCCGCCTGGTCTGAATACCATCATTTCCGTTTTGTCGGTGTTGATCACAAACTTGTGTTTTCTGCACCATTTTTCCACGTCTTCTATAGTCTCCTGTAGTTTCTTTAAGTTTTTTGAGCCTATAACAATGCCGTCCGCGTAGGCATATGCTTCGACCTGGTTCCCAACCCTCTGTCTTACCGTTATCTAATCAATCTGAAAATTTTCAGTGGCTCCAGGTATTTTTCACATATACAGCCTTCTTTCATGATTCTTAAACATCCATATTCACCTACTACTTTCATCCTCTTCCTTTTCCTACTACCAAATTCCATTCCCGAGCAACTATTAAATTTTAGTCTCCCTTAACTATCTGAATAATTTCTTTTTTCTCACCATACATTTCTTCAATCTCTTCATCACCTGCAGAGCTTGTTGGCATATAAACTTGTATTACTGTGGTAGGCATTCACTATGACGTTCATAGTAGCTTTCTGCATTCCTAATTTTTATTCATCATTAAACCTATTCAAGCATTACGCCTATTGATTTTGTATTTATGGCCCATAAGTCCAGTTTGTCCTGCCACTGAACTAATTAACTCTCACTATATCTAACATTAACCTATCCATTTCATTTTTTAAATTTTCTAACCTACCTGCCCAATTAAGGGATCTGACATTCAACGCTCTGATTCATAAACCCCAGTTTTGTTTCTCCTGATAATGCTGCTCTCCTGATTAGTACCTGAACGGAGATCGAAATGAGGAAATATTATACTTCTGTAATATTTTGCCCAAGAGGATGCCATCATTTAACCACACATCAAAACTGGATGCTCTCAGGAAATCTTACAGGTGTACTTTCCCCTTGTTTTCAGTGGTTTGCAGTATGAGCACAGCAAGGCCATTTGGTTGATGTTGAAAGGCCAGTTCAGTCAGTCATCCAGACTGTTGCCCCTGCAACTACTGAAAAGGCTGCTGCCCTTCTTCAGGAACCACCCATTTGCCTGACATTGCAGTTGCACCTATGGTACAGCTACCTGTATCGCTGAGGCACACAAGCTTTCCCACAAGGATTTAATTCATTTCCAAGATAGAAATCTAATTTCATTTAAATAGTGTGCGCACATGTAACATACACAAAATTTATTGATGTGCTACTGTAGTCTTGGTCTATGCTTGTTAATAGTTCTCATAAACTGTTGCGAGATATTTTATGAAACTGCCCACATTACCATTATCATTTTATTTCAGGGTATCTGCAAGTAGTTGCACTGCACGACAGTAGCCATCTTCAGTCTCCTTAGATTTTGTTGGTGTTGAAGATCTGGGTGTAGCAGATCCTCCTGATTCCACATTGTTTGTGGTGGCAGTTGCTGTTCCAGTATTTATTTGTTTATTCTCCATGGACAAATACAAGGTTCTGTTTTGGATAGTTTGCATATAGATTATTTCCCCTTATAATACTGTGAGAAACAGTTATATACAAAAGACCTACAGATAAAAAATTATGTTGCTTTTTTTGTACATGTAAACACTATTTATACAAATGAAAGTATTCTACTCATCTGAGAGGAATTCCTTAATGCTATAAAAACAATTATTGCTGAGGAACTCCTTCAAGGCAATTTCAAAGCAGCTTCCACTTAAGCTTTTTAACTTTTTTTGGGAGTTTGTTATGAAATTTGATCCCCATGTAATAGGGGCTCTTGTCTGCAATTTCTGTATTATTTCTTTCCAGGTGATAATCATTAGCCCTCCTAGTATTGTAAATGTGCACTTCTCTATTTAGATGATTGTACTGCTTGTATTTTAGCATCAGCTGAATAGTTTTATAAGTATATGGTAATGGGAGTGTTAGTAGTTTCTTAATTTTGAAAGTTTCTTTTCAGGACTCATTATATCTAAGCTTGCACATGATCCTAACTGTCTTTTTTTGAAGGAAGAATACCCTATTTACATGTTTCGCAGCAGCACATCCCCATGCTTCAATTCCATATGTGAGGTATGGAGACACTAAAGCACAGTAGATTATACTCATTTGCTCATATTTAAGAACTTGTGATATTGTCCACATTGCATAAATTGATTGGCTTAGTTTTTAGCATAATAAATCGATATGATTGCCCCAAGAGAGATGCTGATCTAACATTACACCAAGGAAGGAATTTTTATCATTCAATTTCGTTTCTGAACCATCATCAGACACAGCACTCCATTGTATTTCATCTTGTTTGTGGTGTATTTGAAATTCCATTAGATTTGTTTTATTGATGTCTAAGCTTAAGTGATTGTTTTGGAAGTAATTCTTCAATCCAAATAAGACGCCAGAACAATTTTGGGCCAAAACATTCTTGTTGGTTCCCCAGTTAACAACAGTTGTGTCATCCGCTTAATTAAGTATCTTGTTGTTGTGTTCTGTGGGCACATCATTAACATATAGTATGAACAATAAAGGACCCAGAACTGACCCTTGGGGTACACAATACTTTACTATAGCTGGACTAGAGCTGCACTTATTAATAACGCTGCCCACTTTGTGTGTGACTTGTGTGACCTGATTTCTGTCTTGTAGGTATGACTGTATGAGACTTTTGGCTATTCCTCTGATACCATAAGTTTCCAGTTTCTCAAGTAGCAGTTCATGAGGTACTGTGCCGAATGCCTGTGATAAATCTAGGAACAAACATGCCACCAGAACAAACATGCCACCCTTTCTTTTTCATCTAATTTCATAAGTATCACATGTACTATATCACATATGGCAGATGGTGTTGAATAGCCTTCCCTAAAACCATGTCGGGTTTCTAGTTGCACTTTTTCTTTGACATGAAAGTTTCCTAATTATAGTGAAATAATCTTTTGCTTAGGATTGGAATTAAGCTAATGGGTTGGAAGTTTTTGACTTTGTTAGATACTACGTTTTTGTGCAATGGCTTGACTATTGTATATTTTAATTCAGATGGAAACACACCTTTATTCAAACGTTCATTGAAGAAGTGGACCAGAACGGGTATGAGTGAATGTTTGCATTGTTTTAATATAATGGTGGAGATTTCATCCCATCCCGTAGAGAATTTGTTTTGCATTTCATTTATGATTCCCTCACTTCAGTTGTATCTTTTTCATACATATACACTGATTTTTGTGCCTGGTAAAGAGTTCTGTAATCATCAGTGTCAGAGGTAACACGCATGTTACCTGAATCTATCAAGTGGGTAATAAAAACATTGCTGATCGTATATGGATCTGAAATATTTACATTATCAGTCATTAGTTGGATATTGTTGACACTGGGCTTTGGTTTTCTGCTGATTATCTCATTTACACAGTTCCATACTGATTTGCTTATGTTATCTGAGATAGCAAATTTTTGCTGTACAATTTCCTTTGTGTATACATGTAGTGCTTGTTTATAGGCTTTTCGACATGTTTGGTAGTTGTCCCTAGTTGTGTCCGGGAACTCTTTATAGATTTTCCAAGTAATAAACTTTTTCTTCTTCAGCTGTTTTACTTCTGAAGGAAGTCTTATGTGGTTTTGAGTATATTTCTTTTTGAAAGGAACTGGACATGTTTCATTGAAATGGGCAAAGAGAGTGTTATAAAAGTTATTCCATTTGTCTGCAACATTTTCTGCACAATATATGTCATTCCATGTCTCAGACTGCAGTGCTGACTCCAATTTCTCTAAACGTTTTTCATTTGTACATCTTATTTCCATCGTGTCACATGTACTTTGTGAATCTTACATGTTCAGTATTTTCATTATCTGGCAAAGATGATCACAGAGATGAAGGTTTATTATGTCAACTCTGCAGTTATCTAAGTTGGTGTAAAACTCATCTATACAGCTAGAGGAGTCTTTAGTTAGTCTGGTTGGCCCATTAACTCTGTCTCACAAATTATAGCTACACAGAATTACATTTACTTTTTCAAAATCTTTAGTATACTTCAAAGAATCTATATTAAAATCACCAGCTATAACAATACTTATGTTCTTATACTTATTACACACAATTTCTATCTTTTCTCCATGTTTTGTAAGAAACTGCCCACAATACTACTAGGAGATCAGTACAGACCTATAACAATCAGGGGCACTTTGTTTACCAACAGCTTTATTGCTGAAATTTCAAATGTCATTTCCCCACTAAGTTCTGTGATAACATCCAGTTTTGTGACATGTAGATGGTCTTTACAATATATGGTAATTCCCCCCCACTTATTCATGCAGCAACTCCATGTCATTTCCTTCTGTAGGACACTGGACTCGCATTCGGAAGGACGACGGTTCAATCCCGCGTCCGGCCATCCTGATTTAGGTTTTCCGTGATTTCCCTATATCACTTCAGGCAAATGCCGGGATAGGTTCCTTTGAAAGGGCACGGCCGATTTCCTTCCCCATCCTTCCCTAACCCGAGCTTGTGCTCCGTCTCTAATGACCTCGTTGTCGATGGGACGTTAAACACTAATCTCCTCCTCCTCCTTCTGTAGGCTCTGCAGCACTATTGGTGGAAGCTGCTACAGCATCACTTTCATGTCATGAGCTTCCACCTCTCTGAAATGTACAAAATTATGATTTAGATGTAGGAGGAAGAGATCAATGTATAACGTCTCTACAAAAATGAGGTCATTACAGATAGGTCACAAGCTCAGATTAGCAAAGTATGGCGAAGGAAATAAGGTCGTGCACTTTGAAAGGAACCATCCCGGCATTTCGCTGAAGTGATTTAGAGAAATGACCGAACATCTAAACTAGGATGCTTGGACGCAGGTTTGAACCACTATCTTTCTGAATACAATCGAATTGTGCTATCCACTGCTCTACCTCGTTCAGTATGATTTAGATATAGTAGCCTGTTTGGTGTTCTGGGTAGTGTAGACAAAAAATTAATTATTTAGTATCTGCATGTTACAATAAATGCACACATAAAGTTCTAATATCTTTGGTTCTATAACTTGTCGCTGCAGCAGTAGATTTAGTGGTAGTACTAGCAGAGGCAAAAATTGCATTTCTATAAATTATATTTAGCGTGAAATATCCAAACAGTAATAAACTAAGATATGGAGAAGTTAAGTTGAATCGAGTAATCTGTACATTCCTGCTGCTAGTAATTATTAAAATCATTGCACAAACCTACTGCCATCTACTAAAGGTTGTTTCTCTTAATAGGTCACAAAGAGACCTACGCAAATATGAAAACTTATCAGAGAAATACAGATACTGTGACAGCAGAAGTGAAGAGACATATGAAGTTTTCACTTCGACACAGTAATTGCTGTTTCAGGTAGCAAGGTTGGATGAGATATCTGGATGAAGTGGGGGAAGAGTGGAAACAGTGAGGTACAAAATTTGAAATCCAAATTACACTTTTAAAAAATCTTTATTGGTTTAATATCTTATGGTAACCATGTATACTGTGCTTAAGAATGTTCTAAATGGTACAATAATATTTTAATGTATTGTCTTTCCTTTTTAAAAAATTAACCATGAAAGTGTCTCACTGTACCCATGAATTTTTAATGATGGATACAGTGAGAAAGTGCCTCAAATTCTAACGAACATCATAAGGAGCAAAGTTGATCTCAAATGAAACAGAAGATTGTTGTATTTTTGTCTTGCTATGTGTTGTAGTAGGGTTAGGCAATAACACTTTTATGCATTTTGTGTCAATAAACGAAATATTTGGAATTACAGGCATCACAAATTTGTTATCTACACTCCTGGAAATTGAAATAAGAACACCGTGAATTCATTGTCCCAGGAAGGGGAAACTTTATTGACACATTCCTGGGGTCAGATACATCACATGATCACACTGACAGAACCACAGGCACATAGACACAGGCAACAGAGCATGCACAATGTCGGCACTAGTACAGTGTATATCCAACTTTCGCAGCAATGCAGGCTGCTATTCTCCCATGGAGACGATCGTAGAGATGCTGGATGTAGTCCTGTGGAACGGCTTGCCATGCCATTTCCACCTGGCGCCTCAGTTGGACCAGCGTTCGTGCTGGACGTGCAGACCGCGTGAGACGACGCTTCATCCAGTCCCAAACATGCTCAATGGGGGACAGATCCGGAGATCTTGCTGGCCAGGGTAGTTGACTTACACCTTCTAGAGCACGTTGGGTGGCACGGGATACATGCAGACGTGCATTGTCCTGTTGGAACAGCAAGTTCCCTTGCCGGTCTAGGAATGGTAGAACGATGGGTTCGATGACGGTTTGGATGTACCGTGCACTATTCAGTGTCCCCTCGACGATCACCAGTGGTGTACGGCCAGTGTAGGAGATCGCTCCCCACACCATGATGCCGGGTGTTGGCCCTGTGTGCCTCGGTCGTATGCAGTCCTGATTGTGGCGCTCACCTGCACGGCGCCAAACACGCATACGACCATCATTGGCACCAAGGCAGAAGCGACTCTCATCGCTGAAGACGACACGTCTCCATTCGTCCCTCCATTCACGCCTGTCGCGACACCACTGGAGGCGGGCTGCACGATGTTGGGGCGTGAGCGGAAGACGGCCTAACGGTGTGCGGGACCGTAGCCCAGCTTCATGGAGACGGTTGCGAATGGTCCTCGCCGATACCCCAGGAGCAACAGTGTCCCTAATTTGCTGGGAAGTGGAGGTGCGGTCCCCTACGGCACTGCGTAGGATCCTACGGTCTTGGCGTGCATCCGTGCGTCGCTGCGGTCCGGTCCCAGGTCGACGGGCACGTGCACCTTCCGCCGACCACTCGCGACAACATCGATGTACTGTGGAGACCTCACGCCCCACGTGTTGAGCAATTCGGCGGTACGTCCACCCGGCCTCCCGCATGCCCACTATACGCCCTCGCTCAAAGTCCGTCAACTGCACATACGGTTCACGTCCACGCTGTCGCGGCATGCTACCAGTGTTAAAGACTGCGATGGAGCTCCGTATGCCACGGCAAACTGGCTGACACTGACGGCGGCGGTGCACAAATGCTGCGCAGCTAGCGCCATTCGACGGCCAACACCGCGGTTCCTGGTGTGTCCGCTGTGCCGTGCGTGTGATCATTGCTTGTACAGCCCTCTCGCAGTGTCCGGAGCAAGTATGGTGGGTCTGACACACCGGTGTCAATGTGTTCTTTTTTCTATTTCCAGGAGTGTAGTTTCAAACTTTTCCTAAGAAATGTAACTTCACATCTGGGTGACTCTCCTACAATTGAAAGAATTTTTCCTACATGATATATTTCCTTTATTGCCTCAAACTCTACTAAAACAAAGTCACCCACTTTGGGTGAGCGCTGTAAGTTTTCAAAGTTTACCATTTCCGGTTCTGGAATCAGTTGTGTCTGATCAAAGGTCTCATCATCGCAAGAATCGTGCAAAATTAATTCGCTTTCGTCAGCATCAGTTTCATCAACTAGGAATAAAGCTCTCTTAGCTTTAGGTCCCTTAATGTCTTTTCGTTTCTTTTTCATTTGTAGTTCATTCCTTTCTGGTGTGTCGGTCGCAATCATCCTCCTTCCTTTAGGCCGTCGGCGACTGCAACTTTTTCTTGGTTTTGCCTTTGGGAAACCTCATATGTCTTCTGGAGAGAGATAAGACATCGTTGCAGATCTTCCATGTGACTGCGAAGAACTGGATTCTATAGACTGTGGTTCACTTTCATCATGTGGTGGGTGTCCCACATCAGTTTCAGGTTTAAGGTCTTTTTCGGGTGGTATGTGTGTTTCCAGGCTTTCATTTAGAGGTCTGTCGGTATCAGAGGATGGAAGAAAATCATCCTCATTGAACGCATGGCGATCTAAAGGAAATATTCCTGTCTTGTTATATCTGGCAATGATACTGAGAGGAGTCATTCCTCGGGGATATGCTATCCCCGCACAGTGAGCGACATTGTAAATTGAAAATGTTTCACCCGGATGTGACATCATCCACGTAGCTACAGCAGCATCATAAAATGTATGGAAAGATTTCATGACGCTGACATCAAGAGGCTGCAGTTTATTGGCGCAATGAGGTGGAATTGTCAAAATCGTTATCCCATTTTCATTGCACAGATCTATTGCCTCTATTGAGTGGTGGCTCTCATCATTATTCATCAGTAACAAATGTGGATTTGACTTTGAGCTGGCAGAGAACTTGATGAAGTGATGAATGACTTTCACAAAACATTCTGAGTTCATCCAGCCTCCTTTAACGGCAAGACCCAATGTGCCAGCAGGTGCTCGTAATATCATATGTTTTTTAAAATTCACACATGGAATTATGACAGGGGGTAGGCTGTTACCGAGAGCATTTACACTACTGGCCATTAAAATTGCTACACCAAGAAGAAATGCAGATGATAAAAGGGTATTCATTGGACAAATATATTATACTAGAACTGACATGTGATTACATTTTCACGCAATTTGGGTGCATAGATCCTGAGAAATCAGTACCCAGAACAACCACTTCTGGCCGTAATAACGGCCTCGATACGCCCGGGCATTCAGTCAAACAGAGCTCAGACGGCGTGTACAGGTACAGCTGCCCATGCAGCTTGAACACGATACCACTGTTCATCAAGAGTAGTGACTGGCGTATTGTGACGAGCCAGTTGCTCGGCCACAATTGACCAGATGCTTTAAGTTGGTGAGAGATCTGGAGAATGTGCTGGCCAGGGCAGCAGTCGAACATTTTCTGTATCCAGAAAGACCCATACATGACCTGCAACGTGTGGTCGTGCATTATCCTGCTGAAATGTAGGGTTTCACAGGGATCGAATGAAGGGTAGAGCCACGGATCGTAACACATCTGAAATTGAACGTCCACTGTTCAAAGTGCCGTCAAAGCGAACAAGAAGAGACCGAGATGTGTAACCTATGGCACCCCATACCATCATGCCAGGTGATACACCAGTATGGCGATGATGAATACACGCTTCCAATGTGCGTTGACCGCGATGTCGCCAAACATGGATGCAAACATTATGATACTGTAAATAGAACCTGGATTCATCCGAAAAAATAACGTGTTGCCATTCGTGCACCCAGGTTCGTCGTCGAGTACACCATCACAGGCGCTCCTGTCTGTGATGCAGTGTCAAGGGTAACCACAGCCGTGGTCTCCGAGCTGATAGTCCGTGCTGCTGCAAACGTCGTCGAACTGTTTGTGCAGATGATTGTTGTCTTGCAAACGTCCCCGTCTGTTGACTCAGGGATCGAGATGTTGCTGCACGATCCGTTACAGCCGTGTGGATAAGATGCTTGTCATCTAGACTGCCAGTGATACGAGGCTGTTGGGATCCAGCACGGCATTCCGTATTACCGTCCTGAACACACCTTTATCAAAGTCGGAAACGTTATGGTACGCATTTCTCCTCCTTACACGAGGCATCACAACAATGTTTCACCAGGCAACTGCTGTTTGTGTATGAGAAATCGGTTGGAAACTTTCCTCGTGTCAGTACATTGTAGGTGTCGCCACCGGCGCCAACCTTGTGTGAATGCTCTGAAAAGCTGACCATTTGCATATCACAGCATCTTCTTCCTGTCGGTCAAATTTTGCGTCTGTAGCACGTCATCTTCGTGGTGTAGCAATTTTAATGGCCAGTAGTGTATGATACAACATGTCCTAACCAGTGTTCCATGTTCTGCACTGGTTGCCTTGTTAACTTGTTTCATACCCTTCAAGGCCAAAACATTCTGTGACTTCTGAACCATTGTTCTTCCAGTTTCATCAAGACTGAAAATACGTGATCCATCAGCAAAATTTGGATGACGTTTGATTATTTATTCCAGTTTATCAAAGAAATTTGAGACATTAAATTTATTAAAGCCTTTATTTCTAGATAAGCTGCGTCCTTCTGGGGTTCGAAGAGACAGTTGAGGGAACCTCTGTCGAAAGCCTTTCATCCAATCGATGGATGCTTTCTCACTTTCAGTTCAGGTTTTGGGTAAAACAGTGTTATTTTTAATACCTAATTCATAAGCTAAAGTGGGCAGTTGTTCATAGTAAGTCCATAGAACACACAACTAGATATTTACACAAACTAAGCTCCAATTCTGGTGGAAAAATGCGGTTCACTGAACAGTTGGGACACATGTTTGAAGTGTTATCCTCACGATATTTCTTAACGTATCGACTAACTGTTTCAAAGGATAAGCCTTTCAGCTTAGATGCACTCCTGATGCTCATTTTATTTTCGATCACCAGCATGACAGCTTTCGTCATTGAAGATTCTGAAAACCTTCCTATTTCCTTACCAGTCTTCTTTCTCCTGTCCGTTTTATAACCTAAAAGAAATGTTTGCACACTTAAATCTATAGAAACTACTGTTTTATACAGCAAGCACGCATTGTCAGGCACCATCAACAAGCACTGGGAACTGTGAGACACGTCTCACTGTTCCCAGTTGCAAACTTTTTTCAAAATGGCTCCAAACACATTCAGCTTAAAGCAACATTTCAATGAAGGGGATTTTTTATGTCTTGGAAAAACTATAGTTTTGAGTGACTAATGAAATGATTTGAAAATACCAATGGTCTACTCAGAAACCAGCTACGTAAATTTAGTATAAATATACTTTTCTTACCTCTGAGCATAAATATACCAACAACGAAATCACAACAAAAATGTCAAGTACGAAACATGGAAATCCATAGACTAAATAATAGTGGTTACCACATTCACAGTAGGTAGCAACAACTGAAACCAAAATTCCAGAGATAAAACTAATGTCTCACTGTTCCCACTCTTCCCCTACTGTTCCCATCCTCATTACTTTTATGTAAGGACACACAAAATATCTCATTTACGTGTTACATACAAGCCTGCTGTATAAATCCACTCAGTACTTGTGGTGCGCCAGAATGCATATCGACATATGCTACATGTAAGACACTTATTTCTAAAAGCTGCAAACAATCCGCAACCTAAATGTAACAAAAATAACCGAAGGATACATGCATGTAATCAACTGATACCAAATGGAAGGACAAAAACCGTTTTAAGTAGGTAACTGGAATTACATTCAATAGGTGTTGATGAAATTGCCTTGCTCTTTTAGAAATTCAATTTCTGATGATGGTGTACAGCTTGCGCAAACAGTAGAAAATCATTAGCACCTAGCGGCAGCAAGTGGGAGAATTCATTTCGATACTGGTGCGGGGTTTACCATCAAGTTCTTTTTTTTTTTTACTTTATTGTTATTTTAAAACCTGTACAAATCAGGTAGGCAGGCAGCGGCACACTATGCCGCTCCTCAGCCATAGCGTTTACAAGAGTATAATAACGGAGAAGGAAAGTGAACAAAGTGACGGGCAAAAGAGAGAGGTTACAGAGACACAAAAACACGGAGTCGTTCACACGTGACGATAACAACACTGAAAACACATTGGCACGGCGCACAGAACACTGATGAATCCGACGGCACAAGTGAACGTAGTAGTGGGACGGCGGACACCAAAAAACACTAAACGACGTCACACACACGAGACACAGAAGGCGATGATCTCCGGCGCGCGAATGTTCACTATGCGTGTGCGAGTCCGGGGACCTGCCAAGAGAGGAGGAGGAGGAGGAAGGGGAGTGGGAGAGCGAGAGGGGAGAGCAGAGAAGCCACGGGCAGGGGAGAGAGGGGGGAGGGAGGAAGGGGGAGAGGAAGCCCGGGGGAAGAGTGGGGAGGGAGGGTACGGGGAAAAGGAAAAAGAAGGGAAGAGAAGAGAAGGGAGGGAGGGTGCCGAAAGGAAGGGACACCGGAAGTGGGGGGTGGGGCAGGGTCAAAGTTGATAGGAGGGGTAGATAGAGGGGACGAGGACATCATCAGGGAGAGGGAGCTGGCGGAAGCCACCTTGGGAGAGGGTAAGGAGGGTGGAGAGATGGAGACCGTGCGGGACGTGGGAATACAGGCGCGGCAGCGGGAGGGGATGGGAGAGGATCGGGGATACGAGCGGGTGAGGAGGATCAAGTTTACGGGAGATGTACTGGATCCGTATCCTTTCAAGGAAAAGGAGGAGGTGGGGGAAGGAGATGAGATCATACAGGATCCGCGTGGGGGAGGGGAGACGGATGCGATAGGCGAGGCGGAGAGCATGGCGTTCAAGGATTTCGAGGGATTTATAAAAGGTAGGGGGAGCGGAGATCCATGCTGGATGGGCATAACAAAGGATAGGGCGGATGAGGGATTTATAGGTGTGGAGGATTGTGGAGGGGTCCAGACCCCACGTACGGCCGGAAAGGAGCTTGAGGAGACGGAGTCAGGAACGTGCCTTGGCTTGGATTGTCTGGAGATGGGGAGTCCAGGAGAGGCGACGGTCGAGGGTGACGCCAAGGTACTTAAGTGTGGGAGTGAGGGCGATGGGACGGCCATAGACGGTGAGATAGAAATCAAGGAGGCGGAAGGAAGGGGTGGTTTTGCCTACAATGATCGCCTGGGTTTTGGAAGGATTGACCTTGAGCAACCACTGGTTGCACCAAGCGGTGAACCGGTCAAGATGGGATTGGAGAAGGCGTTGGGAGCGTTGCAGGGTGGGGGCAAGGGCAAGGAAGGCGGTGTCATCGGCAAACTGGAGAAGGTGGACGGGGGGTGACGGCGGTGGCATGTCCGCCGTGTACAACAGGTACAGAAGGGGGGAGAGGACGGAGCCTTGGGGCACACCGGCGGAGGGGAAAAAGGTGTAGGAATCGGTGTTATGGATGGTGACATAGGAAGAACGGCGGGAGAGAAAGGAACCGATGAGACGGACGTAGCTAATGGGAAGGGCGAAGGTTTGGAGCTTGAAGAGGAGACCGGAATGCCATACGCGGTCATAAGCGCGTTCGCGGTCAAGAGAGAGGAAGATTGCGGAGCGACGGGAATTGAGCTGTTCGGAAAGGAGATGAGTGAGGTGAAGGAGAAGATCATCGGAAGAGAAGGACGGCTGAAAGCCACACTGGGTAACGGGAAGGAGGCGGTGCTGGCGGAGATGCTGGTGGATGCATTGGGTGAGGATAGATTCCAGGACCTTGCTGAAGACCGACATCAAGTTCTTTTTTTTTTGTTTTTTTTTTTCTTTATTGAATTTCAATTTCCCCCGAAGGGGGCGGGCTGGCAGCAGCTTAGTATGCCGCTCTTCAGCCGACAGATTTTGTGACAAAGATCAAGAGAACAAATAATAAAAAACAGGCGATAAAATCGGAGACTTAGAGAGTAACAAGGCGAAAAGAAATCGTGGAACTTAAAGCAACAACACAGGGATGATGACGCTAATAAAAATACATACGAAGCAGACAGGGAAAACAATAGACAATTAAAAAAACACGGCGACAGTCTGGATTCTGTTCGCAAAGGACATAAAATTCACACCTAGCGACAGCATGGTTTCTGTTCGCAACACGAGAAAGACAAACAACACTGAATAGTCACTGGAACACTGCACTAAAAAGTTGGCAAATGTGACACCACAGTCGAGAGCAGGTGGGGGGAAACTGGACAGAAGATGGGAAAACAAAAAAGGGGGGAAAGGAGAATAAAAGCGAAGGGGGGGAACCGGGAAAGGAGCTGAAGGAGGATGAGGACCCACAAGAGGGGTGGGGGGCAGACGCGACAGGGAGTGGGGTAGGCAGAGGAGGGGAATACAAAAGGACTGGGGGGAGGAGGGAGGTAGGGAGAGGGTTAGTGGGGAGAAAACAGGACGGAAGGGGGGGGGGAAGAGGGAGCCCAGGGAAAGGACAGAGGAAAGGAGGGGGATTGAGGATCAGAGTTGATAGGAAGGATAAATGGAGGGAGAGAGGGCATCATCCGGGAGGGGGAGTTGACGGAAGCCACCTTGGGAAAGGAGATGGAGGGTGTAGAGATGGAGGGTAGGTGGGACACAACAGTGAAGACGTGGCAGGGGGCGGGGGTGGGAGAGGAGAGGAGCAACCAGGGGGTGAGGGGGTTCAAGACGGCGGGAGGTGTAGAGGATGCGGATATGTTCGAGGAATAGGAGCAGATGGGGGAAAGGAATGAGATCATAGAGGATCCGCGTGGGGGACGGGAGGCGGATACGGAAGGCGAGGCGGAGTGCATGACGCTCAAGGATCTGGAGGGACTGATAGAATTTGGGGGGGCAGATATCCAGGCAGGACTGGCATAACAGAGGATGGGACGGATGAAGGATTTGTAGGTGTGGAGGATGGTAGAGGGGTGCAACCCCCATGTCCGGCCAGAGAGGAGTTTGAGGAGTTGGAGGCGGTTGTGGGCTTTGGATTGGATGGAGCGGAGATGAGGGATCCAGGTGAGTTGACGGTCAATGGTGAGGCCAAGGTAGGTGAGGGTGGGGGTGAGGCGGACAGGATGTGCGCAGACAGTAAGGGAGAAATCCAGGAGCCGGAAGGAGCGAGTGGTACGACCAACGATGATTGCCTGGGTCTTGGAAGGATTGAGTTTCAGGAGCCACTGGTTACACCATGCA
Source organism: Schistocerca piceifrons (assembly GCF_021461385.2). Lineage (NCBI taxonomy): Eukaryota > Metazoa > Arthropoda > Insecta > Orthoptera > Acrididae > Schistocerca > Schistocerca piceifrons. The sequence continues at coordinate 10,254,404 of NC_060148.1, read as the reverse complement.
GCAAAAGGGTCAAGGTGATTCTGGAGAAGGCGTTGGGACCGTTGGAGGGTAGGAGCGAGGGCGAGGAATGCGGTGTCATCAGCATATTGCAAGAGGTGTACTGGAGGGGGGGGTTGGGGCATATCTGCCATGTACAGGAGGTAGAGGAGAGGGGAGAGGACAGAGCCCTGGGGCACACCGGCAGAGGGGTAGAAGGTGTGGGAAGTGGCATGATGGACGGTAACATAGGAGGGGCGGTGGGAGAGGAAGGAGGCCACCAGACGGATGTAGTTGATAGGAAGGGCGTAGGTTTGGAGTTTAAACAGGAGACCGGGATGCCAGACACGGTCGTAGGCCTTTTCAAGGTCAAGTGAGACAAAAATGGGGAGCGACAGGAGTTAAGCTGGAGGGAGAGGAGATGAGTGAGGCGGAGGAGTTGGTCATCAGCAGAGAAGGAAGGTCGAAAGCCACATTGGGTGTTTGGGAGGAGGCGGTTTTGGTGGAGGTGGAGATGGATGCGCCGGGAAAGGATGGATTCCAAGAGCTTGCTGAACACCGATGTGAGACAGATAGGACGATAGGAAGAGGCATCAGATGGAGGCTTATTGGGTTTGGAGAACATCAGGATACGGGAGGTTTTCCACAGGTCGGGATAGAAGCCAGTGGCAAGGATGACATTGTAGAGGGTGGCAAGGAGGGAAAGGAAGGAGGGAGGGCAGTGTTTGAGGTGGCGGTAGGTAATGCAGTCGTGGCCGGGAGCAGTGTTGCGTTTAGTGCGGAGCGTGAGGCTGATGTCCTGTGTAGTGATGGGAGTGTTAAGTGCAGAAGGTGGGGTGTGGCCCAAGTACTGGAAGCTAGGAGCAAGGGGAGGAACAGAGGTATTCGTACGGTCCATGACATCAGGGAAGAGGGAATAATCAAAGTGGGGATCATCTGGGATGGAAAAAACATCAGAGAGGTGGGAGGCAAAGTGGTTGGCCTTACTGAGGTTGTCAGGAAAGGGACGGTCATTAAGGAGGAGAGGGTACTGGGGGGTGGGGCGGTTCCCAGTAAGGCGGTGGAAAGCAGACCAATACTTGGAAGAGTTGATGGGGAGCGTGGTGTTGAGTTGTGTACATGTCTGGCGCCAGGCTCGGCGTTTCTTCGCAACAAGCAGGTTGCGGATGTGTCGCTGTAATTGCCGGTGGCAGGTAAGTGTATCCCGGTCACGAGTGTGGAGAAAAGAGCGGTAGAGGCGGCGGGACTCTCGAAGGAGAAGGATGGCCTGTGGAGGCAGGGCGGGGCAGTGAGGGTGGATGGCTTTGGTGGGGATATGGGTGGCGACGGCGTCAGACAATGTCTGGTGCAGGAAGGCAGCAGCGCGAGCGATGTCATCAGGAGACTGGAGGGTAAGGTCGTGGCCGTCAACCCTGGGTGTGAATGGAATCCCGGTAGGCATCCCAGTTGGCACGGGAGTAATCATGGACAAGTTTAGGAGGGACGTCAGGGCGAGGAGCGTGGCGGGGATGGCGACCGTTAGAGGTAGTGAGGAGGACAGGAGCATGGTCACTGCCAATGAGGTCAAGGACATCCGCGGTGATGCGCCCAAGGAGGTTTGGAGAGGCAAGGACCACATCAGGAGTGGTGTTGGATTCGGGCCGAGTGTGCTGAGGCAGGGGAACCAGGTCTCCCTGGAGAGTGGTGAGAAACTGATGCCACCGCCGGAGGTCGGCAGGATCACGGCTGTGGATATTGAGGTCGGCGGCAATCACGTAGGTGGAGAAGGTGCGGTCAATGTGGGCCAGGAAATCGTACGGGATGGGGGTGCGAGGGCGGACATAAATGGTGGCACAGGTGATGTTAAGGGTGGAGAAGAAGAGGCTGAGGGTGAGATGCTCGGCAGGAATGTTAAGGAGGGGTTGGGGCCGGACAGGGAGGTGCTTGAGGTGGCCTATAGCAACTCCGCCACGCGCGAGAGGGTACGGGTTATCGGTGCGGTGTAGAGTGTAAGGAGCTGTGGAGACAGAGATACGGGGTTGAAGGAAGGTTTCATTTAGGACGAAGGCATCCACGCGGTGCTGACGTAGGGTGTGGAGGAAGAGGAGTTTGTGGGTGGGCAGGGAGCGAATGTTGTGGTACAGGATACGGTACGGTTGTTGTACCATGGGAGTGGAGAGTTAGACAAGGGTGGTGAGGGGGGTGAAGGTGAAGTGGGCCTGGTTGTGGGAGTATGTGGCATAGGTGGTAAGATGGAAGATGGAACGGGCAGCGAGGGCGATTTGGGAAAGAGTGTGTGAGCGCTGGAAGGGGTGGATGTTTTGGAGCACAATGGTGGTGAAACGGATGATGTCCTCAGCAGTAGGGGGAGGGCGGAGCGAGTTGTTGGGGTGGATGGAGTCATCAACAGGACGGACAGGCACGGTGAGCTCAGGGGTTACTGGTGGAGGTTTCGCTTTACACTTCGAGGAGTAGGTAGGATGTGGTTCGTTGCAAGTGTTGCAGGACGGGGGAGAGGTGAGGTTGGGGCAATGCTTGAGGAAGTGGGAAGCTTTGCAGTGGGGACAAGTAGGGGGGTTCCTGCAGGCAGAGGTAATGTGGTCGTTGTAGGTGAGACAGCGTTGGCAGCGGTAGGTTTGGACGGGGGAACGGGAGGGGTCCACCTTGTGGCGCTGATTGTAGATGAGGGCTCCCTCGGTGAGGAGGCAGTCAATGGAGGAGGAGGATTTGGTGAATATCCGCATGAGAAAAGTCGGCCCGGCATCATTGAAGATGCGATGGGCCGAGCGGATTTCAATGTCGGGCCGGGAGTTGAGTTCCACCAACACCTCAGCCTCCGTGATCATGGGGCTAAGCTTCGTGATCACAGCGGTGAAGGTTGGCGGACGCCGGGGAGGTTGAGGCTGACGGGGAGAGGACGGGGTGTGGTAGGGGGTGAGGGTTGCACGTTGGCCAAATTGGATACGGGGGCTGCGGGAGAGGAGATCGGTGTGGAGGGAAGCACTGGGGATTTGATGAGGACCGAGTCCTTGCGAGGAATCAGTTGGGAGATGGGAGCATTGGGGTAGTATTTCCGGATGGCGAGGGTGAGGGAGCGGGCATCAAGGAATTGAGGGTCAGGATTGGAGAGGACAAAGGTGTGGGTGGCAGGCGGGGCGGGGGTCGGAGCCGCGTCCATGGGGGTGGGTGGGTCACGGGGTTTGGGGGTTTTTTTGGAGGAGACTGCGGGGGAAGGGTCAACATTCGGGCGCTTTGAAGGTTCCGTGGGCACGACCGGGTGGAGAGGGGGCAGGGATACGGGTTGCAGGGGGAGATGGCGGGGGGCAGGACCACCCTGAGCAGCGGATGACGCAGACGGAGGGGGCGTGGGTGTCACTGAGACTGTGGAACGTCGAGCAGAGATCCGTGCTGGCTTGGAGCCTGTCGGAGACAGTGCGGGGAGCGGGGGAAAGTCAGTAGCTGTCGATGGGGCGACAGTGATAGGGGAGGAGGAGTTGGGGGTGGTTACAGCCGAATGTGGTGCAGGGGTGGGGTGGACAGGGAGAGAAGGAAGGACGGGAAGTGGGGTGGAGGAGGAGCTCCATGTGATGGTAGTTGGAGCAGCGGAGGGAGAGGTGAAAATGATAGTGGTGGTGGTGGTGGGTTGGGACATGGCGGCGGCGCGCGAGAAGGGCGGCAGTGGCGACCAGACGGCGACGGCGGCGGCGGCGGCGGCGGCGAGCACCGGCAGCCGGCAGGCGACGGCGGCGAGCACCGGCAGGCGGCAGGCGGCGACCAGGCGGCGGCGGCGCGCCCCGGCAGGCGGCGACGGCGGCGGCGAGGACCGGAAGGCGGCGACCAAACGGCGGCGGCGGCAAGCACCGGCAGGCGGCGGCGAGGAGGGCCGGACGGCGAGCAGTATGGACGGCAAGCAGACGACACGGCAAGGAAACGGCGGGAACCTTCCACGTCGAAGTTGCACCCTGAGAGTAGCCCAGGCAGTGAAACTCTTCGATGAAGAAGAGAGGGAATCCAACCCTCGAATGATCAAGTTCTTTTTTTTCTTTTTCCTTTATTGTAATTATCAGCACCTCACACAAGGCGGGCTGGCAGCAGCTTAATACGCCGCTCTTCAGCCTTATGGGGTACAATAATATGAGATAGGTGACACAGCAAATACAAAAAATGGCGGGCAAAGAAAGGAGTTACAAAAAAACAAAAAACAAGAAGCCGTTCACGTTGGACGATAAAAACACTAACACTTGTTGACACGGCGCACAAAACACGGAGAACTGCGACGGCACATGTGAACAGTTGAGTTGTAACTGCACGAAACACAAATCGAAGCACACACACTAGACACTGACGGCGATGATCTCCGGCGCGCGAATGTTCACTATGCGTGTGCGAGTCCGGGGACCTGTCAACAGAGGAGGAGGAGGATGGGGAGTGGGAGAGGGAGAGGGGAGAGCAGAGATGCCACGGGCAGGGGAGAAAGGGGGGAGGGAGGAAGGGGGAGGGGAAGCCCGGGGGGAAGAGTGGTGGAGGGAGGGGACGGGGGAAAAGGAAAGAGAAGGGGAGGGAAGGGAAGAGAAGGGAGGGAGGGAGGGTGCCTAAAGGATAGGACACCGGAAGTGGGTGGTGGGGCAGGGTCAAAGTTGATAGGAGGGGTAGATGGAGGGGAGGAGGACATCATCAGGGAGGGGGAGCTGGCGGAAGCCACCTTGGGAGAGAGTAAGGAGGGTGGAGAGATGGAGACCGGGCTGGACGAGGGAATACAGGCGCGGCAGCGGGCGGGGATGGGAGAGGATCGGGGATACGAGTGGGTGAGGAGGATCAAGTTTACAGGAGGTGTACAGGATCCGTATCTTTCAAGGAAAAGGAGGAGGTGGGGGAAGGGGATGAGATCATACAGGATCCGCGTGGGGGAGGGGAGACGGATGCGATAGGCAAGGCGGAGAGCATGGCATTCAAGGATTTGGAGGGATTTATAGAAGGTAGGTGGGGCGGAGATCCAGGCTGGATGGGCGTAACAAAGGATAGGGCGGATGAGGGATTTATAGGTGTGGAGGATTGTGGAGGGGTCCAGACCCCACGTGCGGCCGGAAAGGAGCTTGAGGAGACGGAGTCGGGAACGTGCCTTGGCTTGGATCGTCTGGAGATGGGGAGTCCAGGAGAGGCGACGGTCGAGGGTGACGCCAAGGTACTTAAGGGTGGGAGTGAGGGCGATAGGACGGCCATAGACGGTGAGATAGAAATCAAGGAGGCGGAAGGAAGGGGTGGTTTTGCCTACAATGATCGCCTGGGTTTTGGAGGGATTGACCTTGAGCAACCACTGGTTGCACCAAGTGGTGAACCGGTCAAGATAGGATTGGAGAAGGCGTTGGGAGCGTTGCAGGGTGGGGGCAAGGGCGAGGAACGCGGTGTCATCGGCAAACTGGAGGAGGTGGACGGGGGGCGACGGTGGCGGCATGTCCGCCGTGTACAAAAGGTACAGAAGGGGAGAGAGGACGGAGCCTTGGGGCACACCGGCGGAGGGGAAAAAGGTGTAGGAATCGGTGTTATGGATGGTGACATAGGAAGGACGGCGGGAGAGAAAGGAACCGATCAGACGGACGTAGTTAATGGGAAGGGCAAAGGTTTGGAGCTTGAAGAGGAGACCGGAATGCCAGACGCGGTCATAAGCGCGTTCGAGGTCACGGGAGAGGAAGATGGCGGAGCGCCGGGAATTAAGCTGTTCGGAAAGGAGATGAGTGAGGTGAAGGAGAAGATCGTCGGAAGAGAAGGATGGCCGAAAGCCACACTGGGTGACGGGAAGGAGGCAGTGCTGGCGGAGATGCTGGTGGATGCGGCGGGTGAGGATAGATTCCAGGACCTTGCTGAAGACCGAGGTAAGGCTGATGGCACGGTAGGAGGAGACGGCGGACGGCAGTTTGCCAGGTTTAAGGAACATGAGGATACGGGAGGTTTTCCACAGGTCGGGGTAGTAACCGGTGGACAGGACTACATTGTAGAGCCTGGCCAGGGTGGAGAGGAAAGAGACAGGAGCTTCACGAAGGTGACGGTAGGTGGCACGATCGTGACCAGGAGCGGTGTTGCGTTTGGTGCGGAGTGTATCAATGAGATCCTGTGTAGTGATAGGGGCATTGAGTTCCGTGTGTGTAATGTTGTCCAAGTACTGGAAACCAGGAGCGAGGGGAGGGACAGAGATGTCAGTTTGATCGCGGATATCCAGGAAGAGGGAGTAATCGAACTGGGGATCGTCGGGGATGGAGAAAACATCGGAGAGGTAGGAGGCAAAGTGGTTGGCCTTACTAAGGGTGTCAGGGAAGGGGTGATCATCGTGGAGAAGAGGATAATAGGGGGAGGGTTTAGTTCCGGTAAGGCGTCGGAAGGCCGACCAGAACTTGGACGAGTTGATTGGTAGGGTTGCATTTAAGCGGGTGCATGTCTGTCGCCAGTCCCGGCGTTCCTTAGCCGCGAGCAAATTACGAATGTGTCGCTGGAAATGCCGGTGGCGTTGTAGTGTGTCCGGGTCACGCGTGCGGTGGAAGGCACGGTAGAGACGACGGGATTCACGGAGGAGGAGAATGGCCTGTGGGGGTAAGGTAGGACGGTGGGGGTGGATGGCGACAGTAGGAACGTGGGCCTCCACGGCCTCAGACAAGGTCTGCTGGAGAAAGGAGGCGGCATGGGTGACATCGTCAGGGTGGTGGTAGGTGAGAGGGTGGCTATCGACCTGGGTGGAAAGGGTATCCCGGTAGGCATTCCAGTCGGCTCGGGAATAGTCGTGGACATACTTAGGGGGAGGAGCAGTACGAGGGTCGGGGCGAGGGCGACGACCGTCTGAAATGGTGAGGAGGACAGGGAGATGGTCGCTACCAATAGGCTCCAGGACATCCACCGTTATGCGGCCAAGGAGGTTGGGGGAGGATAGGACAACATCAGGAGTGGAGTTGGATTCGGGACGGGTGTGCTGGGGGATGGGAATGAGGTCGCCTTGAAGGGAGGAGAGGAACCGATGCCACCGCCGTAACTGGGCGGCGGAACGACTATGGATGTTGAGGTCGGCGGCGATCACGTAGGAGGAGAAGGTACGGTCAGTGTGGGAGAGGAAGTCGAAGGGAAGAGGAGCGTTGGGGCGAACATAGATGGTGGCGCAGGTAATGGTAAGGCCGGGGAAGAAGACACTAAGGATCAGGTGTTCGGTGGGGTCGGGAAGGAGAGGCTGGAGCCGAACGGGGATCTGGCGGTGGTGCCCAATGGCAACTCCGCCACGCGCAATTGGGAGGGGATTATCGGAGCGGTGGAGGAGGTAGGGCGAAGTGTGGACTGTGTGGTGGGGTTGCAGGAAGGTTTCATTGAGGAGGAAGGCATCCACGCGGTGGGTGGCAAGGGTGTGCAGGAAGAGGTTTTTGTTGGCGGGAAGGGAGCGTATGTTGTTGAAAAGGATACGCTGCTGTCGCGCCATGACTGGGATTTAAACGAGGGTGTCAAGACGGAAGAAGGTGAAATGGGCCTGGTTGTTGGAGTAGGTGGCGTACATCTTGAGTTGGAAGATGGAACGGGCAGCAAGGGAGATCTGCTGGAGGGTGTGAGGGCGCTGAAAGGGATGGACATTCTGGAGGACGATGGTAAGGAACCTGATGACGTCCTCAGCGGTGGGGGTGGGACGAAGGGAATTGCCAGGAGGGGTGGATGCGTCCAGGGGACGGACAGGGACGGTGAGTTCAGGAGTGGTTGGAGGGGGTCGGGCTTTACACTTTTGGGAGTAGGTGGGATGGGGGAGATTGCAGGTATTGCAGGAAGGAGGGGATTGGAGATTAGGGCACTGCCGGAGGAAGTGCGCTTGCCGACAATGTGGGCAGGTGGGGGCCTCGCGGCACTCAGCTGTGGGGTGCGCGTTATAGTGCAGACACCTCTGGCAGCACAGGGATTGAGGAGGGGAACGGGAGGGGTCGACCTTGTACCGCTGGTTAAAAAGGAGGGCACCCTCCTTCAGGAGACGGTCAATGGAGGGGGCGTGCTCAGAAAAAACCCGCATAAGGCGGGTGGGGCCGGCAGCGTTATGTATGCGGCGAACCGCACGCACCTCCAAATGGGGATGCGCCTTGAGCTCCGCCAACACCTCCTCCTCCGTGATCACTGGACTAAGCCGAGTGATCACGGCGGTGAGAGTGGGCGGGCGACGCGGAGGTTGGGGTTGGCGGGAGGGAGGTGGTGAAGGAGCAGGAGTGAGAGAGGCATGAGGGCCAAAGCGGGTGACAGGGATGCGGGAAAGGAGGTATGTGTGGAGGGTGGGGCTGGGGGAGGAGATGAGGACCGAATCACGGCGAGGAGTGAGGAGGGAGATGGGGGCACCAGGACAATGCTGGCGAAGGAAGAGGGTGAGGTTCCGGGCTTCAAGGAGAGAGGGATCAGGACGGGAGAGGAGGTAGCGGTAGGAGGAGGGGGTAGAGGAGGAGGATGAGGGGGCAGGGACAGGCGGGGAGACATCCATGGCATCACGGGTGGGGGAAGGAGGACGAGGCGAAGCCTTTTTGGAAGCAGAGGGAGCAGGGGTGCCACTGGGGCGCTTGACGGCGGTGGAGGAGGTGTGGGGGATGGGAACAACGGGAATGTGGCGGGGAGGGGCAGGTCCCGGGGCCGGAGTCGGCGCCGGAGATGGTGACGGTGACGGCGATGGCGAAGGCGACGGCGACGATGACGATGACGGTGGCAGTGGCGGCGGTGATGGCGAAGGTGACGGGGAGAGCTGGGCGTGGACAGTGGCCCGACGGGCCACCACCCGAGCCGCAGCTGCAGTGACAGGCAGGGGAAGTGGGGGGAAAGGATCAGAACGAGAGGAGCGAGAGGAAGAAGCGGGAGAGGGGGCGACAAAGATAGACGGTGAAGGGAGAGTGAGGAGAGGTGGGATGGAAGAAGGGGGGTGTGACTGGGCACACCAAGTTATAGTGGTGGAGGCGGCGGAAGGGGAAGTATAAACTATGGCGGTGGTGGTAGTAGTGACGGTGGTGGTGGGGGCGGACATGACGATAGAGAGAAGCAATAACGAACAGAACGAAGAGGAAAGAACAGAAACTGGGGACAGACAAAGACGAAGACGGATGAAGACGAAGACGGCCGTAGACCAGGGTCAGGACGGCGGCGATGGCGGCGACCAGGCGGCACCGGCTGGCGGCAGCGGCGGCGAGCCCCTGCAGGCGGCGACAGCGGCGGCGGCGGCGGCGGCGGCGAGCACCGGCAGGCGGCGACCAGGCGGGGGCGGCGAGCCCCGGCAGGCGGCGACGGCGGCGGCGGCGGCGAGGACCGGAAGGCGGCGACCAAGCGGCGGCGGCGGCGAGCACCGGCAGGCAGTAGGGACGGCAAGCAGACGACACGCCAGGGAAACGGCGGGGATCTTCCACGTCGAAGGTGCACCCTGAGAGTAGCCCAGGCAGTGAAACTCTTCGGTGAAGAAGAGAGGGAATCCAACCCTCGAATGCGATCAAGTTCTTTTTTTTTTTTTTTTTTTTTTCCTGTATTGTAATTTTCAGCACCTCATACAAGGCGGGCTGGCAGCAGCTTAATACGCCGCTCTTCAGCCGTATGGGGTACAAGAATATGAGATAGGTGACACAGAAAATACAAAAAATGGCGGGCAAAGAAAGTAGTTACAAAAAAACAAAAAAACAAGAAGCCGTTCACGTTGGACGAAAAAATACTAACACTTGTTGACACGGCGCACAAAACACGGAGAGCTGCGACGGCACATAAGAACAGTGGAGTTGTAACTGCACGAAACACAAAACGAAGCACACACACTAGACACTGACGGCGATGATCTCCGGCGCGCGAATGTTCACCATGCGTGTGCGAGTCCGGGGACCTGCCAAGAGAGGAGGAGGAGGAAGGGGAGTGGGAGAGGGAGAGGAGAGAGCGGAGATGCCACGGGCAGGGGAGAAAGGGGGGAGGGAGGAAGGGGGAGTGGAAGCCCAGGGGGGAAGAGTGGTGGAGGGAGGGGACGGGGGAAAAGGAAAGAGAAGGGGAGGGAAGGGAAGAGAAGGGAGGGAGGGAGGGTGCCTAAAGGAAAGGACACCGGAAGTGGGTGGTGGGGCAGGGTCAAAGTTGATAGGAGGGGTAGATGGAGGGGAGGAGGACATCATCAGGGAGGGGGAGCTGGCGGAAGCCACCTTGGGAGAGAGTAAGGAGGGTGGAGAGATGGAGACTGGGCGGGACGTGGGAATACAGGCGCGGCAGCGGGCGGGGATGGGAGAGGATTGGGGAGACGAGCGGGTGAGGAGGATCGAGTTTACGGGAGGTGTACAGGATCCGTATCCTTTCAAGGAAAAGGAGGAGGTGGGGGAAGGGGATGAGATCATACAGGATCCGCGTGGGGGAGGGGAGACGGATGCGATAGGCGAGGCAGAGAGCATGGCGTTCAAGGATTTCGAGGGATTTATAGAAGGTAGGGGGGCGGAGATCCAGGCGGGATGGGCATAACAAAGGATAGGGCGGATGAGGGATTTATAGGTGTGGAGGATTGTGTAAGGGTCCAGACCCCACGTACGGCCGGAAAGGAGCTTGAGGAGACGGAGTCGGGAACGTGCCTTGGCTTGGATTGTATGGAGATGGGGAGTCCAGGAGAGGCGACGGTCGAGGGTGACGCCAAGGTACTTAAGGGTGGGAGTGAGGGCAATAGGACGGCCATAGACGGTGAGATAGAAATCAAGGAGGCGGAAGGAAGGGGTGGTTTTGCCTACAAGCGATCAAGTTCTGTGCGTGTGTTGTTTATAATGCAAAAGGTGACGTTGAATTTTTTTTTTTTTTTTTTTTTACTTTATTGTTATTTTGACACCTGAACAATCAGGTAGGCTGGCAGCAGCACAATACGCCGCTCTTCAGCCGAAGAGAGTACAATGAGATAAACAGAGAAGAGACATCACGTAAAAAAAATCGTCGGGAAAAAACAGTAGACACATGAACATAAAAACACAAGAAGCCGTTCACACTCGATGACAATCCACATGACGAACGGTTGACACGATGCACAAACACTGAAGAAGACGACGGCACTAGTGAACGATGGAGTGTGACGGTGAAACACTGAACACTAAACATGACAGCACACACGATACACTGACGGCGGTGATCTCCGGCGCGCGAATGTCCACTGAGCGTGTGCGAGTCCGGGGACCTGCGAATAAGGGAGGAGGAGGAGGAAGGGGAGTGGGAGAGCGAGATGGGAGAGCAGAGATGCCACAGGCAGGGGAGAAAGGGGGGGAGGGAGGAAGGGGGAAAGGAAGCCCGGGGGAAGAGGGGTGGAGGGAGGGGACAGGGGAAAAGGGAAGAGAAGGGAAGGGAAGAGAAGGGAGGGAGGGCGCCGAAAGGAAAGGACACCGGGAGAGGGGGGCGGGGCAGGGTCAAAAATGATAGGAGGGGAAGATGGAGGGGATGAGGACATCATCAGGGAGAGGGAGCTGGCGGAAGCCACCTTGGGAGAGGGTAAGGAGGGTGGAGAGATGGAGACCGGGTGGGACATGGGAATACAGGCGCGGCAGCGGGCGGGGGTGGGAGAGGATCGGGGAGACGAGCGGGTGAGGAGGATCAAGTTTACGGGAGGTGTACAGGATCCGTATCCTTTCAAGGAAAAGGAGGAGGTGGGGGAAGGGGATGAGATCGTAGAGGATCCACGTGGGGGAGGGGAGACGGATGCGATAGGCGAGGCGGAGAGCATGGCGTTCAAGGATTTGGAGGGATTTATAAAAGGTAGGGGGGGCGGAGATCCAGGCTGGATGGGCATAGCAAAGGATAGGGCGGATGAGGGATTTATAGGTGTGGAGGATTGTGTAAGGGTCCAGACCCCACGTACGGCCGGAAAGGAGCTTGAGGAGACGGAGTCGGGAACGTGCGTTGGCTTGGATTGTATGGAGATGGGGAGTCCAGGAGAGGCGACGGTCGAGGGTGACGCCAAGGTACTTAAGGGTGGGAGTGAGGGCGATGGGACGGCCATAGACGGTGAGATAGAAATCAAGGAGGCGGAAGGAAGGGGTGGTTTTGCCTACAATGATCGCCTGGGTTTTCGAAGGATTGACCTTGAGCAACCACTGATTACACCAAGCGGTGAATCGGTCAAGATGGGATTGGAGAAGGCGTTGGGAGCGTTGCAGGGTGGGGGCAAGGGCGAGGAACGCGGTGTCATCGGCAAACTGGAGGAGGTGGACGGGGGGCGACGGCGGCGGCATGTCCGCCGTGTACAAAAGGTACAGAAGGGGGGAGAGGACGGAGCCTTGGGGCACACCGGCGGAGGGGAAAAAGGTGTAGGAATCTGTGTTATGGATGGTGACATAGGAAGGACGGCGGGAGAGAAAGGAACCGATCAGACGGACGTAGTTAATGGGAAGGGCAAAGGTTTGGAGCTTGAAGAGGAGACCGGAATGCCAGACGCGGTCATAAGCGCGTTCGAGGTCAAGGGAGAGGAAGATTGCGGAGCGACGGGAATTAAGCTGTTCGGAAAGGAGATGAGTGAGGTGAAGGAGAAGATCGTCGGAAGAGAAGGATGGCCGAAAGCCACACTGGGTGACGGGAAGGAGGCGGTGCTGGCGGAGATGCTGGTGGATGCGGCGGGTGAGGATAGATTCCAGGACCTTGCTGAAGACCGAGGTAAGGCTGATGGGACGGTAGGAGGAGACGGCGGACGGCGGTTTGCCAGGTTTAAGGAACATGAGGATACGGGAGGTTTTCCACAGGTCGGGGTAGTAACCGGTGGACAGGACTACATTGTAGAGCCTGGCCAGGGTGGAGAGGAAAGAGACAGGAGCTTCACAAAGGTGACGGTAGGTGGCACGATCGTGACCAGGAGCGGTGTTGCGTTTTGTGCGGAGTGTATCAATGAGATCCTGTGTAGTGATAGGGGCATTGAGTTCCGTGTGTGTAATGTTGTCCAAGTACTGGAAACCAGGAGCGAGGGGAGGGGAAGAGGTGTCCGTTCGATCGCGGATATCGGGGAAGAGGGAGTAATCGAACTGGGGATCGTCGGGGATGGAGAAAACATCGGAGAGGTAGGAGGCAAAGTGGTTGGCCTTACTAAGGGAGTCAGGGAAAGGGTGATCATCATGGAGAAGAGGATAATAGGGGGAGGGTTTAGTTCCGGTAAGGCGACGGATGGCCGACCAGAACTTGGACGAGTTGATTGGTAGGGTTGCATTTAAGCGGGTGCATGTCTGTCGCCAGTCCCGGCGTTTCTTAGCCGCGAGCAAATTACGAATGTGTCGCTGGAGTTGCCGGTGGCGTCGTAGTGTGTCCGGGTCACGCGTGCGGAGGAAGGCACGGTAGAGACGACGGGATTCACGGAGGAGGAGAACGGCCTGTGGGGGTAAGGTAGGACGGTGGGGGTGGATGGCGACAGTAGGAACGTGGGCCTCCACGGCCTCAGACAAGGTCTGCTGGAGAAAGGAGGCGGCATGGGTGACATCGTCAGGGTGGTGGTAGGTGAGAGGGTGGCTATCGACCTGGGTGGAAGGGGTATCCCGGTAGGCATTCCAGTCGGCTCGGGAATAGTCGTGGACATACTTAGGGGGAGGGTCAGTACGAGGGTCAGGGCGAGGGCGACGACCGTCTGAAACGGTGAGGAGGACAGGGAGATGGTCGCTACCAATAGGCTCCAGGACATCCACCGTTATGCGGCCAAGGAGGTTGGGGGAGGAGAGGATAACATCAGGAGTGGAGTTGGATTCAGGACGGGTATGCCGGGGGATGGGGATGAGGTCACCTTGAAGGGTGGAGAGGAACCGATGCCATCGCCGTAACTGGGCAGCGGAACGACTATGGATGTTGAGGTCGGCGGCGATCACGTAGGAGGAGAAGGTACGGTCGACGTGGGAGAGGAAGTCGAAGGGAAGAGGAGCGTTGGGGCGGACATAGATGGTGGCGCAGGTAACGGTAAGGCGGGGGAAGAAGAGACTAAGGATCAGGTGTTCGGTGGGGTCGGGAAGGAGAGGTTGGAGCCGAACGGGGATCTGGCGGTGGTGACCAATGGCAACTCCGCCACGCGCAATCGGGAGGGGATTATCGGAGCGGTGGAGGAGGTAGGGCGAAGTGTGAATGGTGTGGTGGGGTTGGAGGAAGGTTTCATTAAGGAGGAAGGCATCCACGCGGTGGGTGGCAAGAGTGTGCAGGAAGAGGTTCCTGTTGGCGGGTTGGGAGCGGATGTTGTTGAAAAGGATACGTTGCTGTCGCGCCATGATAGGGATTTAGACGAGGGTGTCGAGGCGGGAGAAGGTGAAATGGGCCTGGTTGTTGGAGTAGGTGGCGTACATCTTGAGTTGGAATATGGATCGGGCAGCGAGGGAGATCTGTTGGTGGGTGTGTGGGCGCTGAAAGGGATGAACATTCTGGAGGACGATGGTAAGGAACCTGATGATGTCCTCAGCGGTGGGGGGGGGGGACGAAGGGAATTGCCAGGAGGGGTGGGGGCGTCCAGGGGACGGACAGGGACGGTGAGTTCAGGAGTGGTTGGAGGGGGTCGGGCTTTACACTTTTGGGAGTAGGTGGGATGGGGGAGATTGCAGGTATTGCAGGAAGGGGGGGATTGGAGGTTGGGGCACTGCCTGAGGAAGTGCGCTTGCCGACAATGCGGGCAGGTGGGGGCCTCGCGGCACTCAGCTGTGGGGTGTGCGTTATAGCGTAGACACCTCTGGCAGCGCAGGGATTGAGGAGGGGAACGGGAGGGGTCGACCTTGTACCGCTGGTTAAAAAGGAGGGCACCCTCCTTCAGGAGACGGTCAATGGAGGGGGCGTGCTCAGAAAAAACCCGCATAAGGCGGGTGGGGCCGGCAGCGTTATGTATGCGGCGAACCGCACGCACCTCCAAATGGGGATGCGCCTTGAGCTCCGCCAACACCTCCTCCTCCGTGATCACTGGACTAAGCCGAGTGATCACGGCAGTGAGAGTTGGCGGGCGACGCGGAGGTTGGGGTTGGCGGGAGGGAGGTGGTGAAGGAGCAGGGGTGAGAGAGGCATGAGAGCCAAAGCGGGTGACAGGGATGCGGGAAAGGAGGTAGGTGTGGAGGGTTGGGCTGGGGGAGGAGATGAGGACCGAATCCCGGCGAGGAGTGAGGAGGGAGATGGGGGCACGAGGACAATGCCGGCGAAGGAAGAGGGTGAGGTTCCGGGCTTCAAGGAGAGAGGGATCAGGACGGGAGAGGAGGTAGCGGTAGGAGGAAGTGGGAGAGGAGGAGGATGAGGGGGCAGGGACAGGCGGGGAGACATCCATGGCATCACGGGTGGGGGAAGGAGGACGAGGCGAAGCCTTTTTGGAAGCAGAGGGAGCAGGGGTGCCACTGGGGCGCTTGACGGCGGTGGAGGAGGTGTGGGGGATGGGAACAACGGGAATGTGGCGGGGAGGGGCAGGTCCCGGGGCCGGAGTCGGCGCCGGAGACGGTGACGGTGACGGTGACGGTGAAGGCGAAGGCGACGGCGACGATGACGGTGGCAGTGGCGGCGGTGATGGCGAAGGTGACGGGGAGAGCTGGGCGTGGGCTGTGTCCCGACGGGCCACCACCCGAGCCGGAGCTGCAGTGACAGGCTGGGGGAGTGGGGGGAAGGGATCAGAACGAGAGGAGCGGGAGAAAGAAGCGGGAGAGGGGGCGACAAAGATAGAGGGTGAAGGGAGAGTGAGGAGAGGTGGAATGGAAGGAGGGGGGTGGGACTGGGCACACCAAGTTATAGTGGAGGAGGCGGCGGAAGGGGAGGTATAGACAATGGCGGTGGTGGTAGTAGTGACAGTGGTGGTGGGGGCGGACCTGACGGGAGAGAGAAACAAGAACGAACAGAACGAAGAGGAGAGGACAGAAACTGGGGACAGACAAAGACGAAGACGGATGGAGACGAAGACGGCCGTAGACCAGGGTCAGGACGGCGGCGATGGCGGCGACCAGGCGGCACCGGATGGCGGGGGCGGCGGGCACCGGCAGGCGGCGACGGCGGCGGCGGCGGCGGCGGCGAGCACCGGCAGGCGGCGACCAGGCGGGGGCGTGACGTTGAATCATTACAGAACCTTTTCCACCTACACGTCTCATACTGTCTGCCCATTTACGAAACTTTGCCGCTCTATCCGGTTGCATAATTGATGGTTTAAAACACTGTTGTTCATTCTTCCATGACGAAACCGTTTTGATAGGAAGTCCGAAGTTGACAGCATAGTGAGATGAGATGCATTTCGCTTTGCTGTGGTTGAGTTTTGTCGTGTTTACGAAGGCAACGTGTCGGTCTGCCTTCTGTCGGCAACACCAAGCAACAAGTGTGATCGGGAGTTTCTCCCATATTACTTGCCCCCATTTCGCATATGGAAGCTTCACAAGAAAATCCTACAAATAACAAACATCTCCTGCACGTAATCAACTATTTGTACATATTTTATTAGTAAGATTGCTGTAAGCTGCAATGTCTGTACACTATTTCGGGTGAAAATATTTCACATTCAGCAATGTTTGTGGTAACTCGTTGTATATATTTATCAACCGCGATGCTACATACTGTGAGAATGCATGGTTCAGGAAATAACATCAACTTTTGACGAACACGGAAACTTGTATCCGTGTCTGAGGAATAAGACGATTGCTGGTGCGAGCGATGTGTGGTGTAGTACAGGGAAATGATATCCAGCACGAAAGTCACTTCCTAGAACCATCCCGGTGTTTCCCTGTATCATCGCAGCAATTTGTATAGTGCACCTGCACATTGCTGTCAAACGAAGTTTCAGCTTATGAACAGCTCTTGCGCTTAACTTTCACCGTTGCTGGAAGCCAGGACTGGTGATCGAAGTGTTTCCTAATTTCCCGTTTCGGACAAATCGGAGGCTTGGTACTCTCGTTTAGTGTTGGAAACACTACCGATTAGCCTATGTCATTTTTACTCTCCTAATTATGTCCTTGCCTGCCCATCACTATCTTCAATTTCCGTAAATGTAAACGCTCAGCCTTATTTTCTGTGAGTTTTACCTGTTTGTTGCTCGTGCGTTACTGTTGTGTTGCTGGTACGTTGCGTTCACGACGGTGGTCCAGGGGTGGAGAAGGCAAGATGTATAATGGCGGAGAACCCACACCTGGCCGGCTGCACCTAGTCTAGAGGAGCGGCGCGAGAGGGCAGCAGCTGCCGGCGGCAGCACAAACTGCCCCTGCCTGTGAAAGTCATTGCGTACGTACGGCTTATGGCTGATTGCACTTTGTGGTATTTGTAGCCACGTTGGTCATGGACGTTGTTCGTTTAAAATAGCAAGTATTGTGTATTTTTGTGTTGAATAAGTCAAACAAAGCTGTGCTTTTAGCTGCACTTTCGAAGCCAAGAAGAGAGGGAAGCAGCAAGAAGAAGAATAGGACTGATGAACATCTGCAGAGCAAGTTGGCAGAACACAAAAGCAACTGCATTGTGTGGAGTAATTGCAATTTTCACGCATTAACGTAGATTAGAAAATGTAAGATTCCCCGCCTAGTATATCACGTAGCAAAGACGTGCAGTATTTTAACTTGTACAGCTCGTGACGTAACTAGCTGCAGAATGTTGAGGTTAAATTCGTAACGTACATTGTAGGTGCTTTTACTGGTGAACACTTGTTGGAAAAACACAAAATAATGTCACCAGTAACTGAGCCAGCGAAACGAAATCTCGTTTCAACTTGTAGCGTGCAGTTCCTGAAGCATGCTTTTCTCATTTGTTTATTTCTGTTCAGTGTAACATCACGGGAAGTGACGAATTAAAACAAAACGAGACAAACGTGAAAGGAAAACAAATACAATGACAACAGTATAGTTGATTTCTTAATTCCTCGTTATTTTACAGGTGTTGTGTAAGAGACTGTTGCAGTAAACGATCTCAAGTGCAAATAGAGCTTCAACATGTGTGTAAAATATTGCGGTACCGGAACACATACCAAGTAATATCCAGTGAAGTTATTAGCGAATGCGAATGTGAAATAATCTGGGTTAAGTTAAGTATCAAAGGTGGGTCAGATATGATAGTCGGATGCTTCTATAGACCACCTGCATCAGCAACCGTAGTAGTTGAGCGCCTCAGAGAGAACCTGCAGAACGTCGTGAAGAAGTTTCGTGATCATACTATTGTAATAGGGGGAGACTTCAATCTACCAGGTGTAGAATGGGATAGTCACACAATCAGAACTGGAGCCAGGGACAGAGACTCTTGTGACATTATCCTGACTGCCTTGTCCGAGAATTACTTCGAGCAGATAGTTAGAGAACCAACTCGTGAAGCTAACGTTTTAGACCTCATAGCAACAAATAGACCGGAACTTTTCGACTCCGTGAATGTAGAAGAGGGTATCAGTGATCATAAGTCAGTGGTTGCATCAATGACTACAAGTGTAATAAGAAATGCCAAGAAAGGAAGGAAAATATATTTGCTTAACAAGAGTGATAGGGCACAAATCGCAGAATATCTGAGTGACCACCATCAAACGTTCATTTCTGAGGAAGAGGATGTGGAACAAAAATGGAAAAAATTCAGGAACATCGTCCAGTACGCCTTAGATAAGTTCGTACCGACTAAGGTCCAAAGCGAGGGGAAAGATCCACCGTGGTATAACAATCATGTACGAAAGGTACTACGGAAACAAAGAAAGCTTCATCATAGGTTTAAGAGTAGTCGAATCATAGCTGATAAGGAAAAGCTGAACGAAGCGAAAAAGAGCGTAAAGAGAGCAATGAGAGAAGCATTCAACGAATTCGAACATAAAACATTGGCAAACAATCTAAACAAGAACCCTAAAAAGTTTTGGTCATATGTAAAATCGGTAAGCGGATCTAAATCCCCTATTCAGTCACTCGTTGACCACGATGGCACCGAAACAGAGGACGACCGAAGAAAGGCAGAAATACTGAATTCAGTGTTCCGAAACTGTTTCACTGCGGAAAATCGTAACACGGTCCCTGACTTCAGCCGTCGCACGGACGCCAAAATGGAAAATATTGAAATAAACGATATCGGAATTGAAAAACAACTGCTATCACTTAGTAGCGGAAAAGCATCCGGACCAGACGAGATACCCTCAAGATTCTACAGTGATTATGCTAAAGAACTTGCCCCCTTTCTATCAGCAATTTATCGTAGATCGCTGGAAGAACGTAAAGTACCTAGCGACTGGAAGAAAGCGCAGGTCGTTCCCATTTTCAAGAAGGGTCATAAATCAGATGCGAATAATTATAGGCCTATTTCGCTTACGTCAATCTGTTGTAGAATAATGGAACATGTTTTGTGTTCTCGTATTATGACGTTCTTAGATAATACAAATCTCCTTCATCATAACCAACATGGATTCCGCAAACAGAGATCATGTGAAACTCAGCTCGCCCTATTTGCCCAAGAAATTCACAGTGCCGTAGACACTGGCGAGCAGATTGATGCCGTATTCCTGGACTTCAGGAAGGCATTTGATACGGTTCCGCACTTACGTTTAGTGAAAAAAATACGAGCTTACGGAATATCGGACCAGGTTTGTGATTGGATTCAGGATTTCCTAGAAGAAAGAACACAACATGTCATTCTTAACGGTTCAAAATCTGCAGATGTAGAGGTAATTTCGGGAGTACCGCAGGGAAGCGTGATAGGACCCTTATTGTTTACAATATACATAAATGACTTAGTTGACAACATCGGTAGCTCCGTGAGGCTATTTGCAGATGACACGGTTGTCTACAAGAAAGTAGCAACATCAGAAGACTCGTACGTACTCCAGGAGGACCTGCAGAGGATTAATGCATGGTGCGACAGCTGGCAGCTTTCCCTAAACGTAGATAAATGTAATATAATGCGCATACATAGGGGCAGAAATCCATTCCAGTACGATTATGCCATAGGTGGTAAATCATTGGAAGCGGTAACGACCGTAAAATACTTAGGAGTTACTATCCGGAGCGATCTGAAGTGGAACGATCACATAAAACAAATAGTGGGAAAAGCAGGCGCCAGGTTGAGATTCATAGGAAGAATTCTAAGAAAATGTGACTCATCGACGAAAGAAGTAGCTTACAAAACGCTTGTTCGTCCGATTCTTGAGTATTGCTCATCAGTATGGGACCCTTACCAGGTTGGATTAATAGAAGAGATAGACATGATCCAGCGAAAAGCAGCGCGATTCGTCATGGGGACATTTAGTCAGCGCGAGAGCGTTACGGAGATGCTGAACAAGCTCCAGTGGCGGACACTTCAAGAAAGGCGTTACGCAATACGGAGAGGTTTATTATCGAAATTACGAGAGAGCACATTCCGGGAAGAGATGGGCAACATATTACTACCGCCCACATATATCTCGCGTAATGATCACAACGAAAAGATCCGATAAATTAGAGCAAATACGGAGACTTACAAGCAGTCGTTCTTCCCACGCACAATTCGTGAATGGAACAGGGAAGGGGGGATCAGATAGTGGTACAATAAGTACCCTCCGCCACACACCGTAAGGTGGCTCGCGGAGTATAGATGTAGATGTAGATGTAATGAACGTTACATAAGAGGAGATGTTAAGTTTTTCAACTAAAAATTAAATTGCTTTCGAGCAATTCAGTTAGTGGAATGGCACATATGAGAAGATATCATGTGTATTACTCCAGCACGTGCACTTTGTGTGTTGTCAGTAACAGTAATATTTCTAAAGTTTTTTTTTTTTTTGTAGGTGAATATGTTTATTTCCAAATATAATTGTAATGGTTAGTTACGAAATTTCGTCACCTTTAATACACAGCAGACGTTAATGAGATCAGCCAATTAGAGTTTCACTGATTAATCGAATCATTATGTTCCAGAGCTATTTTAAACCAAAGGAACAAATGGATTTGTGATAGGCCTACTTAAACCAGGCTCGACAGAAGCGTCCGATCCCACGCGTCGGCTTTGACCCGTGAGGTAAGGGTGTTGTGTGTGACGTCATGACGGCGCGGAGTTTGGTTTGGAGTGTGGCGTGTTTGTAGATGTCGTCGTGTTGTGGTTTGTAGTGGTCTCTGGTGGTATGTTCAGGGTTTTCGTTTGTGTGGTGTAATGGGCTCAGTTGGCTTTTGCTCATTATCAAGAGTTGTTAATGTGTTGGCTGTGTCTGTAGTGGAATTCGTTTCAGTGAGTTAACGATTGTGTGTGAAGGTTAATTTAGTGCTGTTCGCTGTACGTCGTGTGGTAATTTTAGTAAAATTGATCGGTTGTTGTTTTTGTTCAGGAATGTATACGACGGATAAAATTAACACTGCGCAGGTCAAGGGAAGTGTCCGATCCCAATGTCTGGCTATATATGTTGGTTTTGGTATCGGGAGATGTTTTTGAGCTATATAGGCCAAGGGAAATGTTTGATCCTAATTTATGGGATCGGAAGCTGCTGTTGAGCTGTATGGGTTAAGGGAAGTGTCCGAGTCCAGATGATATTGTGTTTAGTGGTATTTGGGGAGTTTTGTGATCTCGGTTTTTTTTTCGTCGTTTTGTGTGGTTTTGTATGTGGGTGGGTGTCTAAATTTGTTTATATTTAGTTTGCCCCTCCCCCCCCACACACACACACACACACACACACACACACACACCCAAAAACGCCCCATTTCCCGCGCTTCTCCCGTTAGTGTCATTAGGCTTTTTTGAAAATTGTGGGTGTTTGTTTTTCGATGTATTATCGTCCTCATAATGTGTACGTAACGACTTTATACATGCCATATTGGAATCTTGGTTTGTGGTCGTTTCTGCCATATTTGTGACGTCATGGGTCAAAGCAGACGGGTGGGATCGGACAATTCCGTATTTCCCTGCACCAAACTCTTTTCGTCATTGTAAACCAATACTTGTACCCAAGACCGTTGCTGAGAGGAAGATATTTTTGAAATATGCCCCTAGGAGATAGGTCGCACGCAAAAATTAGTTTTATAGCTTCAGTAACATGCACCTTGTATTCATACTATCGTTTGCTGCCGAATCACACTGCCTGAAATACAATAGGAATACCTACTTCCGATTTTATGGTTTAATTAACAGGATTCTGACCCACCAGCCTGGTGATTGTAAACTGACCACTACAAGATACTTAAGTATTCCAGGGGAAGAAGTGAGTGTAATTACCTGGTATATGCCGTGGAAGAAAAACTAGGTTCAGTGACTATTTAAAGAAAAATGCCTTTTTATTGTACTGTATTTTTTTAAATTGGACAATAAGTATAAAATAATTTCATCCAACCCCATACAGATACCCTTGAAAATGAGTGATTGTGAAACGGTAATAGCTATATAAATGCTTGTAAGACTTACAATGAGAAGTGTGGTGTGCATTCAGTAGATAGTCGATGCATGAATAGTTCACCTCTTTGGTATCACCTTAAGCATGCAATTATTCCATAATACATTACTGTGCAGAAATATGCTAAAGACATCTGCATTATTAATTTGTCAGAATATGTGTATTTCTGGATATGTTTTAGACTTTCATTAAAATGCAGTAGTTTTGTTCAATACGAACTTAAACTATAATGGACTTTAAATAAATTTCCCTTTTCCATTAACAATTTGTTGCACATCAGTTGTTTCAGCCTGAGCTGTGTCAATAAATATGTTTTTAATCAGGATCTTACTATCTTCCTGCTCACAAGTTGCAAAATCCACTACTAAAATCAGATTCAAACACCAAAATAATGGTTCTAGTACTTTTGACCTCTCGGAATCCTCCAAGAAATGCATTAAAATCCTCACAAACTAATAACTGGTTCAGCTTCTTTGACATATAGCTCAATAATTCATCTAGATGTCTCTTAAATCACTGAAAGTCTCATAGACCACCTGAGGAGTGTTATAATTAGAAGTGTATTATTCTTAGTAACAACTGACAAGCACATGCTTTTACATTGCGATCTGAGGAGAAAGTGCTTGTTTCTGTATTTTTGCTTTTGTGTTAAAACTCCTTTTTCCAAGTTAACTGTACACATAAATGATGCTAGCCTGTAATCACACATACACGATGCTGGCCTGTAATCCCGTACACCTTATTTCTCCATCAGTGTGCGTACATGGTGTAGAGAGAGGCACAAAACACACATCTGAATTTCACACATCTTCCTGACATAAAAGATGATCTACCTCTTTATTCAACATCCAAATGTTTTGACGGACCAAACATTTAACTTTTCTGGAAACTATTCCGTATTTTATGGTTCTGTGCAGTTCTAATTCCTATCAAATCTGTCTCTCTAATCTGACTAACCAAAAGATGGGTTGCCTTACACATCCTGCAAGATGCTCCTCTAGTATCTCTGCCTACACACCCTATTCAGATGCAGGCCATAATTAGCATATCCACATCTGCAAATTGGAGCGACAGTAACAGCACATACGAGATATTGATTCAATCGAAATCAGTACACTCAGCACCCAGATTACATGGCTGACAGCTGTTTTACATCACGGCTGGTTGTGTTGCCGCAATACTTAAATATTAGTGTGTTCTGTTACTTCCTGTATTTTCTCCAGATCAGCTTCCATTCTCTGCTCTAAGTTGACAGAACTATTTAAGTGAAACAAGTCCAAAACGCATTCTAGACTCTGTTCCTTTCTCTGTGCCTCTGTGCATTTGTGACTTTTGTATAAGGTTTGTTATTTGAAAGAATGTAACACTTGTTGAAATTTTCAGGCAGAATAGACGTATACAAATTTGGTGGACCCAAAGGCTGCAATTGGACTCTTCACTGATGATGAAAAATGGAAAGTAAGAGACAAACAGGAGAAGAACAAACACCTGTTTGGAATTCAAAGAGGGTCAGCCAGCATGCGGCTTTTCTTGCCTGTGGTCTATCTACATTACTGCTGCTTGGATATTGTTGTGGTCATCACTCCCAAGACTGATTTTGTACGTATCTCCAATCTAGTTTATCATGTGCAAGCCTCTTCATCTCTGAATAACTACTGCAACCTACATCCATGTGAACCTACCTACAGTATTCAAGGCTTTGTCTGTCTCCAAAATTTTTACTGCCAACACATCCCTCCAGTACCCAATTGACTGTTACTTTTAACCTCATGATGTTTCCTGTTAATGTGACTGTACATTTAGGCTGGGGGTGCTATAAATTTCTATACTCCCAGATTATATACCTCTTTATCGATAATGATCTTCTAGATTATTTTCATTGGAGAATTTTAATTGTGGGTCAGCAAATGATAAACTATTTGTGATAGTATAGTGCCTTGGGCATACTATATTGTTTTTATTTTATTTGTTTATATTCCAGTCTTTGCCATTAATTTTGGGATCCGCCACATTAATGATCTGGAATGGGGCATTGTCATGGGTCGCAGCTGGCAAAAGTAGTCACAAACATGAAATTGGTAATATAAAAGGATTGAGTGTACATGTGGGACATTGTTCAAAAACAAATACCTTTTCATTGGTGATTCAGACTACCCACCAGATCTTTAGCATTCTTCTGCAGCACTACATTGAAACGGCTTCTAATCACCTCTTGTCTATACTGTTTATTGTCCAAGTTTCACTTCCATATAAAGCTACAGTCCAGACAAACATTTCAGTCAACAGGTGAATTTATTTGTGTTAATGCGAGGTGTGTATTGTGTAAGGATTTTAGGGTAACCTGAGGCACTGTGTGTAAAGAAACAAATCCATATTTTAGAACATGGCTGTGTGGAGGTCACTGACTAAAATCTGAACATAAATCTAAACATGTGAATAAAATAACTGAAATGTAATACATCCAGTGGCCACAGGCTCCTTTCCATGTCATACACATCACAATAAACTAGCAATGAGTTATCTATTTGTTCAGCACCTTCCATGAAAGTATAAAGTTCACAGTTGAGAAACAAGTAGGCGACATTGTAAACTTATTAGACTTGACCCTTAGATTAATGAATAATAGACATCAAATTGAAATTTATTGGAAATCTACAGCAACACTCCGCCATCCACAACTCCTCTTGTCTACCCACAGCCCCAAAATGGCAGCATTCTGTTATGTTGTCAGCAGGAACAGCAACCCAATTCAACACACTGATGATAAATGTAAACAATAAATTGAAATAATAAAACACCTCCATAGTATACTCCTTGACAAACTTAAATGATTGCAAAAGAATCACAGTACAGAAAACAAACATAAAATAAGATCTTCCACACAGTACGATTTGTATACTCCCAGTACATGTTAGATCTACTTGAAATGACAAAACAGTTTGGATCCCATGTTAACCTAGTTTGTTAAAAGATGCAACAGATGGAAGCCTAGCAAACCCATAGCTCTGGGATAACCTATATTTCACTCTTCTTCTGTCACTCCTTTCATCCTCTGAATCCCAAACCAAATTGTTATTTATGTATAATTATACCAATTTTAGCAGTATAGTTATCACATTTCATGTTTTCAACAGGACACCTGAAAACACAAATGTGTTCAAAGTTTAAGTTATGTAAATTTAAAAGAAAAGAGTCATGTACTACTTTAAATTTTTTTTATTTTTTTTTTTTATTTTATGGCCTTCATAGGACCACTGTAGTCAAAAATACAAAGTTCTAAACAAGTTGTTACAAATGGATACAATTTGGTTTGACAATAACTTAATATATTTAGGTAATATAATTATTAGAGGCTATTCTTATATGAAAGGTGTTTTGCTCTTCTGTCTGCCCAATATTTCTTCATTCTTTCAGATATTTTCTTTCTTTCTTCATCTGAGACAACTCTTCCTGTACTCCTTTTATTGATTTTCATTTGTAGTCTGGTTTGTGGGTCTTGCAGTATTCTGGTTTTCTCTGTCTTGTTTTTTAGGTCATCTACTGTAATTTGAAGTTCTTTTATATCTTCCTTAATTTCTGTGATCCATTTAATGTCGCTCTTGCTATTCCACAATTTTTGTATTATTTTTTTACTAATTCTGTTTTATGGAATTCTCATCAGATGTCCAAAGAATGAGATGCGTTTCTTCCTGATTGTGCTCATGAATTGTTCTATTTTCTTATATACTGTTTCATTTGATGCTATTCTCCAATGTCATTTATTTTATACTGTTTATTTATACATGTCCTAATTATTCTTCTTTCTATTTTTAGTATTCTGTCAATTTCTGCTGTATTAGTTGTTTTGAAGATAGTTTCAGCTGCATACGTTATTTCTGGTTGTGTAACTGTTTTATAGTGTTTTAATTTTGCATCTATAGATAGGCTTTTTTAGTTGTATGTAGTTTTGGTAATGTAATTTGCGTAGTTCAGTTTTTTATTCTATTTTGCCATGATGGCTTCTCATTTAGATTGTATGTTATTATTTCACCTAAATACTTAAATTTATCAACAATTTTGATTTCCTGTTCTCCTATTGTAATTCTGTTTGCAAGTGGTGGATCAGTTAGCATAATCTCCGTTTTTTCAAATGATATTCTAAGGCCTACTTTCTCTGCTATTTCTTGTAGTGATTTCACCTGTTGCCTGGCTTCTTGAACGGTGTTGGCTAAGAGAGCAAGATCATCAGCGAGTCCCAAGCAGTTTAAGCTAATATCATCTTTTGCACTTCCAATCCTTATCCTCTTTGGATTGTCCTTGTACCATTCTCTCATTATGTATTCCAGTGCACAGTTGAAAAGTAATGGTGATAGGCAGTCACCTTGTCTTAAGCCTGTTTTTATGAGGAATGGTTCCGAAATTTCTCCTCTAAACTTCACTTTTGATTTGGTGTTGGTTAGAGTGAGTTGTATTATTTTAATTAGTTTTGGATGTAGTCCTAGATTTCTTAAATTTTTTAATACTGAAGGTCTGTGGAGGCAGTCATATGCCTTCTTAAAATCTACAAATGTTATTGCCAGATCTTGTAGTATGCCATAATCAATTTTAAACTAATGATCTGCTCTGCACAGCTTCTCCATGGTCTGAAACCTCCCTGATATTCCCCTAACTCCTGTTCTAATTGCTCCTTGATTCTTTCGTATAGGATCTTGGATAGAATTTTATATGTGCAATCTAGGAGAGAGATTCCTCTTTAGTTGTCTGGGTTGCTCTTATCTCCCTTTTTGTGTAGTGGGTGGATGATAGCTGTGGTCCAATGTTCGGGAAATTGTTCTGTTACCCAAATTTTTGTTAGAGCCATGTGTAAGGAGGTCTTGACTGTGTCACTTGCATATTTCCACATTTCAACAAAAACCTGATCTTCTCCACATGCCTTATAATTTTTTTGTTCTTTAAGAATTTCTTCTACTTCTTGGAAAGTTGGAGGGTCTAGTTTGTTAGGTTTGGTTTTTATTGGGCTATTTATGTTGATTTGTAAAGGTTCTTTGGGTTCCTTGCAATTCAGAAGTTTGTAAAATGCTTTTGCCATGATTTCTGCATTTTCCTTGTTACTGTGTGTCATTCTTCCATCTTCATCTTTCAGTATTAGTGTAGGGGCCTCATATTGTTGTAGTTGTTTCCCAAAGATTTTGTAGTAGTTCCTGGAGTTGGTTTTATGATAATTACCTTCTATAGACTTTATAATATCTTTATGAAATCCTCTCTTGATTCTTCTAATATTTTGAGTGAATTTTTTTCTTTCATTTTTTAGGTTGATGGCATTTTCTTCAGTTTTATGTGTTTGAAACTTTAACCATGCTTGGTGTCTATCTTTTTGGAATTTGTCACATTCTAATGTCCACCATGCATGTTTCCTTCGTGGGTTCTAGGGAGCTAGATTCTCTGCTTCTTTTTTAAGTTTAGGCACTAGTTGTTCTAGATCATCTGTTAATTTGATGGTTTGTGTTATTTGTTGGTACTTATTATTTTTAATTAGCTGATTTGGGTCAAACCTCCTTTTTATTTTATTAGTTTTTCCGGTCCTCTTCTTTAACGGTGTGAATTTGATTTTAATTTTAACCATATAATGGTCTGAGCCTGTGTCTACTCCTCTCAGTACTTTAACATTGTGGATCTCCTTGTGAAAATTTTTGTCCATACAGACATGGTCTAGCTGCCACTCGCCCTTCCTCCAGTCTGGATGTTTCCATGTTTTAAGTTTACTTGGCTTCCTCTTAAAGTATGTTGATTTAGATATAAGGTTGTGTTCTCTGCAGAGTTCTACAAGTCTTTGACCGTTTTTGTTTGTAAATTTATGTGGACTCTATTTTCCAATTATATCTTTATATTTCCTTTCTTTTCCCAACTGAGCATTGAAATCTCCCAATAAGATTTTTACATTCTTTTTATTTACTCTGTTCACAGTTTGTTCTAGAAGGTCCCAAAATTTATCTACCTCTTCCTTTGTTTTTGTTAGACAATTTTTTTCATTTGTTGGGGCATGAGCATTTATTATTGTACAGGTTTTATTCATTGTTTTAAAGCTTAGAGTCGCAATTCTTGGTGATACTGCTTGGAAATCCGTTACTGAATCTATTATTTTTATGTTTACTAAAAACCCTGTTCCAAACTATGGACATTGTTTCATTGCCCTCAGTTCTGGTTTCCCATTATAAATTCTGTATCCTTGTGATTCGAACGGGTCCTCTGTGGTGTTTCTCATTTCTTGGATCCGTGTTATTAAAATTTTTTGTTTATTTAGTTCATCTGTGAGCTCCTTGAGTTTTCCCGTCTGAAGTAGTGAGTTTATGTTGTGTGTTGCTATATAATTTATTTGCTCATGTTTAATCTTCTTTTTGTGTTTTAGTGTGCATTTGGATGGTTGCAAACGCTCGTATTCGTTGCTGTCTTCTAGTTGACTACCCACCGAATCTGATGTAGCCTTTTCCTTCCTTTTTGAGCAGGACGGTGGAATTTTTTTCCTAAAAGACCTTTCCATTTTTGACTGTCGAAGGTTGTCAACCTTAGTTGGAGCAAGCTCCGATTTACAACTCCGGTTGTTAACCGCAGAGGGTGTGTTTGGTCCGCGAGAGCTATTTTATTTCACTCAAGTCCGCCAGTAAACCGGTGAGGACTTCCCTATCCGCCACCTGGGACGCGCCACGTAGGAGTATCACCTCTCCTCCTACTATGACAGCATAGTAGGTTCGTGGGTACTACTTTAAATACTAAATCTAACATATCTATTGATGTACTCAACCACTGATATGCACAATGCTTTAACGCTTACTCAGAAATAATGGTCTGTTTTACTGTACACACTTAGTATTTTGAAATAGTGTTTCTGCTGTACGTTCTTTGTACCTATCAGTTTCTAAATATTGTCTTTGTTAACAAACTGTGTTGGTTTATTGTGATGTATAGTGACACAGAAATGAGCCTGTGGCAAACAGAGGTATTCTGTTGTAACTGTTTTGTTTGTACATTTAGATTTACGTTTAGGATTTAGTCAAAGATATCTACAGAGCTGCGTTCTAAATACTGTTATGTTTCCCTACATACAGTGCTTCAGGTTAGCCAAAAATCGTAACACAATACACACATCATATTATTACAAATAATCCACCTGATAATGGACGTTTAAAAATTTGAAACACATTGAGGAAATAAACTGTGACTGGTAAGAGTAAACACATTGTTTCATTTGCATTAATGTAGTTATGTGTAGTGGCTTCAGAAGTATTGAGGTGAAGAGCTTAGCTGAATCATTAAACATGTCCTCTAGGACCCTGGATGCAAGTAAACAGAAACCACTGGAAAATGTAAAGCAAGGTAAAGGCAGGTAGTCAAATTACAGCAGGTAATGCACAAGGAATTAAGAGTGGGAAATGGGAAATATGGAAGCGTCCGATCCCGTCTGTCTGCTTTGACCCATGACGTCACAAATCTGGCAGAAACGACCATAAACCATGATTCCAATATGCCGCATATAAAGTCGTTACGTACACATTATGAGGACGAAAATACATCAAAAAACAAACACACACACGTTCCACAAAAAGCCTAATGACACTAAGGGGGCAAGAGTGGGAAATAGGGTTTTTTTGGGTGGGGACAAACTAAATATAAACATATGTTTATATATGTCTGCTTGTGTCTGTATGTGTGGATGGATATGTGCGTGTGTGCGAGTGTATACCTGTCCTTTTTTCCCCCTAAGGTAAGTCTTTCCGCTCCCGGGATTGGAATGACTCCTTACCCTCTCCCTTAAAACCCACTTCCTTTCGTCTTCCCCTCTCCTTCCCTCTTTCCTGATGAGGCAACAGTTTGTTGCGAAAGCTTGAATTTTGTGTGTATGTTTGTGTTTGTTTGTGTGTCTATCGACCTGCCAGCGCTTTTGTTCGGCAAGTCACCTCATCTTTGTTTTTATATATAAATATAAACAAATTTAGACACCCACCCCCATACAAAACCACGCAAAACAACGAAAAAAACAGACATCACAAAACTCCCCAAATACCACTAAACAAAATATCATCTGGAATCGGACACTTCCCTTGACCTATATAGCTCAAAAACATCTCCCGATACCAATACCAACATTCACAGCCACACATTGGGATCAAACACTTCCCTTGACCTGTTAACCTGAAGACATCTCCACATACAACCGTCCCTGGTCCGAGACGCCGGAACTTTAAGTAAGCCTCATTTCTTCACGACATACTGAACTCTTCACGACTTCATCCAAAAATCCGAATAGTTGAAGAAATTTTGTTAGAGACAACGCACTGTCCCCTACCATAGCCGACAACCGAAAACCGTTGACCCTGTCAGTCATATCCATACCTACCAAAGACATAAAAAAAGCAATTTACCAAAATTCACACACGACGTCACACTCGCAAACTAAACCAAAAACATCACCTAACACACCACCAGAGAGCACCACCAATAACATCAAAACAACACCTACAAACACGCCACTCTTACAAACTAAATTCCGCGCCATCGTGACGTCACACACAACAACAGCCGCCTTATGTTACTGGTCAAAGCTGACGGGTGTGATCGGACACTTCGGTCGACCCGGAAAATGGCACACTAAAAGGATTGGGCGAATTTTGCTAGAAGGTGTAGAACTTCACTTCCGCCGTTTTTTTCCCGACATTTGAGGCTTTAATGGATGAAATTGGTTACAGATGTATCATTCAAAGTATTATCCATCACTAGCCACTACTTTCTCCCATATTTCAGGTAGTGTACAAATCCCGCGTCGAAAAAATTTTCATCTTTTGAAGCGATCCACAAATTGATCCAGTTTGTGACTTCTTCATGAGATCGGAAGTGTTGGTCAGCCAGGCCACGCTCCATTGACCTGAA
Source organism: Schistocerca piceifrons (assembly GCF_021461385.2). Classification (NCBI taxonomy): domain Eukaryota; kingdom Metazoa; phylum Arthropoda; class Insecta; order Orthoptera; family Acrididae; genus Schistocerca; species Schistocerca piceifrons. The sequence goes on along the minus strand of NC_060148.1, from coordinate 10,223,314 downwards.
CAGGTGATAGTCAGAGGCAGCAATGTCTGGAGAATACAGCAAGTGGGGTAGGACTTCCCATTTTAAAGTTTCTAAGTACTTTTTGACCTCTTTTGGATTGTGGAGTCGAGTGTTGTTGTGCTGCAAAATCACTTTATTGTACCTCTCGCTGTATTGCAACCATTTGTCTTTTAATGCTCTGCTCAAACGCATTAATTGCATTTGATAACAACACCTGTGATTGTTTCACTTGGTTTCAACACCGGTCGCAATGCGATGCAGAAATCCCTTCCGTTTTTGCCTCTGAAGCAACTGTTCACAAACACCGTTCAACATCTCTTGGTTTCAGCTCACACGGGACCCAAGTTCCTTCTTTCTGAATCATGTCCATAGCCTTGAGATGTTTTGAAATGGCTTGCTGTGTCACTCTCACTAATCGTACCAATTCTTCTTGAGTTGATGTGAGTCTTCACTCTGCACCTTCAAAAACTTGCTCTCTTTCACCACTATGCTGGTGTAAGACATTCTTGAAGCGTTGAAGCCACTCACGATACATTCTTTCACTAATAGCGTCATTGCCACACGTACTCGAGAGCATTCGATGAGACTCAGTCGCTGTTTTCTTCATATTGAAACAAAACAGTAACACCTCCCAAATGACGAGAATTAGGCTTGTAGACTGACATTTTCAATCAAGAACAACTTTATGATGCAGACACAAATTGACTAATTTTTGAATGAGGTTGTGTTGGCCGAGGTCCAAGCTAACTGCGTGACATCTGCAATCTGTTTAGACTGCTACTTACCGTTGTCGCCACCTATCGGCAGACGGCAGAAGCAAAGTTGCACACCTTGTATTTTGGCAGCAACGTGTCTGACAATGGCCAAACTACAGAGGATATAAAATGCAGTACAGCAGTATAGAAAAAAAAGCTTTTCTGAAAAAAAGAGAAATGTTTACATTACGTAATTATAAATTTGAGTACTGCAAAGCCGTTTCTTGAAAGTACTTGTCTGGAGTGTAACTGGATATGGAAGTTAACCATGGACAACAAATAGCATACATAGGATGAAAATGGTAGTTGTGTAAATGTGGTGCTGCAGAAGAATGCTGATCAGGTGTGTAGATTGGACAACCTATGAAGAGGTATTTGTTTCTGAATTGAAATCCCACAGGAACTCCTCACGTCCATATTTTCACTGTGTGTCTTTGAATGCAAGGAAACCTTCCTTGTTCAGTCAACCATCAATACCTTGGCTACATGTCCTGTCCACATGCAATACTTTCCCATTACAGCCATAATTACGTCCACCCCGCCAGTCTGCTCCCTAACCTATTTTTACTCTTCTATATAATTAGACTCTACTCTTTAGTCCATTAGTCCAGAAAAAATACACACAAAAGCTCTCCATATCAGAGATTGGAAATATTTTTTATGCTCACTTAACTTGAAAGAAGTGCGTACAACCCAGAATGACATGTTAATTAGCAACACACATAATGCTCGTTTCACTATTATTTAAGTTAGATTCTTCTCATGCTACTCAAAACTGCTCCTGCTCAACCATAGAATGCTTACAACTATTATAAAGACCTCACTTACCTGTACAAATATATCAAGAGAGCCAAGAATTTCTCTCTCTAACTGCCTGGGAAGAAGATTAGTATATTATGACTGTACCTTATAAATGATTCACTGAAATGTTTATATTGTTATAAATATTTCTAGCTGCAAACTGTAAACCCGGTCTTTCCGTGACACATCACACATGACAACTCATCAATCGTGTATACAATGAAATGGATGATGATAAATGAAATGTTTTAAAATCGGTATTTATACTAACCAAAAATATATCATTGTACTTATAGCTACAGATATCACATGCTAGTACATCTGAATCACAAACATATAATTAAGAATGCCAACTGTTCACAGCAAATTAGGAGGTTGCGGTTCAAAACCCAGAGTTGTCAAGTATCATCTTCGTGAGCACGGGCATGCAATATTTGACACCAGTGCAAGAAAATGTTTGCACTTCTAAACTATCATTTGAAAGTCTCGCATTTTATACCACACATCACCTAATTGCAGCGGTGGGTGAATGTGCCACGCTTAACACAAATGATGCTAAAATATCTATAAACTGTTTTTTTCCACGTCAAATAGTATAATTTAATTTCCTATGAATGATTTCCAGTTACAGAAACCAGACTTGCGTAGTATGATGGCGCGGACTTTCGGTGGAACTCAAATGAAGGAAAGACAGTGAGAAGTTCCTTTGTAACGTACGGTGCTGCTAAGCATGTGAAAGGTAGCATTAAAATCGTATACGTGTGTGTCACAGAACTGCAATATTCACACCTCCGGCTGAAGGCTGCTGAAGTCACAAAGGCAGAACAAGACGGGAGGCCATTGCAATACTGCCAGGGAGCTCAACTGAGATAAAAGTGGAATTTGTTATTGTTGTTTATTCCAAAACACATTTCGGCCCTGAACTGATCTTCCCTCCTATTTTACTACTCAGATGACTCCATCGGTTTTCCCACAAATGCAAATGTGCATGCGCATGTTCACACTCACTCTCTCTCTCTCACTCTCTCTCTCTCTCTCTCTCTCTCTCTCTCTCTCTCTCTGCATTCCCACATGTAACCATCTGCTCCTTTGCAGATGACATCTTTCCAGACCGAACTACAGCTCCATTGCCAGTGCTGCCAACACTGCCAACTGTACCAGCTGTGACACTTGCACCAGTCAGCTATGCCTTCACCCTGACTCTTGCTCCATTTCCACATCACCATCACTACATCTGGATCCAGAAGCAGCTTCCTAGCATCCCCACCTACTCCAGCAACAACAAACCAACACCTGCAACCTGTGCCATAGTTGTCACGCACTGGCTACATCTGCATTGGCCTGAACCTACTTGCTAAAGGTAAGAAAAGTTAGAAAAGGCATTCAAAATCTTGTCCCACTCCATAGTCAATATCCTCTGACACCCCATCCTGAAATGATCCCAGTAACCCACCTAAGACAGGTACCCCACTTATCTGTGACCCCCCCCCCCCCCCGCACTACATTTGCTCAACACACCCGATCCTATTTGGCCAAATCCCATCCCATCCCGCACATATCCTACATCACATTCCTTCATCCTCTCACATTCTGATTTCGGATTCCTCAGTCCTGAAACACTTTTCCCAAAAAAAAAAAAGAGAGAGAGGAGAGAGAGAGAGAAGTACCATCCAAACTTCAACATATCACAACTCATACCCTGCAAAGAACCAGTAATCATCAAATCCACTAATTCTGATTTGTAAACCCACCTACTGCAATGCCTACCAGCCATCACCTTTGGTCCACATGCCTCCCTCCTCAAAAAACAGTCCACCATGACCCAGATGACCCCAACAACCCGCCTCCTGCCAACTTTTATTGCTGCGATTGATGGGGGTGGACCCAGGGATCTCAGTGGGGGAAGTTTGTGGAAGCTAAGACCCAATCCCGTCATGCAGATACAAAAAGCCCTTTGAATTCGCCGCAATTCTGGCCCTGTATTCCTCATTCACATCTTTTCCAAAGACACCTCAACCGTAGATCAACGCCATCATAATGCAACGTTCATCTATTACTGTGAACCCGAAGTAGAGCCTTCCTGGTCCCTGAGACCACCATTGCCACAAATTCCTTATATACAATGATCATTTAACCCCCAACTGCAGAAACCATCCTGCCTATAGCTACTGCAAAGCTAGCCACCTGTACCAGCACTTCCAATCCTTAGTCCCCACCCACTTGCAACATCTGCAAGCAATCCAATTCCAGCTATGCCTATGTATCCAGCCAAACCTGCTCCCACCAAATCTGACCTGACTGTCACACTCTGCCCTATTGACACACCACTCCATCCAATTTGCTACTTCCTACTTTTACTGCCGAAGGAGCATCCACATACCCTCCTTGAGCTCACATTCTCAGTTTCTTATGTATTTCATTTATATGCCACTGCTACATATTCGCAAGCCCACGTCCAGTTCCTCTTTTCCCGAGTAAGCATCCTCGCCTAATAAATTACCACTTAACTCAGCAATTACAGGCAAAAGAGGAGTACCTTTTCTTGAAAACACCTTCTTTTCTGATAATAATGATAGGACATCACACAAATTGGATGGCTGAATTTTTACTCTGTTATGTTTGTTAGAAAAGAACTTTTGGACTTAATTTTAAGCCTGTTGAAAGCCTAAACAGATTTTCACAAGCTTTTTGTACTGAGGGCTATCCACAAAGTACATTACGTTTTGGAATTAAAAATAAATAATTGGAAAATTTTTTTATTATATGCAGATGAAAACCACACTTAAATACTACTTTTCTACATAGTTGCCATTTAAATTAAGGCACTTATCGTAGCGATAGACGAGCTTGGAAATTCCTTCGTCGTAAAATTCGGCCAAAACATAATGTACTTTGTGGATAGCCCTCGGATAATAAAGCTTATTAGTCATAATGTTTGTACATACAGCGTTCTCATTTATTTCCTGTTACACTTGCTAATGTAACGGTAGTCGCATTAAAGTAACAACAGTTCGTTGCTGCTGGTTACAGAGATGACAGCTTAACTTTAGGCATTAAGTCTGGGTACTGACGTTGCTAATGGATAGCACATTTCTCTACATGTAGGGGATTAGTTTTAAGCTCTACAGTAAACACCAATCAGTTCAAACCTTCTCATGTGCAGCAGTAATGAGAATGTGGCTGCTCAAAGGGTAAGAGTAACACATCCCTCTACGAGTGAAGTGCCAACTAACAAATTAACTGAGCTGCTTCAAAATCTGCACCGCAAGCCAGAGATGTGGTGCGTGTACACACAGTTCATACAGCTGTGTTTTGTTTCACTTGTGCCAGTTTTCGATTTGAGCTTTTACCAGTGGGGGGGATGTCTTAGGGGGTTAGTATAATTATATATGTTACTAGCTCGGACCGTGGCGTTACCTATGGTTAACCAGTTACTTATAAATAGATGTTGATGCCGAAACTCACTATTCACGCATAAGCACTATCAGAAAAGCCATCCCTTGTTATATACCCCCATGCTCCCCTGCAAATCGCACACTGACTTGTGCACTTCTAAAATCTGGTTCCCATAGAGTTACTCAGATCTACAAATAATATAGCACTTTTGGACACCAATGTAGCATATAGTACTTCACCATGCACTACTACAAGAGAGTATAACCTAATGAAGCTGTATCCATAAATGTATGCCATATCACACAGTCTTCAGACTGGCCAGGTATATTACGATTTGGTAGTACAGAGGCGTTGTTGTTGTTGTTGTTGTTGTTGTTGTTGTCGTTGTTGTTGTCATCGTTGTCTTCAGTCCAAAGACTTGTTTGATGCAACTCTCCATGCTACTCTATCCTGCACAAACCTTTTCATCTCACAAGGGAACCTCCCCATCGCACCCCCCTCAGATTTAGTTGTAAGTTGGCACAGTGGATAGGCCTTGAAAAACTGAACACAGATCGATCAAGAAAACTGGGAGAAGTTGTGTGGAACTATGAAAAAAATAAGCAAAATATACAAACTGAGTAGTCCATGCGGAAGATATGCGACATTAATGATTGTATAAGCTAAGAAGTGCCGTGGTCCCGTGGTTAGCGTGAGCAGCTGTGGAACGAGAGGTCCTTGGTTCAAGTCTTCCCTCGTGTGAAAATTATACTTTATTTTCTCAAAATTATGATCTGTCCATTCGTTCATTGACGTCTCTGTTCACTGTAATAAGTTTAGTGTCTGTATTTTTCGACTGCACCGCAAAACTGTGCGATTAGTAGACATGCCTCTCCAATGGAAACCGAAAACATTTGATCGCAAGGTCATAGGTCAACTGATTCCTCCACAGGAAAACACGTCTGATATATTCTATACGACACTGGTGACAGCATGTGCGTCACATGACAGGAATATGTTGTCGACCCACCTAACTTGTACACTTGGCGAATGGGTAAAAAGATTCTTCTACCTTGCCCCATTTAGGTTTTCTTGTGGATGTGATAATCACTCCCAAAAAAGTGATGAAAACATAAGAGTTTGTCACATAAACTGCAACAAATTAATGCAACAGTTTCACAATTGCACAGTTTTCCCTGTGCTCTGTCAAAACATATGTTTTTAACGTTTTCAAATTTTTCCATGTGTGGACCGTCAAATCCTGCTTATGTCCAAGCAAATCTGAACATGTCCTGGAATTTTGGAGAGCGAAGTTGATTAAGTTTGAGTGCATGAACTTTGATAATTGTCTGAAAATAAAAAATTGAACTTTTCACTCAAGGGAAGACTTGAACCAAGGACCTCTCATTCCGCAGCTGGTCATGCTAACCATGGGACCACGGCGCTCTTTAGGTCACATTATCCTTGATATTGCCTATCTTACGCATGGACTACTCACTTTGTATATTTTGCTTATTTTTTTCATACTTCCACACAACTTCTTCCTGTTTTCTCAATTGATCTGTGTTCAGTTTTTCAAGGCCTATCCACTGTGCCAACTTATAACTAAATCTGAGGGGGGTGCGATGGGGAGGTTCCCTTGTCAGAGTAACTACTTCCGAGTGTGCTTAGTGTGTTCATCTCTTGGTCACCCTCTACGATTTCTACCCTCCACGCTTTGCTCCAGTTCTAAATTGGAGATTGGTTGATGCCTCAGAACGTTCCTACCAACTTACCTCTTCTTCTAGTCAATTTGTTCCACACATTCCCTTCTCCTCAATTGTATTCAGTCCCTCCTCATTAGTTACGCCATCTACCCATCTAATCTTCACCATTATTTTGTAGTGCCACATTCCAAAAGCTTCTGTTCTCTTCTTGTCTAAACTTTTATCACCTATGTTTCACTTCCGTACATGGCTACATTCCATACAAATACTCTCAGAAAATACTTCCTGACACTTAAATCTATACTCTATTGTAACAAATTTCTATTTTTCACAGTTGCTTTCCTTGTCATTGCCTGTCTACATTTTATATCTTCTCTACTTTGATCCTCATTTATTTTGCTGGCCGAATAGAAAAACACCTCTACTACTTTAATTGTCTGATTTCCTAATCTGATTCACTCCGCATCACCTGATTTAATTAGACTACATTCCATTATCCTCATTCTCCTTTTGTTGATGCTCATCATCCTAGACACTGTTGACACTGTTCAGCTGCTTTTCCAGCTCCTTTGCTGTCTCAGATAGAATTACAGTGCCATCAGTAGCATTGTAAAACTCCCGGGAATTTAAAATCGAAGAAATATTCCCAGAGAATTTTGCCAGCAATAATCCCAAAATTCATAAATTTCTGAGAATTTATGGTTAATTAGCAAGATAGCTCAAAAAACTGTTATTAGGTAAAAGCAGTAATAATACGGATCTGGACTTAACCTCCTTGTTAGAAATAAACAAATTTTTTGGTTTTCAATGTTTTGAATACCGAAGAACTAGCCCTATAACTGAGAATCATTGACATTTATGACTCTTACATTTCCTAGAACTGCTGATATCTAAATAATCAACCTTTAGAAAAACAGAGTTTATAGTATTGATGTGCCATCTAGTGAATAACTAATAATACTAAAATACACAGGGGGGTTTGTTTATTCAGTTTGTTTTCTGTTGTGTTAGAGGCATTTTAGGCTATAAAGTTTAAAATAAACTTGCAAATTTTGTAAACATTAGTAATTGAAAATGACATTTTGGGG